>NC_134898.1:44433296-44440796 GCF_041734735.1 Babylonia areolata | reverse complement strand
TGATGATGATTTATTGCATCAGTGAGAACAACATGAATATAATCAGACCAACATCGAACACATTGGCGGGGCGTGCCAACTGACGAGGGTTATAATTATGGCAGCTGACAACAGAAAAGATCTGAATGCGTTTGTGCGGGGTTTTTTGTTGTTTTTTTTCATCTGACTTTTCCTGGTGATAACAGCCAGGAGTTAATAATGGAATATCGGGACCTTTCTCCACTGAAAGAGCATCGCCGTTTGCAGTGGTGTGGTGTGTGTGTGTGTGTGTGTGTGTGTGTGTGTGTGTGTGTGTGTGTGTGTGTGACAGAGAGAGAGAGAGTGAGAATGTGTGTATGTGTGTGGGAGAGAGAGAGAGAGAGAGAATTGTGTGTGTGTGTGTGACAGAGAGAGAGAGAGAGAATGTGTGTATGTGTGTGGGAGAGAGAGAATTGTGTGTGTGTGTGTGTGACAGAGAGAGAGAAAAAAATGCGTGTATGTGAGAGAGAGAAAGAGAATGTTTGTGTGTGTGTGTGTGTGTGTGTGTGTGTGTGTGTGTGTGTGTGTGATGTGTTTACAAATAAAGGTAGGTATGCATAATGATGCGCCTCTATTACGTATATGTATGTGTACATACACATATATATATATACACATATATATATATGTGTGTGTGTGTTTGTTTGTTTGTATGTTAGTATGCATACATGATAAGCAGCACTAAAACATATCCCCAATAGCAGCACTACCAACACATGAAACACGATCCAGCCACGATGTCTGTGGACGGGGATCTAAATTAGGATTAAGAAACAGCGTCGCTGGACAAAAAAAACAAAAAAACAAAAACAGAAACAAAAAGAAGGAGGGAGGGAGGGAGGGGGCAGGGTGGGGGGCGGGGGGAGGTGGTGATGGTGGGATAAACAAGAAACGGTGCTGACAGATAAGAACTGGGAGCCAGGAAAGGTCGGGAAGAGAAGGAGGGAGGGGGGGGGGGTGGTGAGGGGTGGAGGAACGGAGGAGGAAACGAACAGGTGTAGAGCCAGAACAAACACCTAATCAGCCACCGCCACGGCAGCAAGTGCCAGCCAGCATGGGGAGTTAGTAGTAGATGTCTATAGCTCCACCACACAGCACACACCTTACCTACCTACCTACCTACCGAACTGAAAATAAGGGTGTGTAAAGGTCCTTTACCCTGTACTGACCGTGTTGCCCCATGGACTGACCCCCCCCCCCACCCCCCCTCCGCTTCCCCCCACCCCCACACCCACCTCCCCACGAGCCACCCCCACCCCCTTCCTACCCCCTTTCAGGCACAGCTTGTTGTTGTGGGCGATTCTGGCAGATTGTCAGCCTCCTGGTTCGGTTGTGTGTCCTGATAGCAGCGGGGGGTATAGGTGGGGGGGGGGGGCGAGGGATATTGGAGTGAAGGAAGGGAGGAAACGCTGCTGCCTTCCACCCAGTGTAGTGTAGTGTAGTGTATTGTAGTGGTGGAAAAGACTGGAACTCGGGACAGGACGGAGTGAGTAAACAGTGGAAGAAGTTAAGGTCTGGAAGAACAGTGCGAGGGGGCACTACAACAGTCCTAAGTCTGCTGCTGTAGTAGGGGGCGATAGGATCTTTAGCAGCTGCTGGCTGCTGGCGGGGGGTATCTCTTCTCTCTATCTGTGACTGTCTCTCTCTCTCTCTCTCTCTCTCTCTCTCTCTCTCTCTCTCTCTATATATATATATATATATATATATATATATATAACGAAAAACAAAGACATCAGTCTGTCAGATATTCCAAATTTTCGGAACGATCACGTTCCTTTCTCAAAGGATAAGTATATGATTATATATATATATAGAGAGAGAGAGAGACAGACAGAGAGAGGGGAGAGAGACAGAGAGAGAGAGAGGGAGAGAGAGATTAAGAGAGACAGAGAGGGAGACAGAGACACAGAGAGACACACAGAGATACAGACAGACAGAGAGAGCCTGAGAGAGAAAGAGATGTATAAAATGTGAGTTCTCAAGAACACAACACCGTGCCGAAGCAGGGTCCTCGAACAGCTGATCATTGGTGAGCTCCGGTAGCAGAAGGGCAACGTCTCACCGATTCTCAGTCCACGGCCGATCAGCGGAGTTCGTTTGGGTCACGTCGTTAAGGGTCTTGGGTCTTGGTTCGGTTAGGTAGGTGTGGGCCGGGTGGGGTGATGGGTTGTTCCTGGTCGTCAGTTTGATCGGGTGGGAGGACCGTCTGGAGTTCCAAAAAAAAGAGGAGAAGAGCCCTGGTTGTCAGAAAGTGGAATGGAGTACCAAGTGGGCGAGGGGTTTGGGGGAGTGAAGGGGGAGGTGGCGGGGGTGGGGGGGGTTGAAGTCCTGACTGTTCTTCTGGCGTTCTGAGGAGAATGGGGTGAGGGGATGGGTGGGGGTGGGGGAGCGGGAAGTCCTTGAAATTCTCTCTCGGTGCTTCCTCTTTGTTAAAAATTTTATACACTTGGGGGGAGGGGAGGGGGGGGTGAAGTCCTGACTGCTCTCCAGGCATTCTGAGGGGAATGGGGTGGGAGGGGGAGGGGTGCGGAGGTGCGGGAAGTCCTGGAAATTCTGTTTCGTCTAATATCACTTACAGTGAAAAGACGTTAAACTAAAGAACGAACGAAGAGATACACACACACACACACACACACACACACACACACAGAGAGAGAGAGATGTATAAAATGTGAGTTCTCAAGAACACAACACCGTGCCGAAACAGGGTCCTCGAACAGCTGATCATTGGTGAGCTCCGGTAGCAGAAGGGCAACGTCTCACCGATTCTCAGTCCACGGCCGATCAGCGGAGTTCGTTTGGGTCATGTCGTTAAGGGTCTTGGGTCTTGGTTCGGTTTGGTAGGTGTGGGCCGGGTGGGGTGGTGGGTTGTTCCTGGACGTCAGTTTGATCGGGTGGGAGGACCGTCTGGAGTTCCAAAAAAAAGAGGAGAAGAGCCCTGGTTGTCAGAAAGTGGAATGGAGTACCAAGTGGGCGAGGGGTTTGGGGGAGTGAAGGGGGAGGTGAGGGGGAGGGGGGGGGTTGATGTCCTGACTGTTCTTCTGGCGTTCTGAGGAGAATGGGGTGAGGGGATGGGGTGGGGGTGGGGGAGCGGGAAGTCCTTGAAATTCTGTCTCCGTGCTTCCTCTTTGTTAAAAATTTTATACACTTGGGGGGAGGGGAGGGGGGGTGAAGTCCTGACTGCTCTCCAGGCATTCTGAGGGGAATGGGGTGGGAGGGGGAGGGGGTGCGGAGGTGCGGGAAGTCCTGGAAATTCTGTTTCGTCTAATATCACTTACAGTGAAAAGACGTTAAACTAAAGAACGAACGAAGAGATACAGACACACACACACACACACACACACACACACACACACACACACACACACACACACACACACACAGAGAGAGAGAGAGAGAGAGATGTATAAAATGTGAGTTCTCAAGAACACAACAGGGTCCTCGAACAGCTGATCATTGGTGAGCTCCGGTAGCAGAAGGGCAACGTCTCACCGATTCTCAGTCCACGGCCGATCAGCGGAGTTCGTTTGGGTCACGTCGTTAAGGGTCTTGGGTCTTGGTTCGGTTTGGTAGGTGTGGGCCGGGTGGGGTGGTGGGTTGTTCCTGGACGTCAGTTTGATCGGGTGGGAGGACCGTCTGGAGTTCCAGAAAAAGAGGAGAGAGCCCTGGTTGTCAGAAAGTGGAATGGAGTACCAAGTGGGCGAGGGGTTTGGGGGAGTGAAGGGGGAGGTGGGGGGGGGGGGGGGTGCTGAAGTCCTGACTGTTCTTCTGGCGTTCTGAGGAGAATGGGGTGAGAGGATGGAGTGGGGGTGGGGGAGCGGGAAGTCCTTGAAATTCTGCCTCGGTGCTTCCTCTTTGTTAAAAATTTTATACACTTGGGGGGAGGGGAGGGGGGGGGTGAAGTCCTGACTGCTCTCCGAATGGGGTGGGAGGGGGTGCGGAGGTGCGGGAAGTCCTGGAAATTCTGTCTCGGAGCTTCCTCTTTGTTATATACACTTAGGGAGGTGTTGGTGTGGGGGTGATTTCCTGACTGTTCTCAGGGCGTTCTGAGGGGAGTGGGGTGGGGGAGGGTTGGGGAGGAGCGAGAAGTCCAGGAAATTCTGTCTCAGCGCTTCCCTTTTGTTGTATACACTTCACTTTTGGGGGGATGGGTGCCTGGAGGGTATGGGAGGGGGGGGGGGGGGGGGGGGGGGGGGGGGGGGTGGAGGGGGGGGGGGGGGTCTGATTCTGCTGTGTGTGTTGTGTCAAATCGTGAAAAGAAAAAAAGAAGAAAGATTGCTGCTGTTAACTCCTGTTGATGTTTGTACTGGACTGCGTGTGGTGTCTGCAGATTTCATAGCTGTTGCTGCTGTTGTTGTTGTTTCTTTGTTGTTTATTGTTTCCTATCGTTGTTAGCGTGTGGTATGTTTCTTGTGGAGGGATTGTGTTTGGGTTGTTGCTGCCGCAGTTGTGAGTTGTTATTCTCCATGCAAAACAACTTCGGCAGGGTGTCCGTTTGTGTTCGTTTTCGATAATGAATCGACAGTTCACATGTTCTGATCCTGAGGTGCGAATGAATGTCTTCGAATAACCGACGTGCTGAAACCGCAACAGGGTATTCATTTGACGGGCGCAATAGCCGAGTGGTTAAAGCGTTGGACTTTCAATCTGAGGGTCCCGGGTTCGAATTTCGGTAACGGCGCCTGGTGGGTAAAGGGTGGGGATTTTTCCGATCTCCCAGGTCAACATGTGTGAAGACCAACTTGTGCCCGAACCCCCTTCGTGTGTACACGCACGCAGAAGATCAAATACGCACGTTAAAGATCCTGTAATTGATGTCAGTTTTCGGTGGGTTATGGAAACAAGAACATACCTAGCATGCACACCCCCGAAAACGGGGCATGGCTGCCATCATGGCGGGGTGCATAGACAAAACGGCCATGCAAGTAAAATATTGCATGTCTGTCTGAGTGTGTATGTGTGCGTCCTGAGAATGACGTAGGAAACGAATGATGAGCGCACAATCGCATCCGTCAGTCGGCTGTACACAGGTAGGCAGCCTGTTGTGCAAACGACCCCATGTATGTAAAGTGTTCAGAGCTTGGTCTCCGACCGCCGAGGATAGGTGCTATGTAAGTATCCATATCATCATATCATATCATATATTCATCGAGGCACACGGTTCATCAGCAGCACGATTTTTTTTTTCTGTCCCATCATCTGCTCATCAACTGCTCCGTTTCATTGGCATCACTTCCACGGCTCCATGCACAGCCACACCCGGGCTCGTCAGTCGCAGTCACAGAGTCGTCAGTTCACAGGGAACCATCTATGTTAGGTTGCACAGGAGGCCACACACCAGAGGAGACCCTGCACTGCTGCTGAGTCATTTCGGTGGTGTTCCGTGGTGCCTGTTCTGATTTAACGTACTTAGGACACCACTTACAAATCCCCCGTACTGACGACAATAACCAGTTTAGTCGCGGAGCCAGACTGGGTGAGCGTCCACCCCCACCCCCCCATCTCGCCCCCGCTCCCCCCGCCCCCCTTTGAGTGGAAGACCGCCACCACGTCCTTCCATTGTTGGAGTTCATCTTGTTCTTTTTCTTCTTGTTTTTTTGTTCTTCTTGTTCTTCTTCTTCTTTCATTTTTCTTCTTTTTCCCCCCTTATGCCCGCCCGCAGCGCATTGAGACATAATTAGATTGTAACACTGCTCCTTCTGAAGTTGACAGCCTAGATTGATCTTGTTTCTAATCTGTGTGTTGTAGCTGTTTTTGAATCCATGGAAAAAAATCCAGTTCTCCCTTTTCAGAACTTTTGCTGGTGGACATCCTTCTGGCTGTTTTCTCTGTCTGTGTGTGTGTGTGTGTGTGTGTGTGTGTGTGTGTGTGTGTGTGCGTGTGTGTGTGTGTGTGTGTGTGTGTGTGTGTGTTAATTTTGGTTTTGTATGCGTTAGTATTTGAGTGTGTGTGTGTGTGTCCAGTTGTATGTGTGAGTGCCTGTGTGTGTGTGTTTATGTGTGAATATGTTTGTTTGCTTTTGTGTTTGCGTGCGTGCGTGAGTGTGTGAATGTTTTTCTCCATTCTGTGTATAGAATATTGAGGACTGAAATTCTGTTCAGAGATGTGATTTAGATACAAAACACGATCGCGACGTCATTTTACCTGCATGCACCAAGGAGGTAATTTCAACTTGATTTTTTCTTCGTTTTTTTCACTCTTTTTTTTTCTCCTTCTTCTTCTTTAGTGGCAGTAGATTTTCGATAACACACACACACACACACACACACACGCGCGCGCGCGCGCGCGCGCGCGCACGCACGCACTCTCTCTCTCTCTCTCTCTCACTCTCTCTCTCACACACACATTAACACACCACCGTCACCACCATCACCATCACCATCACCGTCATCATCTCCAAATCTACTATGGATTAATTCAACCTGAAAGGATTGGAGCTCAAAAGCAGAAGAAGAAGAAGAAGAAGAAAGAAGATAAAAAAGAAAAAAGAAAAAAAAGAATGCATGCACATTGTGCCACCAGGTTCGTGTACTAGAACACACCCATTCCGTGGCTAGCTTTTTTCTTCTTTTCTTCCTTCCTTCCTTCCTTCTTTCCTTCTTTCTTCTTCCATCCCTCCATTCTTTTCTTTTTTTCTCTTTCATTCATTTCGTGGCGAGGGGAGGGGGTGGTGTAATGGGTGGAGGTGGGAGTAGGGGGTTCGGGGGTGTTGATTGGCGTGGAAGTTGTGGTGTGTGTGTGTGTGTGTGTGTGTGTCAGTGTGTGTGTGTGTGTGTGTGTGTATGTGTGTGTGTGTGTGTGGTGTGGGTCACGTGCGTGGAGTGCGTGCGTGTATGTGTGCGTAAGTACGTGCGTGAATGAGTGTGTGTGTGTGTGTGTGTGTGTGTGTGTGTGTGTGTGTGTGTGTGTGTGTGTATGCGCACGTGCTGTTATCGTTTGTTTTTTTTTTGTTGTTGTTTTTTTGTTGTTGTTGGGGTTTTTTTTTGGGGGGGACGGGGAGTGAGTTTTCACCAGAACCATGGTGGAAACCAGCACCGGCTAGTACAGAGAACACTGACGGTTTGCTGGGGACTAGACTACTAGCAGGAATGCCTCCTTGGTATGCTGAACTGAAAGATAGAAGGGAATGCGTGTGTGTGTGTGTGTGTGTGAGAGAGAGAGAGAGAGAGAGAGAGGGAGGGGGCTTGGGGGTGTAAGGATGGAGGAAAGAAACAGGGAAAAGGCTGGGAGGTAGACGATGGTGATGACGACAAAGACACCGAGGGAGACAGACAGACAGACAGACAGACAGACAGAGGGAGAGAGAGAGGAGGAGGAGGGAGAGAGAGAGAGAGAGGGGGGGGGGGTGGGAGTCAGGGCGGAGGAAAGAAACAAGGAAAAGGCTGGGAGGTAGACGATGGTGATGACGACAAAGACACCGAGGGAGACAGACAGACAGACAAACAGAGGGAGAGAGAGAGGAGGAGGAGGGAGAGAGAGAGA
>NC_134898.1:44413296-44423296 GCF_041734735.1 Babylonia areolata | reverse complement strand
CAAAACCTCTAATTCCGCTGTGGCGTGGGGTTGTGCTGCAATGCAAACATTGTGCATGTCTTAGGGCAGTGATTTATGTCTTTGTCTTGTCTTGTCTTGTCTCACTCGCTTACTCTCTGTGTGTGTGTGTGTGTGTGTGTGTGTGTGTGTGTGTGTGTTCTTTTTCTATCTCTCTTCTTTTTCTTTCTTTCTCTCTCTCTCTCTCTCTCTCTCTCTCTTCTTACACTCTCTCTTCTCTCTCTCTCTCTTTCTCTCTCTCTCTCACACACACACAAACAAACGCACACACACACACACACACACACACACACACACACACACACACACACACACACACACACACACACACACACACAGTCGCCAGGGTTTTGAAGGGGGTTCTCTTTCTTCTGATTTCTTTCAGTCAGCTTCTGCCCATGTCAGCGCAAAATGAAAACCCCACCACCAACTGTGGAAGGAGTTTGAAACATAAACTAGAAACCTCTTGTGATTAAAACAAAAAAGAAAAAGAAAACAAGAGAGGCAAGGCCTTCAAGACTCACTTGTGATAAATTAAGTCCCCTAGCATTAATTACAGAGTAATTTCCCTTTTTACTATCTGCACCAAAACGTTTGCAAAATAAATAAAAATTCCATGCTTAGCAAAAGAAGTTCCTATTTGAACAAAAAATGATAATAATGACTCCTCTTGTTGTTGTGTCAGAATAAGAGGTCAAAGTGCCAAGTTTAGAGAATACAAAAAATATAAATATAACAGTAAATGCAGTTTGCATATAATTAGGCTTCTTTTTTTTTGTGCCCATCCCAGAGGTGCAATATTGTTTTAAACAAGATGACTGGAAAGAACTGAATTTTTCCTATTTTTATGCCAAATTTGGTGTCAACTGACAAAGTAGTTGCAGAGAAAATGTCAATGTTAAAGTTTACCACGGACACACACACACACACACACACACACACACACACACAGACACACAGACAACCGAACACCGGGTTGAAACATAGACTCACTTTGTTTAGACAAGTGAGTCAATAATACGACACAATACGATACGATACGATAGAATACAACATAGATGCAAAACAATGCAATACTACATGGCATCGGCATCACAACATAATACATCATAATAGAACATAGCACCGGCCGTAATCAATCCTGTTATCATAATCGCCCTTCTTGATCGACGTGCGCAATAGCCGAGTGGTTTAAGCGTTGGACTTTCAGTCTGAGGTTCCCCGGGTTCGAATCTCGGTAACGGCGCCTGGTGCGGGAAAAAGGTTGGGGATTTTTCCGATCTCCCAGATCAGCATATGTGCAGCCCTGCTAGTGCCTGAACACCCCCCCCAGCCCCCCCCCCCCCCCCCCCCCCCCCCCCCCCCCCCCCCTTCGTGTGTATACCGCACGCAGAAGATCAGATACGCACGTTCAAGATCCTATGTCAGTGTTCATGTGGGTTATGGAGACAGGAAAATACCCAGCATGCAACGACCACGACAGAGTCATCGGCAAGTCGATGTTGGTCGTGTAACGGAAGGAAGTTTGGTGTGTGTGTGTGTGTGTGTGTGTAGTGTAGTGTAGTGTAGATCAACATTCTAGGTCGAAGTGGTGCACTCGTCCTTTCATAAACGCGACAGACAGACACACAGGGTTGGGAGAAAGAGAGTGAGGGTGGTAGTGGAAGGGGAAGGTGATGAAGGGGGTGATGTTGGTGAAGTGGAGTAACTTTCTCTTGATGCAGACTGCATCTACAGTTGTTTTGTTTTTTGGGGGTGGGGGTTGTTGTTTTGTACTGATTTGATTCTTCCTGTTCATCTGTGCCAGACCTTGTGTGATTATCTGGGTTCTTTGTCTTTCGGACGAGGCGAGAGGTGTGGAGACGAGACACCGAGGTCCCCCTGTACTGTGTGTGTGTGTGTGTGTGTGGAGTCCTAATTATTGTGTTTGATGAGCGCTTGTGAAAAGAACTGACGACACACAGACAGGGTAGACAGCACATACACGCGCGCACGCACGCAGACATAGAACACACGCACGCACGCACGCACACACACACACACACACACACACACACACACAAATGACGGTGGATTATGGCGACCGCTCTCCGCTCTCGCCGGGAGGGGGAGAGAAGAGAGACACAAAGAGACAGACAGACAGAGAGAGAGACGGAGATATAGAGAGACAGTGAGAGAAAGACGGAGACAGAGAGAGAGAGAGAGATAGAGAGAGCCAAATTTCACACAGACAGGACAGTGTGTTGTGGGTGAAGTGCAGCGGTACAGGTTTAATCCTTTAATCCTTTAATCATTCCTTTGGGGGGAAACAGAAGCTGTCTTTCTTGTTGTGGCGGTGGTACAGGGGGGGGGGGGGGAGGGGGGGGGGGGGGCGTTGCAGACGCAGTGCACAATTTTTTTTTTATTTTTTTTTATAGCAGTGATTTATGTCCTATCTCACCTTCCTTCCTTCCTTCTCTGTCATCTGTCAGGGTTTGTTTTGGGATGGATCTTCTTGGGGTTTTTTGTTGTTTTTTTTTTCCTTTGGTGTCTCAGCCAGCTTCCCGTGTGTCCACCCCCCTCACCCGACCCCTCCGACACACACACACACACACACACACACACACACACACACACACACACACACACACACAAAGGGAAAGAAACCCCTGCACCGTCCTTGGAACTTCAGGAGGTGGAAAAGCGGGGATTAGATGGGGTTTTTTTGTTGTTGTTGTTTTTGTTGTTGTTGTTGTTTTTAATGCGAAACTTTCCATGCAAAGCAGTATGCCTCAGTCAATCTTTACCTCCAGATATATATATTACAGAATGGCTTTTCTTCTTCTTCTTCTTCTTCTTCTTCTTTTTATCTTTCTTTCGTTCGTTTATTCTCTCTCTCTCTCTCTCTCTCTCTCTCTCTCTCTCTCTCTCTCTCTCTCTCTCTCTCTCTCTCTCTCTCTCTCTGTCTCTCTCTCTCTCTCTCTCTCTCTCTCTCTCTCTCTCTCTCTCTCTCTCTCTCTCTCTCTCTTCTTTCTTCTTTTTCTTCTTCATCACCACACTTTCACACGCTTGCATAACTCCCCGGAAACAAAGAGATGAAAAAGAAAAAACTTCTAGATAAACACGTGTGAAGTTGGACTAGGGTGGAAGAGACAGAAGGGACTCATACAACAAACCTGAATACCCTGTGGAGTGATGACCTAGAGGTAACGCGTCCGCCTAGGAAGCCAGAGAATCTGAGCGCGCTGGTTCGAATCACGGCTCAGCCGCCGATATTTTCTCCCCCTCCACTAGACGTGGAATGGTGGTGTGGACGCTGGTCATTCGGATGAGACGATAAACCGAGGTCCCGTGTGCAGCATGCACTTAGCGCACGTAAAAGAACCCACGGCAACAAAAGGGTTGTTCCTGGCAAAATGACGTAGAAAAATCCACTTCGATAGGAAAAACAAAACTGCACGCAGCAAAAAATACGGGGGAAAAAAAAAAAAAAAAGGTGGCGCTGTAGTGTAGCGACGCGCTCTCCCTAGGGAGAGCAGCCAGAATTTAACACAGAGAAATCTGTTGTGATAAAAAGAAATACAAATACAAATATCCTACAGATGACCGATGACCCATATCAAATCAGATCGGTCTAGAGGCCTGCAAACGATTTAAATGAGTGTCGTTTCTTCTGTCTCCAGAGGTCAAAACGACTGTTCTTCAAGGAAAACTTAAGAACTCACTTTGGAAAAAAAAACAAAAAAAACAACCAACAACGACAATTGAAAAAACGAAACAAAGACGAAACTCTGGACTGGTTAAATTGATGCGATGCAGCACGAAAATCTCACAAGAACAATCTTTTGCACGTGCAGCAACCACACAGAAGCATAACTGTTCCCACTCAGATTCACGCACGTTGGCTCTCTCTCTCTCTCTCTCTCTCTCTCTCTCTCTCTCTCTCTGTCTCTGTCTCTGTGTCTTTCTCTGTCTCTATCTCTCTTCCCCCCCTCTCTTTCTTTGTCACTATGTCTGTCTCTGTCTCTCAGTGTCTTTCTCTGTCTCTCTCTCCCTCCCCCGCTGTCTCTCTCTCTTTCTCAGTCTCTGTCTTTCCATGTCTCTCTGTCCCTGTCTGTCTGTCTGTCTGTCTGTCTCTTTCTCTCTCTCTCTTTTGCAGAGATTACGATTTCACCCTGTTACATCCATGTAGATAGATAACGAGAGAAACTGGAGACGGAAAAGAGGAAAGTATGGAGGAGGAGGAGGAACACTTTTGAAAAGAAAGTAAAGAAAAATGACCAAAAAAAAACCAACAAGGTTTTAGGTTTAAAGGCCATCGCCACTTGCGTCCTTCTAGTTGCCATGCAACTTGGACCAGTCTCCACGGTTCTGTCGCACTCATATTTCTTTGCTTTCTTTCCTTTCTTTTCATTCTTCCTTTCTTTCTTTCTTTCTTTAAAGGCCATCGCCACTTGCGTCCTTCCAGTTCCCATGCAACTTGGACCAGTCTCCACGGTTCTGTCGCACTCATATTTTTTTCTTTCCTTTCTTTTCTTTCTTCCTTCCTTCCTTTCTTTCTTTCTTTCCCTATTCTTCTTCTGCGTTCTCCTCTTATTGTTGTTGTCCATGTCTTTCCCTTTCTTCTACAACCTCCACCACCCACCCCCACTCCAACCCACCAACCAACCAACCCGCTCTCTTTCTAGAATTCCAGCTCGTCAACCCCCCCAACCCCACCCCACCCCATCCCTCCTCTCCTCCCCGGGGGAAATTAAAGCTTTCTGTGGGAGAGAAATTAATATCATAGTTCCTTTGATCCCCAGCTTCACCTCAAATCAAAGGCTCTGGGAGGCAGCAGCCGGGGTCAGAAGTCTGGAGACGGTGATGGCCGTGGAATAGGATCGGCGGTGACGAGGGAGAGAAGAGGGGGAAAAAAGAAGAAAAAGAAATGTCTAGTGACGTGATGGTCGCGTATTAAAAAAATTGTTGCCTTTTTCTCTCTATACATCTCTGTCTGTGTTTCTGTCTGTCTGTCTGTCTGTCTGTCTCTCTCTCTCTCTCTCTCTCTCTCTCTCTCTCTCTCTCTCTCTCTCTCTCTCCCTCTCTGTCTCATTGCAGTACAACCATGTATATTTATATCCCTTTTTGTGTTATGAATACAAGTATTAATTATTATTCTGTAGGTCAGGTATAGCTAATCAGTTGCGAACGCTCCAGTCGAAGCGACCAGCTAGCTCAACGTGTGTACTGTACGGATAACAGGTTGTACGATGTTAAAATGTAGCTCTTCTGTTTTTGAAGGCTTTTCCCGATTGGTTGCACCAAGACAGCTTCGTCTACTCTTTCTTTTCAACGTTTTTTGTTTTTTTTTTCCAACGGTAGAAACAGCAGGGGTGTTTTAGGGTAAGGTAAATGCGAAGGGGCCAGTCAAATTGCGAACGATGGGTTTGGATACTTGTGGACTTCTTCTTCTTCTTCTTCTGCGTTCGTGGGCTGCAACTCCCACCTTCACTCGTATGCACACGAGTGGGCTTTTACGTGTATGACCGTTTTTACCCCGCCATGTAGGCAGCCGTACTCCGTTTTCGGGGGTGTGCATGCTGGGTATGTTCTTGTTTCCATAACCCACCGAACGCTGACATGGATTACGGGATCTTTAACGTGCGTATTTGATCCTTCTGCTTGCATATACACACGAAGGGGGTTCAGGCACTAGCAGGTCTGCACATATGTTGACCAGGGAGATCGTAAAAATCTCCACCCTTCACCCACCAGGCGCCGTCACCGTGATTCGAACCCGGGACCCTCAGATTGACAGTCCAACGCTTTAACCACTTGGCTATTGCGCCCGTCGATACTTGTGGACAATTAAACAGAAACAGGTCTTGAACTCACTAGACATAACATATTATTGGAACATCAACCAGTACTGTTGTATTTTTTTGGTTTTGACGACACACGCACAAACACACATTTAAACATACATACCCCACACCATACACAAGCAAGCCCTTTTGAGAGCGCCTAGTAACTGTGCAGCATCGTTCGCAGTCAGACTCATGTCATAGCATCCTATAGTACAATTGCAAAGACTTTTTTTTTTTTTTTAATTCCTTTCAAAACTGACGTTCTGATCTGTCACCAGCATGCTTTCTTAATTCTTCCAAAACTGGTGATGCACGATTTACTCAACATGTCCAATGAAATCTGCTATTTTAAACTGTGTCAGAGTTCCAAGTCCGACTACTTGCTTCCCTTGATTTGATTTGGGGATTTTTTTTGAGCACGTTCGTGAACTTGGTCGGTAGTTGTCAGTGCGCGAAGAGAAGAAAAGAGAAGAGAGCGCGGAAATAGTCGAAAAGAGCTAATGTTTGAATGATCCTTGGAAATGGGTGTTCATTCAGGTATGAGAACGGGGTCGGAGCATACGTTAAACTGTGAAATGTGTGTATGGTGAGAGCGCTTAGAAGTGGGGGTGGAAACCACGCGAACCGTTCGCAATTACACGCAGTTCGTAGTTCGGCATACCTACCCTGCCTGTAAATGTTGAATGTGCGTTTGAGTGTATTTGAATGTCTTGTTTGTGTTTCTTTAACCTAATTTTTTTTTGTTATTTTGTGAATATTTTCATTTCATTTCTCCTTGCCCTGAGGGCTGGATGTAAAAAAAAAAAAAAAATAAAAAATAAAAAAAAAATAAAAAGCGTATGCCATGCTTATTCTACTTCCTTCATCAAAAAAGTTTCAGTCGTTCGTTCTCTCTCTCTCTCTCTCTCTCTCTCTCTCTCTCTCTCTCTCTCTCTCTCTCTGTGTGTGTGTGTGTGTGTTTGTGTGTAGAGATTGATGTGTGTGTGTGTGTGAATGTAGAGGTTGATGTGTGTGTGTGCGCGTGCGCGCGCGTGGGTGTGACGCTTGTATATGAAAGCGATTCCCTTTTTTTTCACGGGAATGGAAAAGGCTATTAAAAGTGTGGAAGTGAAAGCGTTAAAGAACTAAGTACGAGGGGAGGTGGGGGAGGGGAATGGGATTGTTGGGGTGGGGGCACTGTATTAAAAAAAAAAATTTTTTAAAGTGTGCTGGGTTAGAGTTTAGGTAGGGAGGGAGGGGAGGGGGGGCCGGGCGGGGGGTGGTAGTGGTGAGAGAAGAGCGGAGAATGAATTAAGAGCGAGAGAGAGAGAGAGAGAGATGGCCAAAACAACACAGGGATCGAATTGCTGCCATTCAGGTTGCGTTCGCTTCGGAGGGGGGAGCTGGGGGGCGTGGTGGGGTGGGGTGGGGGTGGGGGGTGGGGGTTCGAATTTTCACTCCTCCTCCCCGGACGTTCTTTCTGAAGTATATAATAATTACAATTATCTCCTCCCATTCCCCCACCCCCATCCCTTGTGGCCTGCCTATATAGACATGCAAGAAGAAAGAAAAAAGAAAAGAAAAAGAAGAAAAAAAAAAGGCGAATGAATAAAATAAATAAACCAATAAATAGATGAATGAAGAAATGAAAGGAGAGATGGAAGAAGCTTCGGTGAAGATTCTTAGTCTCTGCTGTGTCTCATCTTATCTTATTTCCCTGATGCCCTGTGTCAAAAGAAAGAAAGAAAAGAAGGGGTTGGGGGGCGGGGGGGGGGGGGGGGGGCGCGTAAAACTGAAACATAAATAGGTTCAAGGAAGAAGGGACAGGGGGTGGTGAGGGGTGGAGGGGGGGGGGGGTGTAGTGTAAGGTCGGTCGATGTGTGAGGTTTGTCTTCGAAGAGAGAGAGAGAGAGATCCAAGAAAAGTAAAGATTATTCACTAGTTACATGTTAAAAAAAAAAAAAATTCTTGAGAGAGAGACAGACAAGTAGATAGAGACTGACAGAAAGCGCGTGAGAGACAGAGACAGACAGACAGACAGAGACAGAGAAGAGAGATAAAGAAAAAGACAGACAGAGCTCCAAGAAAGTCAAGATTATTTATCAGTTACATGTAATGATAATTCTGGAGAGAGTGACAGAGTGAGGGAGTGATTTCCAAGGAAAGTAAAGGTTATGCATCAGTTGCGTGTAATAATATTCTAGAGACGGACAGACAGACAGACATTTACTGGCAGAGACGGAGAGAGACAGACAGACAGAGACGGAAAGACAGACAGAGAGAGAGAGAGAAAACAGAGATATTTCCAAGGAAAGTAAAGGTTATGCATCCGTTGCATGTGATGATATTCGAGAGAGAGACAGAGGGAGACAGACAGACAGAGACTGACAGAGACAGACAGACAGACAGACAGAGACTGACAGAGAGAGACAGACAGACAGAGACTGACAGAGAGAGATTTCTTAGGAAAGTAAAGGTTATGCATCAATTGCATGTAATAATAGTCGAAAGAGAGATTGAGAGATGGCGGGAGACAGACAGACAGAGACTGACAGAGACGGACAGAGAGATAGACAGACAGAGACGGACAGAGAGACACAGAGGCAGACAACAGACAGACGGAGAGACAGACAGACAGACACAGAGACAGACAGACAGACGGAGAGACAGACAGAGAGACAGATAGAGACAGATAGACACAGAGACAGACAACAGACAGACAGACGGATAGACAGACACAGAGACAGACGGACAGAGACAGACAGACAGACGGAGAGACAGACAGACAGACAGACGGAGAGACAGACAGACGGAGAGACAGATAGAGACAGAGACAGACAGACAGACACAGGGACAGACGGACAGAGACAGACAGACGGAGAGGCAGACAGACACAGACACAGAGAGAGACACACACACAGACACAGAGAGAGAGAGAGAACTGGGTAACAGGGGGGCGGGGGGTGGGGGGGGGACCAGAGGGGCTGTTTGTTCAGGAAAGGCGAAGGTAAACGTACCACTGGGGGGGAAGGGAGGGGAGGGGAAGGGGGGGTACTTATTTCGTCTCCTCCCCCACTTTTTGCTTTTTGCTTTTTGCTGCTGCCTGCTGCTTTTCTCGCGACTACTACCTACCGTTCGTTCCCGACGTGCCCGTCCTCACACACACACACACACACACACACACACAGGTATTTCGCACGCACGCATGCACGCGCGCGCACACACACACACACACACACACACACACACACACACACGAACGACCGTCTAAAAACACTCATAGTGAATAGACGTTAAACTGAAGATAACACACGAACGCGCGCGCGCGCTCGCATACACGCATACTCACACACCTACACACACTTACACATAACACACACACACACACACACACACAGGAGAAGAAGAGGGGGGCAGCAGAGTTGGAAAGGTGGTGGTGGCGGTGGTGGTGGTGTGGGGGTGGGTGGGAGTGAGAGGTGATAGGGGAGAAGGTTGTGGTGCAGTGGGGATGATGATGATGATGATGGAGGAAGTGGGTGTGCAGAATGACGTAAGTGTTTAAAGCGTTAGTTAGTAGCAGGTCTCTCCGTCCTGTCGTGGTAGTGTGTGTGTGTGTGTGTGTGTGTGTGTGTGTGTGTGTGTGTGTGTGTTTGTCTCTCTGTGCGTGTGCATGTGCATGCGGGGGGTGAGGGGTGGGGAGTTGTGCATATATTCATCTGCGTGCGCACACACGTGTGTACGCGCGCGTGTGTGTGTGTGCGTGTGTGTGTGTGTGTGTGTTTGCACTTGTGCGTCCATTTGTACACGTGCGCGACACTGGGTACAGCTGTTTTTTGTTGTTGTTTTTTTCTGTTTGTTTGTTTGTTTATTCGTTTGTTTGTTTTTGTTTTGTTTTGTTTTTGTTGTTGTTTTTGACAACGACGACACAGACATTGAGGGACAGGGAGATGGGGGAAGTGTGGGTTGTGGAGTGTAAAATGATGGAAGTATACACTGTTCAAATGTGTGTGTGTGTGTGTCCGTGCGTGCGTGCGTGAGAGTGAGAGAGACAGAGTGTGTGTGTATGTCTGTCTGTGTGTGTGTGTGTGTGTGCGCGCGCGCGCTTTCGTGTGCGTGCATTTGTGTGAGAATGCATAGTTTATTACGTGTGCGTGCCTGCGTTGAGCTACAAACGA
>NC_134898.1:44375796-44408296 GCF_041734735.1 Babylonia areolata | reverse complement strand
CAACAAACAGTTGAACAGGTGTGTGGTGTGGTGTGGCGTAGCGTGCATCAACGATCAGTATCACACGCTTTGACACCCTGTTGAAACTGAAAACAGAAACTCTTCTCCTTTGACACCCTCTTGAAACTGAAAACAGAAACCCTTCTCCTTTGACACCCTCTTGAAACTGAAAACAGAAACTCTTCTCCTTTGACACCCTCTTGAAACTAAAAACAGAAACCTGCTTCTCCTTTGACACCCTCTCGAAACTAAAAACAGAAACCTCCTTCTCCTTTGACACCCTCTTGAAACTGAAAACAGAAACCTCCTTCTCCTTTGACACCCTCTCGAAACTAAAAACAGAAACCTCCTTCTCCTTTGACACCCTCTTGAAACTGAAAACAGAAACTCTTCTCCTTTGACACCCTCTTGAAACTGAAAACAGAAACCCTTCTCCTTTGACACCCTCTTGAAACTGAAAACAGAAACTCTTCTCCTTTGACACCCTCTCGAAATTAAAAACAGAAACCCTTCTCCTTTGACACCCTCTTGAAACTGAAAACAGAAACTCTTCTCCTTTGACACCCTCTCGAAATTAAAAACAGAAACCCTTCTCCTTTGACACCCTGTTGAAACTGAAAACAGAAACTCTTCTCCTTTGACACCCTCTCGAAATTAAAAACAGAAACCCTTCTCCTTTGACACCCTCTTGAAACTGAAAACAGAAACTCTTCTCCTTTGACACCCTCTTGAAACTGAAAACAGAAACTCTTCTCCCCACACCTGTGCAGGGTTACTACTACAGTTTACAAGTCTCGGTTACATTTCTGGCGCCAGGGATATAGCACGAACAGGGAACAGGGATGTACGGTGGTAGTGGTGGTACTCGGGGTATGAAAACGAGACCCTCGTTCGGGTATTTAACATTGCAGCCCGTACCCTGCTGGTGTGTGTGTGTGTGTGTGTGTGTGTGTGTGTGTGTGTGTGTGTGTGTGTGTGTGTGTGTGTGTGTGGACCCATTGGCTTCCTTGATATCGTCGTAGCCTTCATCATCATCATCATCATCTATGCCAACATCTAGCCACTTAACCCTTCTGGCATCTGTCGGATCCAACGACATCGTCATCATCTCGCCTTGACTACTGTAACTCTCTATTGTCTGGTTTGCCTGCTTCTTCAATTCAGTCCCTTCAACGCATACAAAACTCTGCTGCCCGACTCGTCCTCAGAAAGAAAAGATCTGAGCACATCACTCCTCTTTTGCAACATCTCCACTGGCTCCCTGTCTCACACAGAATAAAGCACAAGATCAGTCAGCACTCTATGTTATAAATGTATTCACAAATCTGCCCCTTGCTATATCTGCAGCTGCCTTCACCTCTACACTCCATCTCGCTCACTGCGATCGGCTTCGGATCCACTCTGTTTACGCATACCCAGATTCAAACACTCGACTGTCGGCCGCCGTTCTTTCTCTGTCTCTGGACCTTGCAATTGGAATGAACTTCCTCTTTCGCTTCGTCAAGTCTCCACACTCAGCTCTTTCAAGTCTGGCCTTAATACCCCACCTCTTCCCAAAATAGTTTCCCCTCCCTGCCTCTTCCTTGTCTCCAGTTTCTCCAGTTTCAGCTATGCATGCGTGTGAATGACTGGTGCGAAAGCGCTTTGATTTATCTCCGCACAAGATTCAGCGCTATATAGATACCATTATTATTATTATTGTTGTTGTTGTCTTCGCTTTTTCTTTTCCCTCAGGTGCATGTGTGTGTGTGTGTGTTTGGGTTTTGTTTTGTTTTTGTTTTTATTTTGTTTTGTTTGTTTTTTGTTGTTTTTTATATAAATTTATCCTCTTTGTCTTTATTTGTAGTTACAGTCATCATCATTATCATCGTCATCATCATCTGTGCCAACATCTAGCCACTCACCCCTTCATGTGACCTACATCTATCAAATTTATCGACATCGTCATCATCTTTGTTTTCCATTTTCATTCATTTGTTTGTTTGGGGGTATTTTTTTTGTGTGTTTTTGTTTTTGTTTCTTTTTTTCCCCCACTTTTATCTTCGTATTCTTATTCTCCTTGTCTTTCCTCTTTAGTTGTCATCCTCTCATCATTCCTTCTGTCTTTCCTGCAGCCTTGCCCTCCCTGCATTGGTTAGCCCCACAGTTTCCTTCCCCCCTCCCTCCCCCCCAATTACTGCTTGTTTCCACTGACAAAAAAACAACAACAAACCTGCTTTCTCCTCAAGGATAAGAAACTGCTCTGAAGGGGGATGAAAAAAAAAAGGCTTGAGATCATACAGGATTAGACCAGATGCTTGTTTGCAGACTCTTTCTGTCCTCCCCACCTCACCTCACCCTCTCTTTCTCTCTCTCTCTCTGTCTGTCTTTTCTTTTTCTTTCGTCGAGGGTACGATCTTTTGCTTTTCCTGGAGAGTCGTTATATTAGCGAAAGCGAAAAGTTCTGCCCAGGAAGGAGACTGGGGTGGGATGGGGTGGTGTGGTGTGGTGAGATCTGTCAAAATGAGGAGTGAAAGAGGTGGAAAAGAGAAAATAAAATGAAAGGAAATATATATATTATATGTGTGTGTGTGTGTATGTATGTATGTGTATATGTGTGTGTGTGTGCATGAAATGTTGCTTTTTGTTGTTGTTGTTGTTAACTGGTTCGAGGACACATCATCCCAGGGAAGACAAAATGAAGGCAATTTGCAAAGGGGCGAGAACTCACCCGCGGGGAGGGGATCAAGGGGAGATAAGGGGCGCAGTGGGAAGCAGGCTGGGAAGGCTTGGGGGTGGGGGTGGGAGGAGGCTTAAACACGGGGGGGGGGGGGGGGGAGAGGAGGCTTAAACACGGCTGCCAAACAATTTGTGGTTGGAAGAAGGTGGGTGTGTGTGTGGGGGGGGGGAGGGGGAGGGCATGGGGGCGGGGTGGGGGGGAGGGGGAAGGCTACCTCTTCCCAGGAGTACAAGAAGTCGGGAGATTCCATTTCGGATGCAAATTGGTGTTTATACAGCGTCAAACTGTTTCAAAACCCTTCGTCTTGCTCCTGTTGTTTTTGGCCAGGGCTTGCCGGTTGGGGGCCCAGCAGCTTTTATCCTTACCTTCCTCTCGGGGTTGTTGGTTGGTTTGCCGTGTAGCGTGTGAGTGTGTGTTGGGGGTGTGGGGGTGTGTGGGATGGGTTATCCCCCCCCCCCCCCACCCCCCTTACTTACCTGCAGCCTTACATGCCATACCTGCCACGTGTCACTCGCTTGTCTTTTTTTTGTTTGTTTGTTTTTGGTTTTTTGTTGTTGATTTGTTGTGGGGTTTTTTCTGTTTTTTTTTTCTTTTTCTCTAATTAATTGATTTATTCATTTTCTACCTGGTTCCATGTGTACGTGCAATTCTAGTCTTAAAGGTATGTAGCACTTATGTTTTTACGCGCGGTTTTTTGTTTGTTTTGTGTGTGTGTGTGTGGGGGGGGGGGGGGGGGCTCATTAAGGCGAGAGGAAGCACACAAATCCAGGAATTAACAGTTACACAAGCGTATGTGCACAGACTCGCGGGCGCGCGCGCACACACACACACACACACACACACACACACACACACACACACACACACACACACACACACACACACACACACACACACACACACACACACACACACGCACACACACACACACTCGTGCTTACTCAGTCTCCCTAGTTCCCATACACTCTATTTACCCTTTCACTCTCCGTGGCAGTAAGCTTTCAAATCCTTTCACTTAATCCTGCCGTTTTGTATTTCGGGCAAAGTGAGAGAGAGAGAGAGAGCTGATGCAAATTAACAGCGCAGAAATGAAATGTCACAACAGCTGCCGTCGACAGTTCTCTTTCTGCACGTGTACTGCGTCGGATGAAACACAGATAAGAGAGAGGGGGGAGAGAGAGAGAGAGAGTTGGGGGGAGAGGGAGACAGAGAAGTGCGGGGGCGTGGAGGGGGGGAGAGGAAGAGAGAGGGAGTGAGAGAGGGGGAGAGAGAGAAAGGATACGTGAATGCGTTATGTAGTTTGTTTTATACAGGACACACACACACACACACACACACACACACACACACACACACACACACACACACACACACACACACACACACACAGGGAGAGCGAAAGGGAGAGAGAGAGAGAGATGTTGCTGCTGCCTCTGGCAAATTCCTGTAGACAAATTTCCACTTTGAGAGAATTAAACAGACAAGATTCAGTGCGCATACTCGCAGACGGACAAAAAGAAGAAGAAGAAGAAAATAGAGACGCGCTGTGTCCGAGGAGAGCAGTCCGAATTTCACAGAGAAATGTATTGTGTCAACAACAACAACAACAACAACAAAACGCAATGCAATGCGATGCAATACAAGACAATACAGTAAAATGTTGTGCAATACAAGACAACACAGTGCAATACAAGACAAGGCAAGACACGACAATGCAATACAAGATAATGCAATACAAGACAATACAATGCAATGCAGTACAAGAATGCAATACAATACACGACAATGCAATACAAGACAATGCAAAGCAATGCAAGACACGACCGTGCAATGCAATGAAAATGCAATGCAATGCAATGTTTTAACATCTCGCACTACATGCACACGACTCACCGCCCCGGACAACCACGAGCAAAACTGTCTTCTTTCCTTCTCAATACAGCCACCTTCTCCCCTTGCACCGACTACTGTACCGCTTTCTTCAAAACAAAACAAAACACTCTACCACCGTTCCCCCCTCTCTCTCTCTCTCTCGCCGCGTTTCCCCCTTCCTTCCTCCTCCTCCCCCAGCCCTCCCACCGCCCACCCATACCCTTCCCCTCCCTCCCCCCCGCCCCAAAACTAGCTGTTTATAGGTAATAAACAGTTTATTTCGCGGCGTGGTGGGGGTTGTAAGTGGGAGCGAGGCGGGCATTTACGAGAGTTTGATGCGCTCTCTACGTGCTTGAGACCTGTACTGTGCTTAGGGGGGCTAGGGGAGGGGTGCGGGTGGGGGGGGGGCCTTCCTTCTCTTCCCCCCCCCCCTTCCCCGAACCGCCCACAACTTAGCGGCATGCATACATAGCAAGGGGAATAGGGAGGAGAAGGAAAAAGAAAGAAAAAAAGAAGAAGAAAATTGACAGACAGAAGACGGGAAAAGTTGATGGAACCTAAGTTACGACTTACAGCTCGTCTTGTCTTGTCTCGCTTTATTTCTTTTCTGTCTATTTCTTTTCTCACTCTCACGTATCCTGTAGCCGCTTGTGAATGTTTGCTTTACTCTGTGAGGTGCTGGCGTGAGGGGAACGGGGGTAGGGGTGGGTTTGGGGGTTGGAGAAGTAAACAAAGGAGAGAGAGAGAGAGAGACGGGGGGCAGGGGGGGCGGGAGTGGGGGGGGGGGCGGGGGATCGGGGCTTGTCTGACTGAGTTTGGGTAGAGGAGATAACCCACGCAACAAAAGCTGCTGGAGAAGAAAAAAAAAAATCGGAGTTCTTTTCAGCAGCTGTTTCTTGTCGATAAAGGCGTCAAATTCCTCCCACTATAGTCTCCCTCCCTACACCCCCCCCCCCCTCGCACCCCCCCCCTCCACGCCCCCCCCCCCCCCCCCCCTTTCTCTCACTCTTTCCGATTTGTTATCACACTCCAATATAATAATATATACTGTTCAGTATTATAGCGCGCGCGCGCGCCGGCGCTGGTGTCAGTGGACTTCCCTCTCGTTGTGTCAATATTGTTAGAGGGGAATGCAATACCTTGACTGGGAAAACAAACCTCCCTCCGTCAGCTATCCCCTTATAATTCTTTAGCTGCTTCTATTGTGTGTCTGCAACGTCCCGCCCCCCTCCCCCACTCCCCCTCCCCCTCCCCCCTCCCCCTCCCAGCCAGCAGTTAACCAAATCCCATCGAGGGAGCAGTTCCCGATTCGACTGTTCCCGTTGTGTGTGTGTGTGTGTGTGTGTGTGTTTCGGTTTTTTGTTTTTGTTTTGTTTTGTTTTGTATTTAATTCACTTTTGTTCCAAATTCAAGGTGAAAACAGTCATCAGCTGTTGACAGTGATGCAGATAAGCATGATAACAGCATCACCATTGGATTGTTGACACTTTGCTTCCTTACCATAATTATACCAAGCAACACAGTGGAAAAAGAACATAAACCGTGATTCATGATTTCCATGAAACGTTTACATGGGACCTCGTAAGTCAGTTGGTGTTTGTTTTTTGTGGGGTTTTTTTTTTTTGTTTTTTTTTGTTGTTGTTTTTGTTTCTTCTTCTTCTTCTTCTTCTTCTTCTTCTTCTTCTTCTTCTTCTTCTTTTGCAATAACAGATGTGGTGTGGTATATATGGATCAATCTGCACACTTAGACACCTCCTCGAAACTGAAACTAAAACTGTCGGTGGTGAGAGAAAGCCGAGGCCCCCCCCTTTCGCAACAGCCAGTATATATCACAGGGCCGTCCGTGCCCCGGAGATTCCTAGATGTGCTAACAGTGATGGCAGAGCACCTTTCGGAATTTCTGCTGCACACACACACACACACACACACATATATATATATATATATATATATATATATATATATATATATATATATATATATATATATATAGCCATGGTATCCAGGAAACAACACAGGTAACACACACATTCGTGTACAGAAATGATGAACTGCAATAGGCTTTATACTGTATTATACATCAGGTATCGCATCAAGAAGTTAAAAACTGAAATCATTTGCGCGAACAAAACAAAACAAAAACAAAACAAAAACAAAAAAACCAACTGGTATCAACTCAGTGACACACGAAGCTGCGATTGGAAGCGACCGTCGCCCAGACGAGTTAGACACGAACTGATATGTCCCAGATAGATGAGCCAGCACGCACATTCCAACCGCGATCCTGAGCTGGGCGCCCTCGCATGGTGTAGAATCCCGGGGAGATGTGGGTGCAGTGGGGGCACACCAACGAGGCTCGCCACGAGACAAATGGGGTAGGTGATGCCAGTCGATAGCGGGGGCAGCGGCAACATTTCTTCTTTTTTTTCTTTTCTTCTTCTTCTCTCTCTCTCCCCCCCCCCCCTCCCCCTCCCCTATCGGTTTGTTGGGAGACTGAAAACGGAGAACGGTGGGCTGACTGATATGAGCCTTTTTATTTATTCATTTAGTCTTCTTTTTTCTTTTTTTCTTCCTTTTTTCTTTTTCTTTTTTTTTTTCCTTCATCATTTGCCGCCTGAGCTAGCAGGAAAAACACAGAGGCCAAATAAAATGGATGAGGACAAGGAGGCAGATAGTATGGCGGGGAGGTTGGGGGGGGTGGGGGGGGGCAGGATTGAGGGGCACGGGGGGGACAAGGGGAAGAGCAGGAGATAGTACGGCTTGGGGGGTGGGAGGTGGGGGGAAGGATTTAGGGAGGGGGGGATAGGGGGTCAGAGGAGATAGTATAGCTGGTGGGGAGGAGGAGGATTGGGGGTGGGGACAGGGGGCAGGGGGATAGCATGGCTTGGGGGGTGGGGTGGAGAGAGTTGTGCAGGGTATCGGGATGGGGGTTGTGGGGAGTTGTGGGGGTGGGGTGGGGGGGAGGTTTGGAGAGGGTTGGTTACACGAAGGAAGATTCATTGCCAATGATGGATGCGTGGAGGTGAGCACAGAGAGACAGACAGACAGACAGACAGACATGAGGAAGTGGAGAGGGGATCTCCGGTTCTCCAGTTTATCCATCCCTTGATTGTTGCACCTCTCCGTCGGCTTATGGGGGTTACTGTTTCGTGGGGGGGGGGGGGGGTTACACCATCCTGTCCTGTAACGTTACTTTTAGTGGTGGTGATCCTCTGCCGTACGTTATTTTCAGACTGTGGCGATCAGTTGTGATTAATGGCGCCGGGGTGACGAGTCAGCAGACGCTACTGGTAACACCACCCCCTCCTATATAGTTGACGCGAGACTGGGTGGTGGAGACACACGATACAAACAGGGGTAACAGGGGTTCCAAGGAGAAAGGCCACACAAACTGGTTGCTCGCGCCACCCTAGGAGTTGAAAAAAAATTTTTATAACGACTGGTTTCACTTTACCACGCTCCAGACTCGGATCAGTCCTGCTTCTGTGTTTCTCTTATGGATGTATTTGTTTGACAGATGAGGAATATTTGAGAGGTGGGGGGACGGGGGGGGGGAGAGAAAGGGGGGAGGGGGTGTGGGGCGGAGAGATGTGATGGAGGGAAGGTGAGGTAAAAGGGGGTGGGGATTGGAGGTGGGGGTGACTTTTTTATCAGTCTGGCCTTCTGCTTCTTCTTCTTCTGCGTTCACTCGTATGCACACGAGTGGGCTTTTACGTGTATGACCGTTTTTACCCCGCCATGTAGGCAGCCATACTCCGTTTTCGGGGGTGTGCATGCTGGGTATGTTCTTGTTTCCATAACCCACCGAGCGCTGACATGGATTACAGGATCTTTAACGTGCGTATTTGATCTTCTGCTTGCATATACACACGAAGGGGGTTCAGGCACTAGCAGGTCTCCACGTATGTTGACCTGGGAGATAGTAAAAATCTCCACCCTTTACCCACCAGGCGCCGTCACCGTGATTCGAACCCGGGACCCTCAGATTGACAGTCCAACGCTTTAACCACTCGGCTATTGCGCCCGTCATCAGTCTGGCCAAATGCAGGAATCACAGGACTTTTTTTTGTGGAATGGTGTCAGATAAAGCACCTGCCACCGATCACAAAGCCCAAGTTGAAAGCAACGCACCAGTGACAAAAAGCGTTTCAATAAAGAATGATTAACTGTGGCAGGAAGATATTTTTGGAGGGGTTAAGAGGGAAAGCAGGATTTTGTGTGTGTGTGTGTGTGTGTGTGTGTGTGTGTGTGTGTGTACGGATAGGAAATCTCAGGAATCAGCGGTAGGTAAGCAGACTTCTTGGTTTCTTTTCTTGGCACACCTTTATCTTTCTTTGTGGCCTTGCACGTTGAACATCTGTATGAATCCTTCGTGATTTATTGGAGAAAGAGGAGGAGGATGTAAAACACGCATGAAAGGAAACACCGAGGAGATGGGAAGGGAGGGGGAGTGAACGAACGTACGTGTGGGTGGGTCGGTGGGTGGAGGTGGAGAGTGTAAGTTAGGGTGGGGGGGTTGGGGGTGGCGGCGGCCCCATCATGTCAGGACATTTGTTTGCTGTTCCGGCAAATTGGAAACACAGAGAGAGAGAGAGAGAGAGAGACACACACACACACACACACACACACACACACACACACACACACACACACACACACACACACACACACACACACACACACACACACACACACACACACACACACACACACACACAAAGCCTGAACAAGAAGTTGATCTACTACTGGAATTATTGCGAATACGACTTCCCCAGAGTTTTGCAGCTGCACTCAGCTGAAGAGGATATATAGGACGTAGAATATGTTGCTGTTGTTGTTTCTTTCCAGGGTGGTTTTGTATTTGTATTTCTCTTTTTGTCACAACAGATTTCATTGTGTGAAATTCGGGCTGCTCTCCCCAGGGAGAGCCCGTCGCTTCACTACAGCGCCACCCTTTGTTGTGTGTGTGTGTGTGTATTTTTCCTGCGTGCAGTTTTATTTGTTTTTCCTATCGAAGTGGATTTTTGCTACAGAATTTTGCCAGGAACAACCCTATTGTTGCCGTGGGTTCTTTTACGTGCGCTAAGTGCGTGCTGCAACACGGGACCTCGGTTTATCGTCTCATTCAAATGACTAGCGTCCAGACCACTACTCAAGGTCTCTAGTGGAGGGGGAGAAAATAATCGGCAGGCTGAGCCGTGATTCGAACCAGCGCGCTCAGATTCTCTCGCTTCCTAGGCGGACAGCGTTACCTCTAGTATAGGCCATCACCCCACTTCTGTGGATGCAGTAACATACTGCCTGCCGCCGCCGTGTCTGCTGCTGTTGTTGATGTTGTTTTTGTTGTTGGGGCCTGCTACTTCCATCATTGTGTGTGCTCGGTCGTGTCTGGGAGGAGGAGAAGAAGAAGATTTTCATGCAGCATTACAGGCGGCGTTTAGGCAGCCATGATAATGTGTGTATTCGGGGAGGGGGTGGGGAGGGATGGAGGGGGGGGTGGGGTGGGACGGGTCGGAGGGAGGGGGGGGAAGGGGTGGCGGACGGGTCGGGGCGGTGAGGGGGGGGGGGAGGGGTAGGAGAAGTAATGCTGATATGTTTGTATTGCTTCCATCCCAACTCAGTACTAAAGATGAAGGGTTTTTTTTTTTGGTGGTGGTTGTTGTTGTTGCTGTCCCCCCCCCCCCCAATCCCCCCCGCACCCCCACCCCCCAAGCCCCCACGACCCCCTCCAACCTTCCACCCCTCCCCTCATAGGTGTAAGTATTACTATCCTTGTTACTGCTGTTTTATCGTTGCCTTTCACTCCTTGAGTGTGAGATTGACAGGGATGAGTGATCTTACTCTGTTGTGGTCCTGCTATTGTGTTGCTGTTGTTGTTGTTTTTTGCAGTGATTTTGTGCAGAAGGCACGTGTGTGTGTGGGTGTGTAGGCGCGCGCGCGCGTGTGTGTGTGTGTGTATCTGTATGTGTGCGTGCGTGTGTGCGCGCATGTGTGTGCGTGTGTGTGTGTGAGGGTGGTGATGTGTGTGGGTGTGTGGGTGGGGGAGAGCATGTCCGAGCCGCCATTGTTTTCTGTGATATTTAGATGTGGGGTGGTTGATATGTGACTACCATTCGTAATACCCCATGCGCATACCGAGTTCTTCGAGTTGAAGCCGTGAAAAGAGCCTTGAATCTCAGTTGAGACCACCGAGTCTCCTCTGGTACTACACGAAGACACACACACACAGACACACACACACACACACACACACACACACACACACACACACACACACACACACGCGCGCGCGCGCGCGCGCGCGCGCGCGCGCGAGATAGATACATAGATAAATAGATACATATTGAATGTATGTATATGTATGTGTATATGTATATATATACACACACACACACACACACACACACACACACACACACACACGAGATAGATACATAGATAAATAGATACATATTGAATGTATGTATATGTATGTGTATATGTATATATATATATACACCCACACACATACATACAGAGAGTGAGACACACACACACACACACACACACACACACACACACACACACACACACACACACACACACACACAAAAGCCAAAGAACGTGTATGAAAAGATCTGGGCCGATTTGTGAAGAAGCAGGGAAGGGGGAGGTTGGGTGGGGTGGGAGGAGGGTGTCGGGCGGAGGAGGGGGTGGGGAGAGGGAAGTTTTACCAGGCGAGCTAAGCGGGTCCCCCCCCCCCTCCATCCCCTCCCACCGCAGTTTCCTCCTCTGCTCTGCTCTCTGCTAGGAGAGATGGGAAGATGATAGGGGAGGGAGCACACAACAAGACAAACAGTTTTGCTGCAGGGAGCACACAGCTATTGTCTGATGGTGCCGGTCCTTGTATTTGTATTTTACCAGGCAAAGCATCGTAAAGGAGAGAAGAAGTAAAGAAAGAAAGAAAGAAAGAACACAGAAGAGAAACCGGAAAAGAAAACAAGAGTGGGATGGGGGGATTGGGATTGTTGTGGGGGTGGGAGAAGAAGAAGAAAAAAAGAAGGTAACTAGTTTTTGTGGTAATCTTAAGACAGCAGAGCTTAAACCAGCAGCCCCCCCTGCTGCGAAGTTCATCAACCTTCCATCTCACATACTACACCGGTAACACACACACACACCCGCTCTCAAAGACAACACTCGCGAACGCATGCGCGCGTGCGCATACACACACACACACACACACACACACACACACACACACAAAGCACGCACGCGCGGACACACACACACACACAAAAGCAAGCACGCACGGACACACACACGAAACACACACACACACGCACGCACGCACGCACGCACGCACGTGTACGTACGTACACTCGCACAAACCTCATGTGTACATGTATAAGACCCTGCCGTGTGATCATTATAAAATATGTCAAAATGTGTTGTAACCTTGTGGTTCCAAAGTTTTCTTCTTGTTCCTGTTTACGAGCGTGCACGCGCACACGCACAACACACGCGCAAGCACGCACCCGAACACAGTCGGACGCACTCGCGCGCGTGCACACACACACACACACACACACACACACACACACACACACACACACATAACATAAATTCAACCGTCCCCTTCAGTTTCCAAACTCTCACCCATGCACACTGACCACTTCTTCCTTTTCTTCTGTTTCTCTGTATGTCTCCCATTTCCCAGCTCTTTGTTCCTGTCTAACACACACACACACACACACACACACACACACGCACACACACACTAACACACGCACACACACACATTCACACACACACACACACACACACACACACACACACACACACACACACAAACAACAAAAAACAAAAGCAAAAAAACAAAACAAAAAAACCCACTACACCCTCAGCCCACATTATTTTTTTTTCTTCCTGCAGTTGTTTCTCATGTTTTTTGTCTTTATTAATGTACTTAATTCTTCGTTCGACACAGTGAAGCAGTCCTTTCCATTCTATTTTGTTCTTCATCAGAATAGCGGAGCGAGGAATAGAGGGGGGAGGGGGGGAGGCTGGATTTTTTTTTTAATACTCACCCCACCCCCACCCCCACCACCCCACCCACCACACCACACCACACCACACTTTTTTTCTGTCCTGGGGGGTTAGATTAGCTTTGGGGGCCATGCGTGGACAGCAGAAGACAAACGAGACAGGTGCTGCTGGCCCAGATAGAGAACGACACCAATGGTTGGGAGGCTGTGTGTGTGTGGGGGGGGGGGGGGGGTGGAAGGGTGGATGGCGAGAGGGGTTGCGAGGTGAGAGGGAGGGAAGGACATTTTGGGGTGGCAGGGGTGAGACACTGAGGAGGTTGGGGGCAGAGGAGAAGTGTGGGGGTAGGGAGGGGGTTGTGGGGGGGGGTGGGTGGAAGGGTGGATGGCGAGAGGGGTTGCGAGGTGAGAGTAGAGGGAGGGAAGGACATTTTGGGGTGGCAGGGGTGAGACACTGAGGAGGTTGGGGGTAGAGGAGAAGTGTGGGGGGGTAGGGAAGGGGTTGTGGGGAGGAGGTTGATGGAGGATGGGGATGAGTAGAGGGGGGTGGGGGGGGGGGACAGGATACCGACAACAACTGGCAGAAACTGATATAGCCGGAGGTGGTGGAGCTGAGATGCTGAAAGAAGAAGAAGAGAGAGAGAGTGCGTGTGTGTTGTGTGTGCTTGTGTGTGCGTATGCACGGAAATCTCTCTCTCTCTCTCTCTCTCTCTCTCTCTCTCTCTCTCTCTCTCTCCGAATCTCTCAGCAACAATGGTCACTGTTTCTTAATAAGTGTGTGTGTGTGTGTGTGTGTGTGTGTGTTCGTTCTTTAGTTTAGCGTCTTTTCACTATTAGTGATATTAGACGATATGTGTGTGTGTGTGTGTGTGTGTGTGTGTGTGTGTGTGTGTGTGTGTGAGAAGAGGTTCTTCTGTGCATGTGTGTGTGTGTCAAACTACGTAACACATTCGCGTATACCCTCTCTCTCTCTCTCTCTCTCTCTCTCTCTCTCTCCCTCTCCGAATTTCTCTGAACTCTTACCTTGTAGCATATCATAAATGACATTTCATTTCCAGTATTTATTCGTTGAAATTCGTTTTATGTTTGAGTGTTTCGGTTTGATATTATTTGTTCACAAACCTGTTCATGAGATGTCTTAGCCTAATCAGTCAACCTGTTGCATTCTCTGTCTGTCTGTCTCTCTCTCTCTCTCTCTTTCATCTCTCTGTCTCTCTCTCTCTCTCTCTCAATCTCTCTCCACTGTTCTCTTCCATTTCCCCCTTCTCTAACTCTACCCCTCCCTCTGTCCTCTCTCTCTCTCTCTATCTTACACTCCCCTTCTTCTTAACCCACAACCTCTCTCTCTTTCTCTCTCTCTCTCTCTCCTTATCTCTCTCTCTCTCCATCTCTCTCTCCCTCTCTCTCTCTCTCTCTCTCTCTCTCTCTCTCTCCCTCCCTCCCTCTCACTGACAACAAAAGATGCAAGCGGTCTCTTCACGAACCCCCTTCCATTTCCAGTCTCTTGCCTTCACAATACTACTATGGGAGACTACTGAGTCCTTCACGTCAACTTTGAACTGGGGGTGGGGGGGGGGGGGAGGAGGAGTTTAGTTTAAGGAAAACACGAGCCCCCACAGCGAAGGGGGAGTGTGTGGGGGAGGGGGTGGGTGGGAGGTGGAAGCAAGGGGGGTGGTGGGCACACAAAGCCCGTTGTCCAGGGGAAGATTGACAAATTTGTTTGCCAGATTCCCCCCTCCCCTCACACACACACACACACACACACACACACACACACACACACCTCCCCTTCCTCCCCCCTCACCCCCTTGCCCCCTTCACCCCCACCCCCTGCCATCCATCATGCTGTGGAAGAGGACCTGTCACGGACCCCTGCAGGACTCCATTCAGGCCGGCGGGGGCTGGACACAAAAGCCGCTGATCAGGTAAAAGATAGATGATCCCCCTCCGCCCCCCCACCCCCACCCCCACCCCCCTGCACCTCACTCCCTCACCCCCTCTCATCTCTACACGCCTTTTCTCGTGTCGCCGTCGCTGGAAGGGGTTAGTGTGGCATAGTTATATTATCGTGGAGTAAAGCTGGCAATTGATTCATCCGGCGGCGCGCGTGCATTATATAGCGCGGCGCGGCGGCAGAGACGCACGCGTCAGACGACTTGTTGCAGTTGCGGCACGGGAAATTAGTCCGGCAGCCAAATGGCGATTTGGGGCTTGACCTAAAAAAAAAAAAAATTGGTCTCAAAATGGATCTCAGCGGTTTTGAGTTCTTTAGTGTCCCCAGATCACATATCCAACTGATGCCACCCTGTCATTGTTGAGCTCCAGGTGCCAGTTGCTTGGTTCTAAGTTTTTGATAGTTGCACGTGACTAAATGCCTACGTTGACCGAACTACGCCACTGGTCAGTTCCATACTACACACAGCAGCGGGTTACGACTATCATGTACTACTAGGCTCTTCCGTCCGAGCAATGCAACTGGCCCCAGGCTGGCAGCAGTTTTTTGGTGTGTGTGTGGTTGTTTTTTTTCCCCTATGGATCTGTGAAAATGTTAGGATGCAGCTGTGATGTTTGGTACTCGGCAGTAGTGAGAGAGAGGGGGGAGGGGGGAGGGAGAGAGAAGAGGGAGGGAAAAAGAGAGGGAGGAGGGAGATAGAGGGAGGGAGGAAGAGGGGGAGGGAGAGAGATGGAGGGAGGGAGAGAGAGGGGGAGAGAGAAGAGAGAGAGGGAGGGGGGCAGAGAGAGGGGGAAGAGAGGAGAGAGAGAGGGGGAGGGAGAGAGAAGAGAGAGGGAGGGAGAGGAGGGAGAGGGGGAGGGAGAGAGAGAGAGAGAGAGAGAGAGAGAGAGGGGGGAGAGGAGAGAGAGGGGGGAGGGAGAGAGAGGGGGAGAGAGAAGAGAGGGGGAGGGAGAGGAGAGAGGGAGAGAGAAGAGAGAGGGAGGAAGAGAAGAGAGAGAGAGAGGAAGAGAGAAGAGAGAGAGGGGGGAGAGAGAGAGAGATTTAACCTGCAGCTAAAAGATGTTTATTTCTTGCTGCTGCAGCATCGTTTCCCATTCCGGTGCTGAGGAGACTGAGACACGTTAGTTTGGACAGGTGGTGATTGCGCCAAATCCCGTCGATGTGGTTTTCCACAGGGCTGTCAAAGTTTAGAATATTCAAGCTTCAAACCTGAATTGGAATAGGGCGCGCAGCCACTAGAGCCACGAATTATTTAAATTCCACGGTCAAAGACACACATATTGAAATAATAGACTATTTTTATTTCCTCTAAAACATAACACTTTCCAACACTAATATTCACAAGCATTCCCCTCTCTTTCACCTGCTACCTCTCTTTTTTTTTCCGTCTAAGAATACTTCTGGTGAATAGACGTTAAACTGAAGATCTCACATATCGAAATTGTTATTATCATCACCACACCTCCGGTCCCCCATCCCCCTCCCACCCACCTATCTCAAACTATGAGAAGATCTTAAAGTTAAGCACAGGACTACGCCGGGCCTCGCTTGTTTAATGAACAGCCACGCGGTTTGTTTCTTGTGGAATGGATCGCCAGCTTTAAATAAAACTGCGGACGGATGGGGTGTGGTCTCGTCGAAAGTGGCACGGACTGACGCAGTTCTGTTAAGTGAAGAAAGGGCTTTATTAAAAGCAAGGCTTAAAGAAGACCCGAGTGTGGTGGTGGTTTTGCGGATATCGGACCCACCACGTGCCTTTGCTCTGTGTGTGTGTGTGTGTGTGTGTGTGTGTTAGTATGTATGTGTGTGTGCACCCTGCCCGCTCGCTGCCAATAATTGCCGGGTTGGGTGGGTATCTTGATACGCTGCTTTAGCTGGAACCCAGTAAATGTGTTTCTCCCGAAGTCAGGCGTGGAAGATAAATATGATAAATATCACACACACACACACACACACACACACACACACACACACACACACATATTATTAATGATATCTTTTATCGGACGTCTGAGCATATCCTTGTACCCTACCTTTCTCTCCACCTCCACCCGGCCTCGTTATACCAGTATTCGAACTAATGAATAAATAAATAAATAAATAAATAAACATACAAATAATTAAACAGGTGGGGATGAGTGTTTTCTATTCGATTTGGGTGATGGTTTTCTGTCAACTAAACGAGGAGATTATGTGTTCCTCGCTCTTATAGAATGTGGAGGAATTGTATCCTCTATCCCAGCATAAACGAAACTTACTTTGACTTTTTCCGTGAACATGACTTCGAAATTCGAAATACATAAAATAAGGAATTTTCTTTTTTAGATTAAAAAATAGAAAAGAAATGCTTCCAAGTCTGGGGTAAAAAAAAAAAAAAAGACTTAAACGGTGGTTGAAACACATACTTGAAAAACGTTGACTAAACAGCATGTTTGTTTGTTTGTTTTCTTCTACTTCTTCTTCGTGGGCTGCAACTCCCACGTTCACTCGTATGTACGCATGTGGGCTTTTACGTATATGACCATTTTTACCCCGCCATGTAGGCAGCCATACTCTGTTTTGGGGGGTATACATGCTGGGTATGTTCTTGTTTCCATAACCCACGGAACGCTGACATGGATTACAGGATCTTTAACGTGGGTAGTTGATCTTCTGCTCGCCGTATACACACGAAGGGGTTTCAAGCACTAAGCAGGTCTGCACATGTGTTGACCTGGGAGATCGGAAAAAATGTCCACCCTTTACCCACCAGGCGCCGTTACCGAGATTCGAACCCGGGACCCAAAGATTAAAAGTCCAGTGCTTTAACTCACTCAGTACGGCCAGTCCTCTCTTCTCCTCTACACAGACCCTTCGGGTGTCCAGTGGGTGTCTGAATGACCCAACCTTTAGCTTCCGCCGTCAGAATTGTGGTATTCTTTGTCAACATTCACCTCTTCAGTATAAGAGCCTTCCGCTTGCAATATTTTGATGATGGTAACTGGGGTGAAACGCTTGTTAACGTCGTCTCTTTCGCCGTTCGTATGGAGAGAGTTAACCACTCGGCTGTTGCGCCCGTCAGCGTGGTTTTCAAAACCTTCTCGCATGGTGCGACACGAAAACAGGTCCTTACTCATCCCTTGTTGGTGCCTGCAGAAAGGATCGCCTTTCTGAAAACCCTACCCCCCAAACCCCCACCCGTGGAGAGGCCTTGGAGGGGGGTGGAGGGGGGGGAGAGAAAAAAAGAGTAGGAAAAGCGTCTGTGTCCATTCATGCAGAAGCTCAAAATGATCATCTTCCACTGGTCCGGTTGGGGCTCAAAAGGACCCCCGGTCAAGTCGCGTCTCTTTTTTTTTCTTTTTTTCTTTTTTTTTCACACTGTCGGGATGGGTCAAAAAGTGGCCGTCAGGCCGCGGGCCAAAGAAGAGAAATCCTTACTCCCACCCCCATCCACACCCCCCATCACCCACCCCCCAACTCCCGGGTGGAAATTTAATAAGGGGAGCAGTTCCATCCAATGGACACCTCCAACAGACAGACTTAACAGGACAGGATCGGAGCCTTGTTCAGGGGGAGCGAAAGGGTCGCTAGCTATGCGGCCACCACCACCCCTCCCCCAGGTAAAAAAGGGATCCGGATTTTTTTTTTTTTTTTTTTTCTTCTTCTTCTTCTTCTTCTTCCTATTCTTTTCTTTTCTCCTTAATCTCCGAGCTGACCAGAACAAACTGCCTACTCATTGGCAAGAGTCGGGTTGTCCTGGTGTGTCACTGTCAGTTTTTATCCACGGCTGAGGTTTAGTTGTCTGAGAGAGAACTCTTTGCCCTCTCTCTAACCCCCCTAACCCTCCCCCCTCGCCCACATTCCCCTCAACCCCCCCCCCCCCCCCCCCTACACACGCACACATTCACTGCCCTCCCTTATCCTTGCGGCTCACGGGGGAGGGGAGGGGCATTGTGTTTTGTTGTGTGACCTTGGGAGGCTGCAGAACAATAGCAGAGGGAGAGGGTGTGTGGGTGGGGGGGGGGGGATAGGGGTGGGATAGTTCACGGTTCACATGGCCTGCTAGCTCCATTCACAATCTGTGTCTGTCTGTCTGTCTGTTTGTCTGTCTCCCTTAGTAGTAAGGGGAGAGGTGGAGGAGGATGGCTGGGATGGAGGGGAGGTGGGTGGGGGGGTGTTGTGAGGAAAAGCCGAGGAGGGGGAAGGGGTTTGGATTGTTGTACTACTATATACAGGTAGCATGGCAGTTATATTGGGCGGGAAGATGGCGGGGGGTGGGGGGGGGGGGGCAGGGAGGGCGAAGAAGTTTTGAGTCGGGGGGTGGGGGAGGTGGTGGGGTGGGAGGGAGTGGGTGTAGGGGGTGTGAGCGGTGTCGTCTGGTACATTGTTCTGGACCGTCTGTGTGTGTGTGTGTGTGTGTGTGTGTGTGTGTGTGTGTGTGCATACATGTGTGCCTATGTGCATGCTTTTGCGCACGTGTATTGGAATCTGCTTTTCCTGGTACCGGTGTCTTGTTAATGTGTTTGATTCAAAACAAAAAAAAAAAAAAAAGAAAAAGAAAAGAAAGAAAGTGCCCGCAACAAAATATGTATCTTCATTAGCGCTAGAACGCACAGGAACAGTAGTTTTATGCTGTTGTTGTTGCTGCTGCTGTTGTTTGTTGCTGTTGCTGCTGCTGTTGTTAGTTGTTGTTATTGCTACTACTGCTGCTGCTGTTGCTGCTGCTGCTGCTGTTGTTGTTGTCGTGCGCATGTTTTGTGTAGTCTTTGAAACTGTTTGTCCTTCCGCCGGTCTCTGCTGCGTACCTGGCGTGTAGAGAAAGAGAAACGGTTATCTACATCACTCAGCAAGCATCCCCGCTGTCTGCAATAGCGCAACATTGCAGTGGTAAAGTGACGGAAGTAAATTGTTATATCAGTTGTGGCGTGCATTGTGCAGCGTGCATTATTGTGTGCTTATGGGCCGTGTGTGTGTGTGTGTGTGTGTGTGTGTGTGTGGTCACGTTTGTCTTCCCACTCATTCCGGCGCCATCGTACAGTTTTAGTTTAGTTTAAACAGTATTTTATTTGGAACATCGTCACAATACAACACAGATATCGATGAACAGGCTAACCAGAAAATCTTATATAAAGTCCTGTCCTGATACATGTACATACTGAATACGTGACGGATGTCATCATAACTAGAAGTGATCATACGTGAGTTTTAAACAAAACTAAGCTGAGATAAAGTGAAGAAAATGAATAATAAACGTGTGGTGAAGAAAGAAGTTAACAGAGAGAGAAAGAGAAGTTATCAGCGCTGGGACACAAGCACAGCGGCGAAGGCCAACCGTCCAGCGAAAAAAAATATATATATATAAAAATAAAGAAAGCAAGCAAGCAAGCACACCATCATGTATTCATATCGTGAGCTGGCAAGTGAAAAGGCAGAACTCTTTCAGGCATATGCACATATATATGTAAATATATGCATAAATAGGATATTACTCATCTTTAAAAGACCTTTGAATTAAATGCATGCAAACATATATGGGTATAATTATGTATACGTACACACACATGCCCATCCACACACACACACACACACACACACACACACACACACACAGTTTTAGTTTCAGTTTCCAGAAGGTGTCAGAGCGTGCGAACTGATCTACATACACCACACCTCACCAAATCTGCTTTTATTAAAAAGAAAGGGGGAGCAACATACATAAACTGCGCATGCCGCATAGACCTACACGAAACACACACACACACACACACAAAAAAAAATATATATATATATATATATATATATATACATACTCGGCACGCACGCACGTACGCAACGCACACTGAAAACCGTCACTAAACAAACCAGTGTCAACAATAACGCGTACACGTGTACACATGCACGTCAGAACGTATAGAGAACGTCGCAGTTATTACAGGGTCGTAGAAGTTGTTCTCGTTCCGCCGCTGATCAGAATGTACGTTCCACGGTGACAGTAACTGTCGGTGTGTCGGTGTCGGAACGATGGCGGGACTACCCCCACCCCTCCACCCGTCCTCCTCCCTTGATATGCTAATCAGCTCTGGCAGTGGGGGACTGTAACTGTCAGGTGATGTAGTGCCAGTCGGATGGGACGCTGGCTCTTGGCGCATGCCTCCACAGTGAGAGTCTGGCGCGCCGAGTCCTGTCGGAATTATATACCGGGGACAACAGCCACTACAAAAGCGTGTCGATGTCGTTTTTAGTTTTATCTTGTGTGCCGTTTCATGGACAAGATGTTGCGTTGGGTCTTTGTGGTGTGGTATTGATTGTAGTGATGGTTCAGTTTATATCACAGATTTACATAAGCTTACAGGTTTTCGTCTAATGTCACTTACAGTGAAAAGACGTTAAACTAAAGAACGAACGAACGAACGAAGCTTACAGTTTGGCCAACAGCAAAGTGAGAGCTGTATGATCAACGGTGGGAAGTCATTTACAGCTTACTCTCTTCTGAAGGACTATGACTCTCAAACTAGGAGGCAAGATTGCACTGGCTCTTAGTGCTGTAGTCTTGGAGGTGGGGGAGGGGGGGGGAGCTAGTTGGCCTTTGGGGACCATCCCAACGCCGACTGTCCTCAAAACCCTTTTTGGCCGATAGAGTGGGGATGTAACTTGGGCTAGACGTTTTCCACAAATTCTAGCCCAGATAGTTGGGACAGCAGTTGCCTCCTGCACAGTTCTGGTGGTCATAGTGGGACACGACTGACCATCACACATACATGGTGTAGCAGTACAGGAGGCGTCATGGCTGAATCAGATAGACGCTGGACGGCCTCTGATCCAGTGTTCACCAACACAGGGCATCAGCCGGGGTTCCGGAGGCCCCTGTTTCGGCATGGTGTTGTGTCCTTGGGGAGAGGCACTTTACTCCGATTTTCCGCACTGTACCCTACAGGGGTGAATGGGGCACGTGAAGGGGAAGGTTGAAGCGGAGGAAGGAGAGGATTGGGCCCCGCCTTCCTGTGCCCAGCCCTAGACACGGTGTGGTGTGGTGAAGTCACTGCCCCCATGGCTCTAAACGGCTGTGGGACCTTAAACCTTTCTGAGCCTGCATGCTTGTGGGCATAATTAGTGTGTGTGTGTGTGTGTGTGTGAGAGAGAGAGTCATTTATCGCCCCACTAGCTTCCTCGTACATACATATAGAAAAAAACCCACCGAAAACACACACACACACACACACACACACACACACACACACAAGTGTCAACAATAGTGCGTACATGTGTACATTCGCGTCAGAACGTATAGGACACGCAGGTGTTATTGTCGCATCGTAGAAGTTGTTCCCGTTCCGCTGCTGATTAAAAAAAATAGAATAAAGAAAATTGAAAAAATGTGCAGCGCCTATATTGGCAGTGACTGTCCGGGGTAGGAGTGGGGGGGGGCCGGGGGAGGGGAGATGGTGGTGGCGGGAATCTGGGGAGTCTGGCACCAAGTGCCGGGGATATCCAGCGAGTCGGTGTGGTTCAGGTTTACTGCTGTGTCGCACGTGCCCAGCCGCAGTGTTTCTTCTTTGTAGTGTTGTGTGAGTAATGTCTGTCTGTCGGTTTTGGCGTGTTGCGTGTGAGAAAAGTTGTGCTGTGCGGTATTATTGTAGTGGAATGCTACGTATGTTTGATAGTCAGTCGTGTCCAACTATAATCATCATCGCAGCAGAGGAGGCAACTGCTGTCCCGACACTCTGGGCTAGAATTGGATTATAGTGGAGAGTGTCTTGCCCAAGTTACATCCCCACTCTCTCGGCCAAGAGGGTTTGAGGAAAGTCGGCGTTGGGATGGTCCCCAAAGGCCAACCAGTTACCCCCAGGGCTGCAGCACTAATAGCAGTGCATTTTTGCCTCCTAGTTTGAGAGTCATAGTCCTTCACGTGTGATTATGCACAAGTAATAGGGTTTAGTCTGTGTGATTTTTGAGAGTCTGTGCTCTCTCTGTCTGTCTGTCTATCTATATATCTCCCTCTCCTTGCCCCCACCCCCCGGTCATCCCTCCTCCCGACCACCCCCACCTCCCTCCCCCCCCCTCTCTCTCTCTCTCTCACTCTCTTTCAGAAGGAAGGAAAGATGGAAAGATAAATAAGACCTACTACCACCAAGCAAGCATGGAGGTGAGCAATGCATAGAAATAATGATCTGCCACGAACAGAAGAACTGAAGCATTCATGGATGCATAGCCCAATGAACAGCCTGCGTCACTGGCTCCAGCGGAATGATTGAAGAAATGCAAATGATATGTTTTCACCGATGCCACCACCTGAATGGATGAAGATTGATTTGGACAGTTAAGCTAGGGACCACACGCACAAAATACCCTGAAGTGACAATGTGAAAAAAACAACAACAATAACTCAATGGTAATAATGGCAATTTATACAGCGCGGTTTTTTTTCCAGACGTATTGCTCAAAGCGCTTTGCATTTCGTCCTCTACCCCCTCCTCTGTCCCTCCATATTCCCCACAACCCACCACCACCCCCCAACTCCCGCCCACACCCCATATACACACAATAACACGTGCCAGAATACACTGGCACACAGTACCTCCATTGGACAAGCACCCACCCACACACCCACGACGCCTCTTAAAAGACACGTGCCTGCAACACGCAAAACAAACAGCAACAACAACAAAACTTATCGAAAAACAAAAACCAACAACAACCAGAAGGGCAGAAGCAATTCACAGGAGCAGTGAACAAGAATATCATGAATGCTACTCTTGACACGGAAATGTTGAAGCGTGGTTTGGGGACACTGAAGAGAGAGAAAGAGATACGTGAAACCACGCTGTCCCCCCCACCCCCACCCCCCCACCCCCACCAAGACTTATTGAAACGTGGTTTGGGGACACTGAAGAGAGAGGAAGAGATACGTAAAACTGCACTGTCGCCCTCACACTTGTTGAAACGTGGTTTGGGGACACTGATACGTAAAAACTACACTGTCTCCCCCCCACGCACCCCCAGCCCCTCCCCCCACCCCGACTTATTGAAGCTTGGTTTGTGGTTTGGGGACACTGAAGAGAGAGAGAGATACGTGAAACTGCACTGTCATCCTCAGACTTGTTGAAACGTGGTTTGGGGACACTGAAGAGAGAGAGAGAGATACGTGAAACTGCACTGTCGTCCTCAGACTTGTTGAAACGTGGTTTGGGGACACTGAAGAGAGAGAAAGAGATACGTGAAACTGCACTGTCGCCCTGAGGCTTATTGAAGCGTGGTTGTAGGGCATTGAGAAGACAGATACGTAACACTACACTAACATACGTAATACTGGACTGACGCCTCTAGAATGGTTGAAGCGTGGATACAAGGCACTCAAGAGGGAGAGAGAGAGATTCGTAACACTACATGGAAGGAAGAAGGTGGCAGAATGGTTAAAACACTCGTCGGCCAATACAGTGTCCGTGAGGGTCTTGGTTCAAATCCCGCTCTCGCCCTTTCTCCCAAGTTTGACTGGAAAAATGAAACTGAGCGTCTAGTCATTCGGATGAGACGATAAGCCCAGATCCCGTGTGCGGCACGCGCTTAGCGCATTGAAAAAGAACCCGTGGCAACGAGAGTGTTGTCCTCTGGCAAAATTCTGTGGAAGAAATCTATTCTGTTAGGTCCACAAATATGTATGCATGCGCTCAAGGCCTGACTAAACGCGTTGGGTTATGCTGCTGGTCAGGCATCTGCCTAGCAGATGTTGTGTAATGTATATGGATTTGTCCGAACGCGGTGACGCCTCCTTGTGAAACTGAAACTGTAACACTACACCGACACCTCCAGTGTTGAAGCAATGAGGAGATACATACATACATATATATATATATATTTATATAACACGTTACACTGGCACACGTAGTGCTACACTCACATCTCCAGAATGGTTGAAGCTTAGATATTAGACACTGAAGAGAGAGAGAGGAGGGGGGACTGAGAGAGAGAGAGGGGGGGAGAGAGAGAAGGGGAAGGGAGGGAGAGAGAGTGGAAAGAAAAGAGAAAGAGGGAGGTGGAGGGAAAAAACCGAGAGAGAGAGAGAGACGTAATACCCCACTGATGTACGTAACACCACACTGACACTACCAGATTGTTTGATGCGAGAGGTTTTTTTGTTTTGTTTTGTTTTTTGGGGTCGGGATACGAAAAGCGCATTGACACCCCTTGAATGGCTGTGTGACGTTATAGGGCATCAAAGAGTTCGAGAGAGAGACAGACAGAGAGAGAATGCATAACACTACATTCACACTTCTATACTTCTTGAAGCGTTAGGTATAGGGGCGCTGCAGAGAGAGATACGTCAATACTGCACTGACACACGTAATACTACGCTGGCACACGTAATGTTACACTGACATACTCAGTACTGTACTGACATACGTAACACTACTCTGACATAATCATACGTCATACCACACTGCCCCCCCCCCCCCCCCAACCGAGAATCTGAAGAGAGAGAGTGATACGTAACACTGCACTGACGCACGTAATACTACGCTGGCACACATAATGTTACACTTGATACTACACTGACATACTGGCGTACGTAATACTACTCTGACGAGAATGATTGAAGCGTGGTGGAAGAGAGCAAGACACGTGAAAGGAACACTGACACACGCCCCCTACCTAGACTGGGTGGTACATGGGATATTGATACAACGGTGAGGAGGGGGAGATAGTGTGTAACGCTACACTGGCTCCTGCAGGATTACCTGTGCGTGAAGACATCACACAGAGAGGGGGGGGAAAAGACGCTACCTTAGCTTTCCACAGAGTGTGTCTGTGTCTGTGTCTGTGTGTGTGTGTGTTGTGAAAAACAAAATGATTTTAATACGCACGTTAAAGATCCTGCAGTTCATGTGAGTGTTCGATGGGTTATGGAAACAAGACATACCAAGCATGCAGCACCAGCCACCACCACCACCTCCCACCCCACCCCCCCACCCCACCACCCCGGAAAACGGAGTATGGCTGCCTTCATGACGTTTGAATGAACAAACGATCATACAGTACACGTAAAAAGTTGCATTCGTGTGTGTGTGTGTGTGTGTGTGTGTGTGTGTGTGTGTGTGTGTGTGTGTGTCCGCGCGCGTGTTTGAAACCTGACTGAATGACACAGGAAACGAATGGTGGGCTAGCTTGTCAGTCGGCTCTACCCAGGTAGGCAGAATGTTATGCAAATTGACTTCGTGTTCGTAAAGCGCTTAGAGCTTGGTCTATGGCCGAGAATAGGCGCTGCATAGATATCCATATCATCATCATCATCATCATCACCATCATCATCATCATCATCATCTTCTTCATCATCATCACCGCCACCACATCATCATCATCAACATCTCCACCGTCATCACCATCACCATCATCATCGTCACCATTATCATCATCATCCTGGTTGCCAGTCACCCCAAGCCGATCTCCGACAATGATGTCATGAGAATTGTGCTGCTGAAGCAACAAGTAACGAGTTGCAGCCGACTGTTTGTTGCGTCTGCGTGTGGGGGTGGTGGTGAATGTTGGTGGCGGCCGTGAAACGGCGTGGGGATTGTAAGGAGTGAGGGGGTGGGTGGTAAAAGTGTTTGTATGGCATAGTAGGTGTAGGGGATAAGAAGAAGAAGGAGGAGAAGAAGAAGAAGGAGGAGGAGGAAGAGGAAGAAGAATAAGGAGAATGAGGAGGAGGAAGAAGAGAAGAAGGTGGAGGAGGAGGAAGAAGAGAGGAAGATGGAGGATGTGGACGAGGAGGAAGAAGAGAAGAAGGTGGAGGAGGAGGAAGAGAAGAAGGTGGAGGAGGAAGAGAAGAAGAAGGAGGAGGTGGAGGAGGAGGAAGAAGAGAAGAAGATGGAGGAGGTGGAGGAGGAGGAGGAAGAGAAGAATAAGGAGAATGAGGAGGAGGAGGAAGAAGAGAAGAAGATGGAGGATGTGGAGGAAGAAGAAGATGGAGGAGTAGGTGGAGGAGGAGGAAGAAGAGAAGAAGATGGAGGAGGTGGAGGAAGAGAAGATGGAGGAGGTGGAGGAGGAGGGGGAAGAAAAGAAGATGGAGGAGGTGGACGAGGAGGAAGAGAAGATGGTGGAGGTAGAAGAAGAAGGAGGAGGTGGAGGAGGAGGAAGAAGAGAAGATGGAGGAGGTGGAGGAGGAGGGGGAAGAAAAGAAGATGGAGGAGGTGGAGGGGGAGGAAGAAGAGAAGATGGAGGAGGTGGACGAGGAGGAAGAGAAGATGGAAGAGGTAGAAGAAGGAGGAGGAGGAGGAGGAAGAGAAGAAGAAGGAGGAGGAGGAAGAAGAGAAGAAGATGGAGGTGGAGGAGGAGGTACAAGAGAAGAAGAAGGAGGAGGTGGAGGAGGAAGATGGAGGATGTGGACGAGGAGGAAGAAGAGAAGAAGATGGAGGAGGTGGAGGAGGAGGAAGAAGAGAAGATGGAGGAGGTGGACTAGGAGGAAGAAGAGGTGGAGGAGGATGAAGAGAAGAAGATGGAGGTGGAATAGGGGGAAGAAAAGAAGATGGAGGAGGTGGAGGAGGAAGAGAAGATGGAGGTGGTGGAGGAGGTAGAAGAAGAAGGAGGAGGTGGTGGAGGAGGAGGAACAAGAGAAGAAGAAGGAGTAGGTGGAGGAAGAGGAAGAAAAGAAGATGGAGGAGGTGGAGGAGGAGGAAGAAGAGAAGAAGATGGAGGTGGAGGAGGAGGAGGAAGAAGAGAAGATGGAGGAGGTGGAGGAGGAGGAAGAAGAGAAGAAGATGGAGGAGGTGGAGGAGGAGGAGGAAGAGAAGGTGGAGGAGGAAGAGAAGAAGAAGGAGGAGGTGGAGGAGGAGGAGGAAGAAGAGAAGAAGATGGAGGAGGTGGAGGAGGAAGAAGAGAAGATGGAGGAGTAGGTGGAGGAGGAGGAAGAAGAGAAGAAGATGGAGGAGGTGGAGGAGGAGGGGAAAGAAAAGAAGATGGAGGAGGTGGACGAGGAGGAGGAGGAAGAAGAGAAGAAGATGGAGGAGGTGGAGGAGGAGGAAGAAGAGAAGAGGATGGAGGAGGTGGACGAGGAGGAAGAAGAAAAGATGGAGGAGGAGGAGGAGGAAGAGAAGAAGATGGAAGAGGTGGAGGAGGAGGAGGAAGAGAAGAAGATGGAGGAGGTGGAAGAGGGGAAAGAAAAGAAGATGGAGGAGAAGGAGGTGGAGGAGGAAGAGAAGAATATGGAAGAGGTGGAGGAGGAGGAGGAAGAGAAGATGGAGGTGGTGGAGGAGGTAGAAGAAGATGGAGGAGGTGGAGGATGAGGAAGAAGAGAAGAAGATGGAGGAGGTGGAGGAGGAGGAAGAAGAGAAGAAGATGGAGGAGGTGGAGGAGGAGGAAGAAAAGAAGATGGTGGAGGAGGAGGAGGAAGAGAAGAAGACGAAGAAGAAGGAGGAGGATGTGGAGGAGGAGAAGGAAGAGAAATAGAAAAAGAAGAAGAAGGAGGTGGGGGAGGAAGAGGAGAAGAAGAAGAAGAAGAAGAAGAAGGAGGAGGAGAAGACGAAGAAGAAAGAGGTGGAGGAGGAGGAGAGTCAGGAACGATTAAGGAGTTTTAGTTTAGAGTTCTCTTTTTCAAGGAGGCGTCAAAGAGCGCAGACTAACCCATAAGAGCTAAAAGGAAGAAGAAGAAGAAGAAGAAGAAGATGAAGAAGAAGAAGAAGAAGAACAACAACAACAACAACAACAACAACAACAACAACAAGAATAGACACTCATATGTATACAGCACTCTATAAGAAAACAACTTCTTCTTTTTTTTTTTAAAGAAAAGAAAAAGAAAGAAAACAAAAATCTAGCTCCAGGTGCATGACAAAAGATAATAGAATTATAACACATTGAGGGGGTGAAAGGGGTTGGGGGGTTGGGGATTTAGTTGATAATCGCAGTCGCATATATTAGATAATAACAACAGACCCGATTTGTGGCAAAAAGATCAAAGATTTAAAGTTATGGAGCGATGAAAAATAAATAAATAAATAAATAAATAACAACAAACCCACCCACCAAGCCAAACACACACACACACACACACACACACACACACACACACACACACACACACACACCTCTCTTTCTCTCTCTCTCGTTCTCTCTCTCTCTCTCTTTCTCTCTCTCTCTTTCCCCCCCTTACCCCTTCCACCTCAACCCCCCACACCCCAACTTTGCAACACCCCCCCACGCCACCCCCCTCGCTCTCTCATCCATCATGCGAGACTTGACACCTGGGTCCAAAAGAGAAGGCTGCTGACACAATGGGCCCCCATCTGCATGACAAGACCGTCGGGGGAGGTGTGTGTGTGTGTGTGGGGGGGGGGGGGCAGGGGGAGAGGGGCTGGGTGGGGGGAGGTCATTCATCATTCGTCCGTTTGACACTTTTTTTTTGTACGACACCTTTCGTGTGTTCGTTGGTTGGGTTGTGGTTTTGGGGACCCCCCCCCCCTCCCTCTCCCTCTACTACTACTGTAACTTACCCCTTGGTCGAATACTAATACCTGTTTCCCATCTATTCTACTACTTTTCTCTACTGTACCGCTTTGTGTGTGTGTGTGATGGGTGGGTGGGTGGGTGGATGCTCTTCTCTACCTTTTCTCTGTGTTTTGTGTCTGTCTCTGTCTGTCTGTCGGTCTGTCTCTCTCTCTCTCTCTCTCTCTCTCTCTCTCTCTCTCTCTCCCCCTGCCCCCTCTCTCTCTCTCTCTCTCTCTCTCTCCCTGCCCCATCTCTCTCTCTCTCTCTCTCTCTCTCTCTCTCTCTCTCTCTCCCCCTGCCCCATCTCTCTCTTTCTCTCTCTCTCTCTCTCTCTCTCTCTCTCTCTCTCTCTCCCTGCCCCATCTCTCTCTCTCTCTCTCTCTCTCTCTCTCTCTCTCTCCCTGCCCCCTCTCTCTGTCTCTCTCCCCATCTCTCTCTCTCTTTCTCACTGTCTCCCTCTCTCTCTTTCTCTCTCACTGTCTCCCTCTGTCTCTGTATCTGCTTCTCTCTGTCTCTGTCTCTGTGTCTCTGTATCTCTCTCTCTCTCTCTCTCTCTCTCTCTCTCTCTCCCTTTTTGAATTTTCGATTCATGTGTTTGCATGCCCGGTTTTACAAAATCGAGTCTGCGCGCGCGCATGTGTGTGTGTGTGTGGGGGGGGAGATGTGAGAAGGGGTGTGGAGGTGTGGGATGGGGTGTGTGTGTGTGCTCAACATTGTAATGGGTCAGAAGGCCTTCTACAATAAAACAGTTCTGAGTTCTCTCTCTCTCCCTGCCTCTCTCTGCTTCTCTCTCTCTCTCTCTCCCTGCCTCTCTCTGCTTCTCTCTCTCTCTCTCCCCCCCCCTCCCATCCTCTCTCTCTCTCTGTCTTTCTTCTTTTTAGAGATGTGAGATGGAGGTGGCGGAGGTCCACCGTTGCTTGTTTCAGCCTGTTTTATTGAGGAGCAGAGAGATTAAACGAAGAAGGAAGGAAGGAAGGATATGATGATAATAAGTGAGAGGGGGTGGTATGAAATAAAGAAGAGGCTTTTTTTCTTCTTCTTTTTTTTCTTCTTTCTTTTTTCAAAGATAATATTGATAATAGGGGGAGGAGGCTTTTTTTTTCTTCTTCTTTTAATGTCGCGCAAAGAAGAGGCAGGAATAGTAAAATGATAGAGGATGACAGAAGTTTCCGCTTAGGGTGGGTATGCCAGTCAGCCAGGTGTCTTTTCTTTTCTGTCTTTTTCTTTCTTTCTTTTTCTTCTTCTTCTTCTTCTTCTTTCATCTTTTTCCCCTTTTTTTTCTTTTTTTCTTTTCCCCCCTTTTTTTTTTTCCTACTTGGCGGTGGTGGTGGAAACAGCCACAATATCCACTGTCTTGTTCCCGACAGCAGTACAATTGGCCCTTTCGGCGCTGATTGTTTGTCAGCGTTTTGGGGAGGAGGTGGGGAGGGAGGGGGGAGTGGGGGGGGGGAGGACAACGTTGTGTCTTGACAGCGCCGTGTGTGACACACTTGAGGGGTTCAGGTTTGGTTCACGGCGTCCACAGAAAGAATAGAAGAAGAGGAGGAGGAGGAGGAGGAGGAGAAGAAGAAGAAGACTGAGAAGAAGAAGTGAGACGACGACGACGACGAAGATGAAGAAGAAGAAGAACTTGGAATTACGGCTTATAAGGAAAAAGAGGGTAGTAGGAGTTGGAAGAGAAAATAAAGAGAAGGATGAGTGGGAGACGAAGAATGGTAGTTTATTTATCATAGCGCCTTATGAAAATGGTTTTCCTCTAAGCGGTTCACAATTACAACAGTTACAAAGTAAAAATGACAGTAGTGATTATTCTTTTTGAACACACACGTGTACACACACACACACACACACACACACACACACACACACACACACACACACACACATATATATATATATATATATAGAGAGAGAGAGAGAGAGAGAGAGAGAGAGAATAAATAGAATATAGACAGATAGATAGATAGAAGGAGAACAAGATGAAGAAGAAGAAGAAATAGATCGATGAAGAAAAAAAGAAGACAAATAAATTAGTCGAAGAAGAAAGAGAAGACCAACAAACAAACAAACAAGCAAGCAAAAAATAAAGATGAAGAAGAAAGAGAAGACCAACAACAACAAAAATCAGTAGACGAAGAGGAAGGAGGAAGATGAGAAGAGGTAAAGAAGAAAGTAGTGGGGGTGGGGGGTGGGGAGGAATTCCGGCACTGGCAGTGACAAGATCCTGGAAGTTTGATGACGACGTTGTTTCCTTACGCAGGTAAGAAGATAACGGAGAAGAAAGAAACTGCGAAAGAAAGAAAGTAAAAAAAATAAAAATAAAAAAAAGCAACCCCCCCCCCACCCCCACCCCCCCCCAAAAAAGGGGGGGGGAAAAGTATCGACACTACAGCATTGATAACATTTCAGAAGTTCACGACTATCATTCATCAAATGGAAGGCATATGTCAGGAGGATTTGTTTAGATTTTCATTTATGTATTCATTTATTCATTTCCTTATTTCTTTATCTATTTATTCATCTATTTTATTTCTTCTTCTTTTTTCCCCGTGTTTCTTTTCGGGACCACACGGGAAAGTGATTTTTTGCGTCACGCAAAAACTGGGACGCTGCCCTTCCAACCCCTCCCCACCCCCCCATCCCTAACCCCCCCGCCCCCCCAGTTCCCCGCACTCCCTAATCCCCTCTTCCCTCTTCCCCTTCCCTCTCCGTCCATCGGACCTTGGAGTTTGGTCTAAATGCTAGTCTTTAGCGTGCGTGCGACGATTATGAACCCCGAGGCCCCAAGTTGCAGTATGATACGCACACCTTCGTCAGCCGCGCCGCTCGTTGGGTTGCGCTACTGGTCGGGCATCTGCTTAGCAGATGTGGTGTAGCGTATATGGATTTGTCCGCACGCTGTGACGCCTCCTTGGGAAGCTGAACTAACAGCGAAAGAACCCTAAGTCTTGTCTCTCTGTCTCTGTCTCCCTCCCCTCCCTGTCTCTCTCAGAACCTATCTTTCAGTCTGTCTGTCTGTCTCTCTGTCTCCCTCCCCTCCCCGTCTCTCTCAGAACCTATCTTTCAGTCTGTCTGTCTGTCTCTCTGTCTCTCTGTCTCCCCCCCCCCCCTCCCCGTCTCTCTCAGAACCTATCTTTCAGTCTGTCTGTCTGTCTCTCTGTCTCCCTCCCCTCCCTGTCTCTCTCAGAACCTATCTTTCAGTCTGTCTGTCTGTCTCTCTGTCTCCCTCCCCTCCCCGTCTCTCTCAGAACCTATCTTTCAGTCTGTCTGTCTGTCGATCTCTCTGTCTCCCTCCCCTCCCCGTCTCTCTCAGAACCTATCTTTCAGTCTGTCTGTCTCTCTGTCTCTCTGTCTCCCTCCCCACCCCGTCTCTCTCAGAACCTATCTTTCAGTCTGTCTGTCTGTCTCTCTGTCCCCCCCCCCCTCCCCGTCTCTCTCAGAACCTATCTTTCAGTCTGTCTGTCTCTCTGTCTCCCTCCC
>NC_134898.1:44295796-44370796 GCF_041734735.1 Babylonia areolata | reverse complement strand
GATAAAGCGTGTATCACGAGTGAGTCTTGAAGGCCTTGCCTCTCTTGTTTAACATGTACTGACGTGTGTGCACACTCAGACAGAGAGGGCAGCCAAGTGCAAGTGCACGGACTGGGAATAGGTGGATTGGGATCACCATGTTGGTGGTAGGCGAATCGGGAATGGGTGAAACAGGATGACTCCCATAATTATGCCTATCCTGTTATCAGCTAACAGACGTATGGTGGACAGGCTTGAAATCGATTATGGGCCAGTCTTTGTGCCATTCACGGCCTCCATCCCTTGCTGATGTGTGTACTGAGACAGGAAGGGAGGCATGTGGTAACCCACTGCTGCGGTTCCCAGGACTCGTGTCAACTGCTGCTGCTGCACAGACCGAGCTGACCATGGATGTTGTTGTGCTGGACACCGGGCAACGCAGAAATACATACAGATCCGTCATGTTTTCAAGTTGTAGTGTAATTATTATGTGGGTAACATGTTGCTGTTGTGGTTTAAACCTGTATTGAGAAACAGAGGCCATTTTTCACTTGACTGATGGGTGCCAGTCACAAACGGTGGTCACAGACGCGATCATTCCCTGCTGGCCATTGACCTGTGTATAATCGCCAGTCGTGTCTGACTATGACCATCAGTACAGCAGAGGAGGCAACTGATGTCCCGACTATTTGGGACAGAATTTAGCCATGATGGAGAGTGCCTTGCCCAAGTTACACCCCCCACTCTCTCGGCCAAGAGGGGTTTTAGGACAGTCAGCGTTGGGATGGTTCCCAAAGGCCATCTAGCCCCCAGTGCTGCAGCACTAAGAGCCAGTGCAATCTTGCCTCCTAGTTTGAGAGTCATGGTCCTTCACAAGACTTAAGCTGTCAGTGGCTTTCCATTGTATTGGAGAACCACTGATCATACAGCTCTCACTTTGCTGTTGGCCCGAATGTAAGCTTATGTCAGTCTGTGATGTAAGCTGAGCGTTGGACCCAACTGTATGGAAGCATTACTGTTTCTCAATGATGAAGGCAAGTGGTTCAGCTTGTTCCGTTTTTTTAGAGATATGATTATGGTTTTCGTGCTCTGCTCTCTTCCTGAAGTCATCCTCAAGTCACACGCCATCACCCTCCCCTCCTCCTCCACCCCCCCTTCAACCCCTCCTTCCACACACACACACACACGCGCACACAATCCCTCTTCCGAACGCCCGCCACTACAACCTCCCCGCCCCCCTCCGCTCCAGTCCATCCAGAATTAGAACCGCCAAAAACGAAACCGCTGTGGTGTTGTTCTCCGGCATTGGACGTCAAGTCTGGCATGTTTTCTTTTTCTTCCGCCCCAAAATAGTTCCCCTTCCCCGCTTTTACAGACGCCCAGCAGAAATTCCAGCTTTGGTTCGCGCGCCCCCTACCCCTTCCATCCCACCCACTACCATCGCCACCCCCAACACCATCAATACAGACCATGTACCTACTTATCCCTTTCCCCCTACCTCCTAGCCCATAACCACACATACGCACGCACACACACACACACACACACACACACAGAGGGGGGAGGGAGGGAGGGAGGCCCTCCCCCTCTTCACCCTCCTCAAATAGCCACGCAAACTTCTACCCTTTTATCACCACCGTACTCCGTTCGCAAGCACTGACGTCCAAGTCTCCACAGCCAGACGAGAGGCAGTCCAAAAGCAGCAGATCTTCCACAGAAGAAAGCGACCTGACCCCAAACCGATAGAGAAAAACGAAAGCGACAGTGCCAGTATCCACGCCCTCCCTCCTACCCGCACCCACCCTTTTTTTTCTTTTTTTCTTTTTTTTTTTTTTTCCGCCTGGAGGGCCAGCAGACGGTTTGATCGAAAATTGATGTGCGGAAAATCACCCCACCACTTCACGGCAACAAAGGAGGAGGGTAGTAGTGGAGGACCAGAAAGGGGTTGAAATCGAAGTCTGTGTGGGTTGGGGGGGGGGGGAAGAGGAGGTGAGGAGGAAAGGAGAAAGAGAGAGTCTCAGATACTGTCAGCTGAATGGAAGAGAGTGGATGCTTGTTGGGTAGCTTGAAATGGAGAATGAGAGAGAGAGATGAACTTTTTTTTTTTTTTTTTTTTTTGAATAGGCCATTGGCCTATGTCGTGATAGGACGGTTTCATAAAGATGAATTCTATATCCCAGTTTCAAATACGATTTATAAACTCCAAACCTTGAATGCTTTATCTCCGAACATAACTGAGCCGCACAATTTCATGCGCTGATAGAAAAGTTCGGTTGAAGGAAACTGGACAGCAGAAGAAAAAAAAAAGGCTGCATCTTGGACAGCTGCTCCAACCCCCACCCCCTCCCCCCTCCCCCCAATACACCCCCTTTTTTCTTTTTTCTTTTCTTTTTTTTTTTTTTAGGGCTCAGATGGCTTTAAAACTTCCCCTTCAGTGATGTATAACTTTGATGAAGTTTGTTGAAGATCATCATCATTGCACTGTTAATGCACTGTCAGTGTGAGCGCAGAATAAAAGGGAGAGACGGGGAAAGTTCTACACTGGGGGGACAAAGATAGAGACATACACACACAGACAGAGAGATGGGAGGAGAAGCGAGAGGCAAGCCAGAGGGATAGGAGGGATGAGCCGGAGCGTGTAGTAACCAAAGCAGGTAGCCCCCAGGCCAGAAACGGGGCCAGGAATTAATGAGTGAAAGGGAAACTAATCGCCGTTTGGCTGGTGGCATTCATTATCAGCGCTATCATCATAGCCAGACAGACACACACAAAAAAAAAAAACGAGAAGGAAGGGAAAACACGCACACACAATACACACACGCGCGCACACGCACACACACACGCACATACACAGCGCGTATACACACACACACACACACACACACACACACACACACACTCGCCCCCCCTCCCCCCACTCCCACCCCCGCCCACCCCCAAAGAAAGAAAAAAAAGAAAAAAATACCAGCAAGAGGAATCGAGAAGGGAGAGAAGGAAAGAAAAAAAAAAAAAAGATGATGATGAAAAATAAATGATGATGGTGGTCCAGTGGAAGGCAACTATTTGCCTGTTGTCTGGTGGGGGGGAGGTCGGGGGGCGGGGGGGGGGGGGGGGGGGGGGGCGTCGTGTTCGCTCCTGATTCTTTTCCAGCTCGGATGGTTGTGCCCTGCGGGCTTATGTGTAGAGATAGCGTGTGGCAGAAAACCCGCTTGCTGCTTGACTTGCTTGACTGCTGCTGATGGAGGAGGCCGCTGCTCCGTGAGGGTCTGTGGGCGGTAAATAGATCCCTGACTTCCATCAGGTGGTGCTGGTGATGGTGCTGGTGGTGGAGAACCTGACTAAGAAGAAGACAGAAGAAGAAGGTCGGAAGGGTTCTGTGTGTGTGTGTGTGTGTCTGTGTTTTTTGTATGTGTATGTGCACGTGTGTGTCTGTCTGTCTGTCTGTGTCTTTTTTTTTGTATGTGTTTGTACACGCGCGAGCGCGCGTGTGTGTGTGTGTCGTGTGTGTGTGTGTTTGCATCCTCACGCCCCACCCCCCTCCAAAAAAAAACAACAACGTATCATTGTCAGTATCGGTAGCTCAAGGAGGCGTCGCTGCGTTCAGACAAATCCATATACGCTACGACACATCTACCAAGCAGATGCCTGACCAGCAGCGTATCCCAACACGCTTAGTCAGGCCTCGAGAAATGAAAAAGATACATCATTAAGTTAATGAATGAATAATTAAGCAAATAGATAAGTAAATGAATTAAAGAAAACATAAATAAGTAGATAAATATATATAAGTAGATAATTGAGAAAGCAGAAAAAAACAGTCATATTCTTCCCCACGCTTTCATTCGAACGGCCTTGCTCGGGTCTCTGTGACCATGAGAAGATGATAACAATAGTGATAGGATAAGAGTTATCCATTCATTAAAAAATGATAAGAAGTAGATATGACGGCGATTATTATAATGAAGATGATAATGGTGGTGAAGATACAAGGAGAAGAAAAAAACAACAGTTCATGGTTAAATCTTGTGCTGAAATAAAGTGACGGTGGCTTGGTTCCCAATCCCAGAGAAAATGATCGAACGAGTGGCAGCCTTAGGTTGACTTAACGTTATGTATGAACGTAAGCCAGGTGTGCTTACCACGTGAACAAACCAGTCATTTCCCTCTAACCGTGGACAGCGATTTAAATGTCGAAATAATTTTGATGCCATTGCAGGACTTGATCCAATTTTTATGACACTTGATCTTTGTTGAGAGCAAGTCAAAATTCCTGGCACAACACTGAGGAAAGGATTATGATTATCTGACTTGGGTAGAAATATGATTTTTTTTTTTTTCACTCCGAGAAGTAGAGGCTGTCTTTTCGGTTTTTCGCTTCAATGACATGTTCAGTCCAAGAAGTAAAGGCTGTTCAATATTTCACTTCAGTGACATGTTTTCATAAAGAAGTAAATGGTTTTTGTTCAATATTTGAATTAATTTACGTCGATGACATGTTCGCTCTGAGAAGTAACGGGTGTTCAGTATTTCACTTCAGTGACATGTTCACTCTGAGTAGTAAATGCTGTTTGTTCAGTATTGTATTCTACCTCAGTAACACGATGCTTTTTTGAGAAGTTAAGACCATTATTTCAGCATTTAACTTTTTTCTTTCTGTTTTTTTGTTTATTTGTTTTTTTTCAAGGACTTCCTCAATCTCTGAGAAGTGATTAATAATAATAATAATACATAAAATTAATAAATAATAAAGCCAGGAGATGAAATGATCAACAAACAGTAAAGAGTGGTAACTCTCTCCATCGGTAGCGTAAGCAGTACTGACTTGAAGTTGTGTACCTTGTGAATGCAGAGAGTTACCATTCTTTACTGTTTGTTGAATAATAATACATAGTTTTTCTGTGGCGCGATATCCAGCACCAATGCTGCTCAAAGCGCCTTACATCATAGTTGACATGCCTTAGAAAAACATATCAATCGCTATCTGACGATGGAAAACATCCAGTGTGTTCATGTGAATGCAAAAAACACACGAAAGATTATAAAAGCTATGAAATAAATAAGGCTTAGATTAAAACAAAATGCATTTAATAGAACACACACACACCCACACACACACACACGCACACAGGTCGTCACGTGTGTGTTTTTATGGTCAGTGTTCTCTGTGGAGAAGTAAAGTCCAGTAATGTGCCAGCCAAAACATGCTCTCTTCTGTTGGGGCCAGTGGTTGCGTTTGAGCCTTGATTCCAGTGCTGGACAATCTTCCTCAGTTGCCCATAGTCCATCCAACCGTCATTTTCACTTTTCACACACACACACACACCCGCCCTCCCTCTCCCTCTCTTAACTCACTCAGTACGGCCAGTCCTCTCTTCTCCTCTACACAGACCCCTCGGATGTCCAGTGGGTGTCTGAATGACCCAACCTTTACCTTTCGTCGTCGGAATTGTGGTATTCTTTGTCAACATTCACCTCTTCAGTATAAGAGCCTTCCGCTTGCAATATTTTGATGATGAAACGCTGTTAACGTTGTCTCTTTCGCCGTTCGTATGGAGAGAGTTAATCCAAACTAGAGAGTCGCCAAACACGAAAGCGCTTTGTGCCTCCCCTCCCCCCCCCCCCCCCCCCAGCCCCCCTCTCCCCACGCACCCCTTACAATGCACATCAGTTTGGTATGGTTGTTATTTCCCCCTCCAAAAATAGCACCCACCCACTCTCTCCCCTGCAAACAACTGTGGCTGAAGTTCCAGACCTGACCCCCGGCACGCGCCAGACACACCCGTGTATCCTCTTTGCCCTCGCGCACACCACCAAACCACCCCCCACCCACCCACACACACACTCAGCCTCCCCCCCCCCCTCCCACCCCCACCTCCCCTCCTTTTCTACTGCCAGTTTCACAAACATTGACGTTCATTAGTGATCTCCAACCAGACGAGTCCTTCCAGAAGCAGCAGATCGTCCGCTACAAGCGACTTGACCCAAGAAGCGAGCGACAGTGGAGATCCTAGTCTTCTTTTTTTCCTTCTTTTTTATTTCTTTAATTTATTTTTTTTACTCTTTTTAAATGGGTTTTTTTTTCCGCCTGGAGGGCCAGCAGACGGTTTGATCGAAAATTGATGTGCGGAAAATCACCCCACCACTTCACGGCAACAAAGGAGGAGGGTAGTAGTAGTAGTGGTGGTGGAGGAGGACCAGAAAGGGGTTTGATCGAACAGGGGTGGGGAGTGGGAGGGGTGGTGGTGGGGGGGTCATGGAGGGGAGGCGTCAGTGTCTAGATGTGTTTTGGGAGGGAAGGGTAAAGGTGGAGAGAGGGAGAGAGAGGGGGTGGGGTGTGTGTGTGTGTGTGTGTGGGGGGGGGGGGGGTTATCCCAGTGTCAGTTGAAAGGAAGAAGTGTTTTGGTTCGGTAGAGTTGACGGGCGCAATAGCCGAGTGGTTAAAGCGTTGGACTGTCAGTCTGAGGGTCCCGGGTTCGAATCACGGTGACGGCGCCTGGTGGGTAAAGGGTAGAGATTTTTACGATCTCCCAGGTCAACATATGTGCAGATCTGCTAGTGCCTGAACCCCCTTCGTGTGTATATGCAAGCAGAAGATCAAATACGCACGTTAAAGATCCTGTAATCCATGTCAGCGTTCGGTGGGTTATGGAAACAAGAACATACCCAGCATGCACACCCCCGAAAACGGAGTATGGCTGCCTACATGGCGGGGTAAAAACGGTCATACACGTAAAAGCCCACCCGTGTGCATACGAGTGAACGCAGAAGAAGAAGGTTCGGTAGAAGTGGGGGAGTAGTGACTGAGGAAGGGAGGCAGAACCACGGAAGAGGGTGGGGTTGTGGGAGGGGAGGTTGGGGGGGGGGGAGCATTAAACTGAGTCAGTTTATTAATGTATGCATCATTATCGATACTTACATTAACGTCTGCCCTCGGTCAGAAACTAGTTATATAAGCTCTGAGCGCTCGCTTTCAAACACTGGAGTCATTTGGACATCAGGCTGTCTGCCTGGTAGGACTGACTGCTGCGTTTATTCCTTTGGATTTGTGGCCTTTGGGCTCATTACAAAGTGATAAACGAAGGTATGCAAGGTTCAAGTTGTGATTGAAATGCTCTTTGCTATAAACCACGTGTATACGTGAATGCTTTGTCCAAGAACATGCGGGAGGGCGAGTTTCTTGCTGAATCCTGCATGAAATGCTATTTCTGACGTTTAATTTTTCAGTTTTATTCTCATTTTTCTCACAAAAATTAAGCTGCGTTTTTTGACAGCTTCTCCAACAGTCTTCGAGATCAGCTGCTTTGTCGATTTAAAACAGTAACAAAACAACACACACACACACACACACACACACACACACACACACACATACACACATTGACTTCAGTGATAATCTGTGAGGAATATCATCATTGTACTTTCCGTCGTGAGTGTCATTATTACACTACGTTGGCACAAAGAATCTCTGAATCTGAATACATAATATAAAAGAAAGTTTTCTTTGCGCGGAATTGGCTGATTGATTTTTTTTCTTTTTCTTTTTTTTTTTTTTTTTTTTTTTTTTTTTTTCGTACTCTGAGTAGCCGTCCAAAAATTGGACAAGAGCATATGGCCTTAACAAAACCCTGACTGGTCTGGAACTCCCTCCCGGCTCCAATTCAACTGTTGCCTGTGGTCAGTAAATGCAGGTGTGAACTCATTGTGCCCAATGCATGTTATATCACAGATTGGCATAAGCTTACAGTTGGGCCAGCAGCAAAGCGAGAGCTGCATGATCAATAGTTTCTCCATCGCAATGGGAAGTCATTTACAGCTTAATCTTATGTGAAGGACGACGACTCTCAAACTAGGTAAGGTGCAAGATTGCACTGGCTCTCAGTGCTGCAGCCTCAGGGGCTAGTTGGCCTTTGGGAACCATCCCGACGCCGACTGTCCTAAAACCCCTCTTGGCCGAGAGAGTGGGGATGTAACTTGGGCAAGACACTCTCCATTATAATCAAATTCTGGCTCAGATTGTTGGGACAGCAGTTGTCTCCACTGCTGCTCTGATGATCACATTCGTCGGACACGACTGACTGTCATACATGCATGAACTCAGTTCACTCACAGCCTGTACGTCCACCCCAAGACTCCTGTATCAGTTTTGGTGGTGATATACCACCACTACCATACCCAGAAAAATAGATAATTGAATAAAAAGATAAAGATTAAAAAAAAAAAACCATTTCATTCTTAGTGAAGAAAACTTTCTACCATTATCACACTGGTCACGCTCTCTACATGAGGGCAGAGATGATGATGATGGTGATGTTTTATTGAAGAAACACATAAGCTTCATTTCAATGGGGAGTTGGTGAACGGGTCATTCAGTGTTAAAAAAAAAGAAGAAAGAAATCATTTGCAAGTAGACAGACATTGTCATGAAGCGTAGCAAAGGACAATTCACACTTAACAACACGAGTATCAGAATGGAATGCTGGGTGCAGCTTGGAAGCCAGCTTCAGCGTGAACGCTCTGAGCGCAATTTAAAAACTCTATACAGAAAGCGAGAAAGCTTTGACACGGTCTCGTCGTCATCAGCTCCCATCAGTGCAGGCAAATTATGAGTCTCGGACTCAACCGGAAAGAACTCATCGCGCAAAGCTGCATAAGCTGAACAGACAAACAAAACATGGTTTTCATCTTCGATTTCAAGCTTACACATTGGGCATAGTATCTGCTGAGGGGATAGATCTGCTCGGTACCGAAGCCTATGAGAATTAATGGGTGAAAAGCCAAATCTGAATGAGGGCAGAGACTGAGATGATTTATTCACTCAAGGCCATAGCCCCATATGAATGAAGGGCGATAATGCAGTATACAGATGTCACCATACTATCAGTAAACATTCACCATTTTCACAATTAGTTAAAGAAATTATGATAATACCGTTTCTCTTAACTTAAAAGCTTTGTGTAAATACAGTGCGAGATTACGTATGACACCATCATCAGATGATGCCATCAATAAACATAATTTAAACAAACATGGACGTTCATAATATTTCTTTGGAATAAATCTTACGCGAAATCCATGCAACACAGGACACATCAAAACAAAATGCACTTCATCTTCATTTGACAGCTTGCACAAAGGACACAACTTCTCTGTGTGATCAGATACTTTGGGCATAGTATCTGCTGAGGGGATAGATCTGCTCGGTACCGAAACCTATGAGAGTTAATGGGTGAAAAGCCAAATCTGAATGAGGGTAGAGAGAAACAGAGAGAAACAGAGAGAGAGAGAGAGAAGGGGAGGGGGTGACACAGACGATGGAGCGAGAACAAATTGAAACAAAACGAGTTAGCCTGAGGCCGAAAGGGGGGAGTGGGAAGGACAGAAGTTAATGAGTAAAAGAAAACTAATCACTGCTTGGCTGGTAGTGTTCATCAGCACTGTAAACCCCGCCGGACAAAAAAAAAATCTTTAAAACATGAGAGAGAGAGAGAGAGGGGGGGGGGGAGGTGTGCCGGAGGGGGTGGGGGGGAGTTAGAAAATGGGAAAAAATAATCATGAAAATTGCGTTCACCTTTACCGCGCGCGCGCGCACGCACACACACACACGCACACACACACACACACACACACACACACACACACACACACACACACACACACACACAGAGAAACCGGGTGTCCACTCAGAGGAGAAAGAAATAATGATGACAGTGAAAATGATGGTGGTACCGGTGAAGGGAAATTATTTTCCTCCTGTGTTACCTGGTCGCCTGTGGTGTTCTTTTCTGCTGGGCCCGTGGTGCCCTGCAGGCTGCTGCTGCTGTGGCGTGCCACGGGGATGTACCCCTTGCTGCTGGACTTGAATGCCAGTCGGATGATGATGATGATGATGATGATGATGGTGATGGTGCTCTGAGAGGGTCTGGATGGGGTGGTAATGACACATGATAGATCCCTGACACCGCGATCCACGGTCAAGTCCAGGTGAACGTCAAGAAGACGGCTCGGGGAGGCTTTGTGTGGATGGTGTCGGGTGGGGGGGTAGGGGGCAGGGGGGGGGGGGGGAGGGAGGAGTCGCGCGCGCGTGTGTGTGTGTGTGCGTGTGTGTGTGAGAGAGAGAGTTTGTGTGCGTGTGTGTGTGAGAGAGAGTTTGGGTGCGTGTGTGTGTGTGTGAGTTTGTGTGTGTGTGTGGTGTATTGGCGTGAAGTGTGTGTGTGTGTGTGCGCGTATCTGTGTGTGTGTGTGTATCTGTGTGTGTGTGTGTGTGTGTGTGTGTGTGTGTGTGTGAACCATCAAGGATCAAGAGTCGTATTCATCCCCATGCTTTCATTGATTCAGGCCTGGTCGTTGTGATCATTCAATCAATACATTAATCATACATTAATGAAGATGCTGATTGAGTAATACGGTATTATTTAAGAACAGGAAGACATGGTGATGATGCTGATGAAAATGTTGATGATGATTGGAACATGTGCTGTATGTGGTTCCGTGCAAGTGACAGTCTCTCCCGAAGTCTTCCTGGTTGGTGGTGTTTGTATGTGTGTGTGTGTGTGTGTGTGTTTGTGTGCTTGTGTGTGTAAGTGAGCATGATCGCAAACTTTCCCCCATGCTGTGCATCAGTCCGATTTGGGACCCATATGAATAAAGAAAGCCATTTTATTCCTCCATAGGACAGCGATTTGACACGCAAAATATACGCTCTGATGGATGGAACTGGTTCTGTTTTCAGACACTCTAAATTTGACTTGCGAGTCTAAACACGTAAGCGCAACTCTGAGATTGTGCCCGTGCTTGGCTGGGATATAAACTTGATTCTGATGATTTTAGGTTTTTGTGGGTCTGTAGGCGATAGTAAAGATAGCCTGGTAAGCGTCGATAGCAAACGAAACTGACTGCTAGTCCGTTGGTGAGCGTGCGCACGGAACCGATTAAGAGATCTGGGTTTTGAGCCTGCGTCATTCGTGGAGAGTTTGTTTTAGGGGGGAACTGGTGGTATTTGCACAATGATAAGCTTTTTGTGTGTGGTGGAGTGAGAGCGTGGCATTCGATTCAAGATAAGCGGGCTGAATAGTTGGGGAACGGAGAGGGGGCGGGAGGGGGGTTTGTGGGGGTGGATTTAGGTGGGGTCGGTTTGTGGTGTTTGTGAATATCGGTTGTTGTTTGTTTGTTGTTGATTCTTTTGTGGTGTGTGTGTGGTGTGTGTGTGTAGCATAGTTAACGTGTGAGTTAGACAAGGCTTTGTTACCAACCTCTTCTGGCGAAAGAGTCAGCATCTCGAATTGACGCAAAGAAGTTCTGGAGTTCCAACCTCAGGTAAAGGAACATCAACAAAATGGCCCAGTCTGAGTTTGGAAATGAAGTTCTTGAGTTCATTGCGGTGTTAAGATGCCGCCCTGTGTGATGGAGGAGTTTTGGAGGCTTATAGGTTTCGTTCTGTTTGTATGTCTGCCTCTCATCGACCGTGATACCCACCAACATTTCTCAGTCAGTCAACGGCTTTTTTTTTTTTTAGCGAATCAGCAGGGTTTTCGAGAAACTGGATCCGTCGACTGATTAAGGAAAACCCAGCTGGTGGTAAACCCGGACTCGCCTCCCTTCCAACAATGCAACCTCCACCGACTATCAAGACCCAAAGACCTGAACAACTTTGTGTGTTTTATTTCTGTGTTGAAAAAAAAAAATCGATGTGAAGCTGTCATTTTTCCCAAACGAGAATCGAAAAGAAAAAAGCTTTGTATTTGTGTTTGTATTTGTATTTCTTTTTATCACAACAGATTTCTCTGTGTGAAATTCGGGCTGCTGTCCCCAGGGAGAGCGCGTCGCTATACTACAGCGCCACCCACTTTTTTGGTATTTTTTCCTGTGTGCGGTTTTATTTGTTTTTCCTAATCGAAGTGGATTTTTTCTACAGAATTTTGCCAGGAACAACCCTTTTGTTGTCGTGGGTTCTTTTACGTGCGCTAAGTGCATGCTGCACTCGGGACGTCGGTTTATCGTCTCATCCAAATGACTAGCGTCCAGACCACCACTCAAGGTCTAGTGGAGGGGGAGAAAATATCTGCGGCTGAGCCGTGATTCGAACCAGCGCGCTCAGATTCTCTCGCTTCCTAGGCGGACGCGTTACCTCTAGGCCACCACTCCACAGACACATCTCACTTTTTACACGGGACATTTTTTTCGGGTCTTGAAATGGCTTTTCGCCATGCGGTCGTTAACTCTCTCCATACGAACGGCGAAAGAGACGACGTTAACAGCGTTTCACCCCAATTACCATCATCAAAATATTGCAAGCGGAAGGCTCTTACACTAAAGACGTGAGTGTTGACAAAGAATACCACAATTCTGACGACGGAAGCTAAAGGTTGGGTCATTCAAACACCCACTGGACATCCGAGGGGTCTGTGTGGAGGAGAAGAGAGGACTGGCCGTACTGAGTGAGTTAAACTCAGCTCTTACCGCAGATGGCAAACACGAAGTGGTGTTTTCATAAAGTAGGACGACCTATCTTCTCAGCTTATAGATTAAGGTTTAGAATCGATGCAGCAAAGAGAGCGGTTAGTGATGGATCTCGAGACGAGTGAATCTTGGAAGTTAAATCTCCAAGGAATATAAGTGTTGGCAAGATTTTGTTGTTGTTGTTGTTGTTCCAGCCGTTCTTATTGGTTTGTGCAGAAGGATGTTTTGTTGTTGTTTTTTACCACAAGAGGATCCACATTTTGTGTTTGCGTTCCTTCATATCGGTATTTCTTCGAGGCGGGAAAGAAGACAGATGTTAATTTTACTTCGTTGGTAAAGGTTTTCTGATTCTCGATACAAATAGTATAATTTTTTATTATGTTTTAAAAATGTCTTTACTCAGAGTCATTTACCAGTCCGATTCTTCTAATCAACAAGAAAGTTTCATGATTAGTCTTAATCACTTTTTGGTGATTTTTTTTTTCCATTCTTTTATTCTGCTGTCCGAATAGTTAACTCCTTTTTTCTTCTTTTTTTTTCTTTTCTGTTTTTTTTTTGCACGAACCTTTCTCGTATTTCCTGAAGTAATTCTACATGATCGCCCCTTTCTCACTATTTTGTGTATTGCTAATCATGGGAGAAGAAACTGACAGCCGTGCAAGAATCGTGTGTGGGTGTGGTTGTTCATGCGAACATTAATCTGAAGTGACGTCGTCTGGGAGGCAGTTATTCAGCTTTCGCTCCCCACCCCCACCCCCACCCCCCTCCCCTCCCTCCTCCAGCCCCCTGACCCCCCCCCCCCTCTCTCTCTCTCTCCCTCTCTCTCTCTCTCTCTCTCTCTTTTCTTCTTGAATTTTTTTTTTTTCGGTTTTCTTTGTCGTCTCGAATCCCGAATCCCACAAGAGAGAAGAGATTGTTGGCAATAATGACTTTTTTCTCTCTTGTTTTTTTGGGGGGTGGATGGGAGGTGGGAGTGGGGGATTGGCTTGGGGGCTGTGTGTGTGTGTGTGTGTGTGTGTGCGTGCGTGTGTGTGTATGTGTGCGTGCGTGCGTTCTTGGTATATAATGTATAAAGAATTGTGATTGGGTGGATATGGGCCAAGGAGATGCGTTCCGTTGTGTATTTTGTGACTTTGTTACACCAGACATCCGTCTATGCGGAATTCTAGTAGCTCTTCCCAGTGGGAAGCGAATTGTTGCGGCGACTGTGCAGTGCCACCTTTTTATTTATTGATTTAGTTATCTATTTATTTTTGGCTCGTGTGTTTGTATGTTTATTTTATTTCCTTATTACAGTTGTTGTTGTTTTGGGGCTTTTGTTTTTTGGGGTTTTTTTTTACAGATCAAAGTGAGAGTTATATGATCGATGGGTTCTCCATTACAATGGGAAGTCGTTTACAGCTCAGTCTTTTGTGAAGGACTATGGCTCTCAAACTAGGAGGCAAGGTTGCACTGGCTCTTAGTGCTGCAGCCTTGTGGGCTAGTTGGCCTTTGGGAACCATCCCAACGCCGACTTTCCTAAAAAAAATAAAAAATTTTAATAAAAAAAACAAACAAACAAAAGAAAAAAAGACCCTTGACCGAGAGAATGGGGATGTAACTTGGGAAAGACACTCTCCACTATAATCAAATTTTAGCCCAGACAGTGGGGACATCAGTTACCGCCACTGCTGTTCTGATGGTCATAGTCGGACATGACTGACTGTCATATACATACACTTACTTACTTACTAACTCACATACTTACTTACTCGCTTACTTACTTACTACTTACTTTCTACTTACTCACTTACTTTTTTACTTACTTACTACTTACTCACATACTCACTTATTTACTTACTCACTTACTTTTTTACTTACTTACTACTTACTCACATACTCACTCATTTATTTACTTACTTACTTACTTACTTACTACTTATTCACTTACTGACTGACTGCCCATCAACAGCAACAAAGAACCGCCACTCTTGATGTCTGTTTTGGGCCTCTCTCTGAATTGTACCCCATGGGTGCTTCAGGGTCTTGAGTGCTCCTGGTGTTGTTCTTTGGCCTGGCTGTCGAGCGTCTGCCTTCTGGAGTCCAGTGAAGGGCTGTCCGGGAGATGCACCTTTTGCTCTCCTCGCGTGGCGTGCCCATGGTCCATTTCCTTTCCACCGCGTGTTCTTTGATGATAGTGTCCACGTTTCTCAGTCTTGATTGTGCTGGTTCGTCGTTCCCCTCCACACAGAATACTGGCACCCACACGTTCCTTCAAGATCCAGAGTGATGCGTTGTATCCACACGCGACTGGGTCAGTAACCCATCGCTTGTTGATGAGTGCCCCCATTACATGCTGTCTGCCTGTTGATTTATTTTAGAATTTAGCAAGTCACACACGCACACACACGCACACACACACACACGCACGCACACACACACACACACACACACACACACACACACACACACACACACACACACACACGCGCGCGCGCGCGCACGCACGAGCGTACGTACACACACACACACACACATACACATGCACGCACGCACGCATGTACACGAAAAGCATCAAGCATTGTTATGTTTGCGCCGTACACCGTAATACGCTCTATCCACTTTGTGTGTGTGTGTGTGTGTGTGTGTGTGAAAAGAAATTCTAATGCTTAGGTGACGGTTACTACCCATGCTCATCCTCGCTTCCCCCTATCTAGAAACAAGAGAGACTGGAAAAAAAAAAAAAAAACGAAAAGAAGAAGAAGAAGAAAACAAAAAAAAAAAACCTTTCCACGTTGTCTGAAAAAAAAGGGGGGGGGGGATGCCAACTCGACACTTTTTCGTTCATCCCTCAGATGAGCCCTTCCACTCCCACCCCCCCCCCCCACCCCCCCCCCCCACCCCCACCCCGAGCCTTCCCCGCCTCCCCGTTTCTAAAGTAATCCCCCCAGCAAAACGTTTGGGATCCCTGTGGCCCCAGACCCATCCATTCATCCTCTGTACTGTACGGTCATCTCCCATCGCGCCACACTCCCCACCACGCCCCCTCCCTCCCTCCCTCCCCTCACCCCGCCACCACCACCACCACCACCAGTCCCTCTCCTCCTCCTCCTCCTCCTCCTCCTCTTCTTAGCGTGGCATTGAGGCTGAGTTATACTATACTACAAGTCCCCAGCCCAGACCAGTCCACCAAAGGATCTAGATCTTCCATACAACGCCAACAAGCGATCTGACCGAGACGAACGACCCTCCCTTCCCCCCCCCCCCCCCCCCCCCCCCCTCACGCCCACACCCACCCACCCAACCCCCCAGAAAAAGTGCCTCCGCTTTACACGTACTTCATAGAATGTAAAGAAACAGTTTATAAATGCAGATATATGTATGTATTGAGAGATCATTTAACTCATACAAGCTGCTTATGAATACACTGTGCTCTCACTGGTCACACCAACAGCTGTTTCACGCTCACAAGGCATGCACAATCAACAGCCTAAAAAAAAAATAAAAAAATAAAAAAACCTAGATGTTTTAGCACACACACACACACACACACACACACACACACACACACAAATGTACTCTTGTTATTTAATGATTTATAATCGATAGCTTCTTTTTTTTTCATTGTAAAAAAAAGAAAAAGTATACGTGTAAGAAAGCACCTCTTGATCATCACCTGCATACATACATCGCCTGTTTTCAGCGTCCTTTGACCACGCCCCAGCTACAAGAACAGTAGTGCTCAACTTCACAATAATACACTGCATTGTCCATACTCTGGAACAGAGATTTTTATTTTCGCAGCAGCAGCACGTGCCCAGCATAAAAACAAACAAATAAAATATGATATATAAAAAAAAATATATTTAAAATAATGAATTGGATGGCACCAAACAGAAATAGTTGTGTAATATTATGATTTGTACTAATATACAGATTATTGAGTTCTCGTGCGTTTCCATTGCAGTCAGCCAAACCGCATTGCGCATCTTCCCATACCACACACGCATACGTACACACACGCACACACACACACACACACACATGGTCCGACACTTTTTGCGAGCTCTGTAAATGATCGTACACGGATCTTTGCCCCCCCCCCCCCCCCCCCCCCACCCCCCACTCGGATAAAGAAGAGAGAGCCGACAGGTCTATTGTTTCTTCTCCCCCCCCCCCCCCCCCTCTCTCTCTCTCTCTCTCTCTCTCTCTCTCTTTTTTTTCTTTTTTTTTTCCCGGAGGGGCCAGCAGCAGACAGTTTGATTGAAAATTGATGTGCGGAATAAAAACTGTCCCCTCCTCCTCTCCCTTCCCCACCCAACACCGTCCCACCCCCACCCCCTCCAAACCCCACCCCCACCCATACCCCCACCTCCCACCTCCCAGGCTTAGCGGCGGAAACAAAAGGAAGGGTGGGGGAGAATGGTTGGGGAGATGAGTGGGATGAGGATGTGTGTGTGTGTGTGCGTGTGTGTGTTGGGGGCGGAGGTGTTGCTAGCTGGTATGTGGAAGACGGGAATAGAATAAGAAGAGTCTATCATGAAACGAAAGTTTAATTCAGTACATAGGCCACAGCTTCTTCCTGAAGTGGATCCAAACGCAACTGTGACTTTTATTTGGAACACATTGATAAAGGGAGTATAGACAAAGAGTAACTGGTAAGAAGAGAGAGAGAGAGAGAACTCAGAACTGTTTTGATGTGAGGCTTCCGGCCTGTATACATATGGATGCATGTGTTGTGCGCGCGCGCACACACACACACACACACACACACACACACACACACACAACACAACACACACACACACACACACACACACACACACACACACGCACACACACACATAATTATGAAAACCAGGCCTTGAGTTGGATGAACAACAAAATGTAGAAAGAATAAACTGATGATATAACCAAACTAGATCAAAAATGTAAGGGTGATTTAGAAACACGTCTTTCATCTAAGACTGAGCGCTTTCAGCTCTCTGTTTTAACGCATAGAAAGTAAACATTGCTGCATCTCTTGTCACAATGCTGTTGACATTTTGAAGCAAGGAAGTGGGGGTAATAGGGGAATCCTTAATTAAATTGAGCATATTCTTGACTGAGTATTTCTTTCTCAGAATATCATATTGTGGGCAAATTGCCAGTACATGAATTTCGTCTTCGTACCCTCCACAAAATGTACAGTTTTCTCAAGCTGTCCTTATTACGCTTATTAGAGAGAGTGAGAGAGAGGGAGAGTGTGTGTGTGTGTGCGTGCGTATGCGTGTGTGTGTGCGATCTTCAGTTTAACATATATTCTCCAGAAGTGTTATTAGATGTGCGCGCGCACGCGCGTGTGTGTGTATGTGTGTGTGCGTGTATGTGTGTGTGTGTGTGTGTGTGTGTGTGTGTGTGTGTGCTATGTCCTTTTTGTTTTCCTTGCTTGATTTTTATGTGGAAATTGGTTCGAGAGAGACAGACAGACAGAGACAGCGACAGAGAAACAGAGACAGAGAGAGACCCACAATACAGAGACACAAAAACAGATAACTATCTCATCTTAGCACAGAAACGATGCTTCCAAGAAATTAGAGAAGCTGCATCTTCTTCTTCTTTCTTTTTTCTTTTTTTTTAACCTCTCATCTTTTTTCCTTCTGTGTTTTTGCGTTGCGTGGAAGAAGAAGAAGAAGAAGATTGAAGACGATGAAGAAGAAGAAGAAGCGTGTTACAAAAACCAGTGTCGCCCAAGGCGAGGAAGGGGGAGGGAGGGAGGGAATTAATGAGTGCAAGTAAACAAATCGCCGCTTGGCTAAACTGAGACTTGAGACTGAGAGTGCGCGCCGCGCGGACACTGTTCATTGTCACTGATTATAATGGCTTGCCTCTTCCCTCCGGGGGTGGCATGGAGGGGGGCGGGGAGAGGACCCAACTCGGTCGAACAGTCAGCCACTGGTACTACACCCACCCCACCACTTTCCATACCCCTAAAAATAATTATGAATAAAAAAAAAATTAAAAAAAAAAAAGAAAAGAAACAAGCGACTGATGAAAATTAATAATTATGACCGTCGCGAATGAAAACTGCTGGTTGTCATGTTCATTTTGCGTTCTTGGATTCCCTGTTTATATATATATATATATATATATATAATTTTTGTATCAGTTTATTTATCTATTTGTTATATTTTGTTTATTTCTGGATGTGGGTGTTAATTATGTCAAATATAGAATAGTGATGTGTAAACGCATGAAGAAGAAGTAGTAGAATCGTGTAGAAAAGATGTGTGTGTGTGTGTGTGTGTCTGTGTGTGTGTGTGTGTGTGCGTGAGTGTGTGTGTTAGAAAGATGCAGGTATCAGCGTCTGCACAAAGGATCATATTTAAATACATCGCATTTGAAGAGAAAGATGCACAGGTCTGTTGATTCGCTTCTTATATTGGGACGGAGGAAAACGAGTGTTCTCTGATGGTTTCAAACTGGTGTTTTTGACACGGTCAGTTCATGTGAACAGGCAGACAGACAGCATAGAAGCGCGCGCACACACACACACGCGCGGGGGCGCATACACACGTGCAGTGCGTGCATACACACAAACAAACCCGTGCGTACGCACGCGTAACTATACACATACACCTGCACACGCGCGCGCACAGACACACACACACACACACACACACACACACACACACACACACACACACACTGTCAGAGACAGAGACGGAGAGAGAGGGATCGTAATCTTTAACCTTCATCGCATATTTTCATTGCATATTTTCCTCGCCATTGCTTATTTTCCTTCTTTTTTTTTCTTCTTTTTTTTCCTCCTACCCTCTCCCCGACACCTCTTTCTCCCCTATTACACCCCACACCTCACACCCTTCTCTCCTCTCCCCCCTCCCCACCACCCAAGTCTCTCTCTTTCAATCTCTGTCAGTCAGTAGGTCCCCGTCTGTCAGTCTGTCTGTCTGTCTGTTTCTGGCATATATGTTTATTCATCAGCATGGGAGTGTGGGGTGGGGGGGGGGGGGGTGAGAACCTTTTCTGCCTCCCAACAGACCTGTCAGTGGGAACAAGCTGGCAAGGCGGGGGAAATGGAATAATATATATTATTATAGACCCCCCAACGCCGGAGAAGACCCAGACCGTGTGCAACACGTAACGGCGTCCCTGCGGTGTCTGTCGCTCTCTGCCCCTCTCTCTGGTGGTGGTGATGTTAGAGAGAGAGAGAGAGAGGGGGGGGGGGAGGGAGAGAGACAGAGAGAGCTAGAGAGAGAGACTTGTATACTCACAGACAGAGCCACAGAGAGAGAGAGGGGGACACACACACACACACACACACACACACACACACACACACACACACATATGCATTTATACACACACACACACACACACACACACACACACACACACACACACAAAAAAAGAGCCGCAGGGAGAGAGAGAGGGACACACACACACACACACACACACACACACACACACACACACACACACACACACACACCAGAGAGCTGCAGGGAGAGAGAGAGAGGGACACACACACATACACACACAAACACACACACACACACACACATAAAGAGCTGCAGAGAGAGAGAGGGACACACACACACACACACACACACACACACACACCAGAGACAGAAGCAAAGAGAGAGAGGGACACACACACACACACACACCAGAGACAGAAGCAAAGAGAGAGAGGGGTAGAGAGAGAGAGAGGCACAGCGAGAGAGAGTTCTGTAATACATCCAATAATAGCAAGGCGCTGTCGGACAGAGATTGTCGCGCGATAAGCAACACACACACACACACACACACACACACACAGGAGGCAGAGCGCATCGCTTGAAGAATAATAACTCATTAACTGGCTCAGTTTTGGTTTTTTGTTGTTGTTGCCTTTTACTGCGCGCCTGGCTGTCTGCCCCAGCTGAATGCTGAGCGTCGGGTTGACATTTTGGAAGGTGGTGAGTTCCAATCCCCGCCGGACCAGCCTGTTCCCTCTACCACCCTCCTCCACCCCCCCCCCCCCCCCCACTCTCCCCGTCACTATCCCCCATCACCGTTCCCCTGAACGTAATTTTTTTTTTTTTTTTTTTTTTGTGGGGGTTGGGGCGGGGGAGGGATTGATCTTCTTGAGTCTGATAGTTTCGTTGTGTTTGCTTTTTTTTTTTTTTTTTCTTTTTTTTTTTTTTTAGTGAATTATTTGTTTAATGTGCTTTGATCCCCCATAGAGGTAGTCTTTTAATGTTTAAAAAAAAAAAAAAAAAAAAAAAAAGAAATCGACGATTGAATTCACGTCAAACTGTAGAATAACATGTGTTAATTTGCGAGCAATCCCCAAAAAAGTTACATTCGCGCACAAGCAAGCAGGATCGGTTCTCATTAAAGTGTCATCTGATAGCGCCGTTCATGTGGAAAAAGAGACTTGTGTGGGAGTGGGGGTTGGAGGAGGAGGGTGGAGGGTTCCGCTTTTTTTTTTTTCTTTCTTTTCATTTTTTTTTAATGAATATTCATTTTGATCTTGTTGCCCACAAAGCCCGGCATTAAGGGAGACAATTTGCTTGGGGATTAGAAACCGATTCATTTTGGATGTCGCAGTGGCGTGTGGAAACTTGTCGCTGTGGACTGTGTGAGCTTGCGCTGCTGGCATAGTTTTTTTGGGGGGGATTGGATGGAGGAAGCTGCACTTCTTGTAAGAGTGTCTTTTGTGGGATTGTGCACGTGTGATCAAGTGTGTATGTGTGTGTGTATGTGTGTGTGGTGTGTGTGTGTGTGTAGGGGGGAGAGAATGAATGAATGAATGGTTTATTCATATAGGCCATTGCTCCTCATGAAAGGGTGTCAGAAAAAAAAAACATATTTGAGAAGAAAAAATAGTATAAGATAAACAAGACAAATATCATACTTTTGTCATGCAATATACACTTAACAAAGTAGTACACAGCAGATAAATAACACACGCCTATTTAACTAAACTCGCTAAAGTAATCGTGTCATCAGAAGTGGCACAAGCTTAATAAATTAATTTTACGACGTAAGAGTGGATCGAAGCTTAAACGCTTTGTACAGATAAATTTCTGATAGTTTGTTCGTGTGTAGATGCCATAAGTAGCGATAATCTAAACTGACTAGGGAACTTTATAAAAAAAAAAATTAAAAATTCAGTGGTATGTATTGTATTCTTAAGTCATACATAACAGAACAGGATAGAACAAAGTGCACTCCATTTTCCTTCGCCTTCTTACAAAGTGGACATAATAAATCAGATTCATCATGTACTTTATAACGGTGACTATGTTCTGAGAGAGAGAGAGAGAGAGAGAGAGAGAGAGGGAACTATCTCTTGCATCCTCTCTCTCACACCTATCCCTTCTCCCATCTCTCCCTTTTCCACATGCGCCCCTTTCCATCCTCCTTCCTTCCCCCCCCCTCCTCTCCCCCGCCCCCCATCCCCCCAACCCGCCACCACCCCTCCTCCTTCAGCTGACAAAGTTAGGAATGACTGTCACTGTCACGGTGTGGCGGCTACCAGACACCCCTCCCACAACCACCCCCTCACCCATCCCCATCCCTCTCCACCACCACCCTTCCCCCTTCCCACCTCCCCCCCCGCCCCCCCGGACCTCCCTCCCCCCGCCCCACCACCAACCGCTCACCCCTCTCCCAACACACCCACGTTGTAACAATAGCCTCTAAAATTGCAAGGGATCTTCTGTATACCTCTGACTTAGCCGAGCGAGGTGAGAGGGGGGACTGTGGGGGGGGGGGGGGGGGGGGGGTATGGGTAGGGATGAATGTCAAAAAGAATTTCATCCCCAGGGGTACTTCCCCCCATCCCCCCCACCCCAACTTCCACCCTCTCCCCCCCCCACCCCCCCACCCTGTGGGTACTGGAGGCTTGGAACTCTACACTGACAAATTGCCTCTGTCAGTCAGGGAGGTGAGGTGGGGGGTGAGGAGGAGTAGGGGGAGGCGGAGGGGGAAGACTACCACTGCAGATATATAGATAGGTCTGAGAGAGAGAGAGAGAGAGAGTGCCCAGTAGCTCGATCCGGCGGGATTACAGCGCCCCCTGTTTTCACACACCGAGCTTCCTGTCATTTGCATAGGTCACAGGTTACATGCCCGTGAGAATCGCTGACTGACTGCGTCCGCTTCTCTCTCTCTCTCTCTCTCTCTCTCTCTCTGGGTAGAATGGAGAGGGGGGTGGGAGGGGGCTCGAGAGAAAGGGGGGGGGGTGGGGGAGGGGGAGAGTGTGTTAATTCCAGGAGAGGGGGGTTTAGTTGGGGTGGGTGGTTTGGAGAGTGGACTTGCAAGTTAAAAGTCGTAATTGTATTGGTCTCCTCTCTGTCTCTGTCTCTGGTCTCTTGTCTCTGTCTCTCTGTCACACACACACACACACACACACACACACACACAGAGAGTCCTTACCCCCACCCCCCACCTACCCCCGGTATATTTGCACTGCCTGCCATCATTCACATAATAGCAGGCGCGTCCAAGCGGAATTGCCGAAACGGTTCAAGTATGGGGGGCATGGGGGGGGGGGAGGAAAGAAAAGAAAGAAAGAAAAAAACCGAAAAAAAAAAACCAGCGTGCCGTATTTGTTTTCCAGTTTCACGCGCAAATGTTAACAATTATTGTCGATTACCCCCCCTTTACCTCTTCCCTGCTGTGAGCCTTCCTGTCTTCCGCGCTCCTCCCCCCCCCCCCCCCCCATCCCCCCTCCCCAACCCCCACCACCACCCCCGCCCCCTTTCACTTATTATCCCCCCCCCCTGACTCTGACACCCTTTCAGCTGTTCAGTGGGCCTGGCTTTGTCGGGGAGGCATCAGTTCTTGCAGCTTGAATAATGCAGGAAGACTGATGAGGAGAGTTATCGGAGATTATTGTTGGTTGTCAGTTTGTTTGTACCTGTTTCGGTTGTGTTGTAAAAGGGTAAGATGATCATTGACGGATTTGTGTGTGTGTGTGTGTGTGTGTGTGTGTGTGTGTGTGTGTGTGTGTTTTAGAAACATGTTACTGTAGGGTACGCACGTAGGAAAGACGAACACGGCACTCAACAAACACACAGAGGCATGCACGCATGTGCTTGCACGCGCACACACACATGCATACATAGACAGAAAGCGGCACGCACGCATGTACGTACGTGCACGCGCGCGCACACACGCACATGCATGGTACATACATACATACATACATATCACAGAGAGAGAGAGATTTAAATCATTGAACAGGAAGATTTCAGAAGGCATAAACATCTTTCAGGCTGAAATGTTTATATGTGGAGTGATGGCCTAGAGGTAACTTGTCCGCTGAGGAAGCGAGAGAATCTGAGCGCACTGGTTCGAATCACGGCTCAGCCGCTGATATTTTCTTATTTTCTCCCCCTCCGCTAGACATTGAGTGTTGGTCTCGACGCTAGTCATTCGGATGAGACGATAAACCGAGGTCCCGTGTGCAGTATGTGAAAGAACCCACGTCAACAAAAGGGTTGTTCCTGACCAAATTCTGTAGAAAAATCCACTTCGATAGGAAAACAATTATTAAACTACAAGCAGGAAAAAATACAAAAACAAAAACAAAAAACAAAACGAAAGAAAAAAAAAAGGGTGGCGCTTTCAGTGTAGCGACGCGCTCTCCCTGGGGAGAGCAGCCCGAATTTCACACAGACAAATCTGACGAAAAAAAAAAAAAAAAGAGAAGTACAATATGCCATCGTATCATTACTCCGCTTCCCCGGCACACTTTACTTTTCTGCCTCCCTCCTCTCTCACTGCCTCAGTCACTGTGGGAACTGCACTATTTCTAGACTTTGTGGAAACTTGATAAGGGAATAACAGAATTTCTGAATGGTGCAGGACTGATGATCATGCTTATTGTTCTGATTGCAGTTACGTGATTTTAAAGCCATTTTCAGCTTCACGTTCACTGGGGTGGGTTTTTTTTTTTTTTTTTTTTTAGCTATTTGCAGCGATGTATAATGTATGCAAAAAGAAAAAAGAAAAAAAAGACACACGCATACACATATGTGTGTGTGTGTGTGTGTGTGTGTGTGTGTGTGTATGGCTTTCTAGACAGAGAGATAAATCATAATAGTTTGTTAGCTTTTGCAGTATTGTTAATATTTTGAAATGTCTGTCACTGCATTGATAGTTCAATCGCCTTCTCAGCTGCGCATGTTGTTGTTGTTGTTTTTTGTTTGGTTGTTTGTTTGTTTTTTCACAATGACTGTCAGAGCATGATTACTTTTGCAGTCGTGGATATATTTTGAGATCGTCTGTCAGTGCATGTGTAGTTTGACAACATGCCATCTGTCAATACACGCGTAGTCTTGATAGTTTGTGCAGTTGTTTGTAATCAGTTTGCTCGACTCGTTTTCACGCAAAAGGGAGGGGGTGGGTGTGTGTGTGTGTGAGTGGTGGTGGTGGGGGGGGGGGCATATAAAGCATCGCTCAGAACTGTTTTCTGTTCAACATCACATGATCATCCGCAAACTCTGGAGCGCATTTGTCTTTGCCAAAGTCGTGTTCTCGTTTCTCTTCGGACCTGTGCAAGGAACCAACTTCTTCCCCACCCCCCGCCCCCCACCACCTTCCCTCCGGTGCTCTCTCATTGTATTTGGTTTAGGGATATTTCTTGTTAAGCCTGTGCCCTTGTACTCCTTCTTCCATCATCTCTCTCCCTTCGGGTGGGTTGTTTTTTGTTTGTTTTTTGTTGTTGTTTTTCCAACTTCATTTCTCCTCAGCTGGCAACCTCATTCCCCCCCCCCCCCCCCCCCCCCCCCCTCTTCCTTCTCCCTGTGTCTGGTGTATCTGTCACTGCACGCCTCTGCCTGCTTCCAGGAGAGTGACGGGGTGCACAGTTGTGTTAAGATAATACACACATTCACAGAATTCGGATCGTTTTCCATGTTTTATTGCTTTCACACGCTCCCCGCGCGGATTGCGCGGCGGCAAAGCGAGCGGGATCCGATGTGTAATTGGTACTGGGCTCGTCTGGTCCTTATCTCTTTCACTTTTTTTATGTTGTTTTTTTTTTAATTTTTATACATATGATTTTTTTTTTTTTATGTGGATACTTATATAGCGCCTATCCTCGGTCAGAGATCAAGCTCTAAGCGCTTTACATACACGGGGACATTTGCACCACAGGCTGCCTACCTGGGTAGAGCCGACTGACAGCTGCCACTGGGCGCTCATCATTCGTTTCCTGTGTCATTCAATCAGATTTCAGACGCACACGCATACACACTCAGACAGACATGTAACATTTTTTTGTAATGGAGAGGGAAGAAAAGATGATGCAGGAGACGCGAAAGGGGTTGGGGGAGTAGGATGGGGGTGGGGGTGGGGGGATGCTGTCTTATCAACTTCATGTCACTGAAGCCTTCTTTTGTCAACTTGAAGACACACGCCATGGTTCAGCAATTGCTTTGGTATGCATTGTGCTGCAGAGATATGAGATTTGAATCGTCCATCATTGATGTTTGTTTATGATTTTGAACTGCCCCCTTAGTACCAGTGGGTGGTCTGCGACCTCTCGTGTGTCTCTTGTTGGTAGCTGTGTCCTTAAGGTCCTTCCCTGATTCCCTTATCATTGCTTCTTTCTTTTTCTTTTGTTCTTTTTTTTCTGCAGAGCCATTTCTTCTTTCTATTAATTGGTTTATGAGATGTCCCTTTTTTATGCACTCGAGCACTTGAGTGAGACTCGGACATCTCATTGTAGTCATTTGTGTGTGTGTGTGTGTGTGTGTGTGTGTGTGTGTGCTTAATTTCTGCAGTGTGAGAAAGTGATTGATGAGGAAGAGACAGAGGCAAAGAGACACAGAGAGGGAAGTTGACGGGTGGTTACGGAGTGTCAGGGTGGCTCAGTGGAGACACCTCACTCTGCCAGCAGGCTGACAAGCGGCAGGGACCTGGCCGTTCAGCCCAGAGGCTGATGACTGACGTGACGTGTAATCTGCATGCACCACGCGCCTCCTCCCATCCGCCGTCATCATCAGTGTCGCTCTGTCGGGCCGAGCGCGGGGCTGCCTTCTTATCATTCCAGCTCAATGTTCTCCCCTGAACTTTACACATTTAATTCGTCGTCTTGTTGTGGGGTGGAGGTGATGGGGAGGAAAGAAACTATGGTGGTGACAGGAGATGGTTGGTTGGAAGGAAGGAAGGAAGGAAGGAGGGGGTTGACCTGTGTTTGAGGGAGAGATGGACATCTCTCTCTCTCTCTCTCTCTCTCTCTCTCTTCAAAAGGCGAAGAGAACGTTTTCATTTTCATAATCTCAGTGTGCACCTAGCATTCTTACTCAGCCTCAGTAGATTTCTGGTTCATCTGTTATTTCACACGCGAGTAATGTTTGTCAGGGATATGCTACTGTTCAGCTATAAAAAAAAATAAAAAAAATAAAAAATAATAAAAAAACACAAACTATGTTTGATTCAGTCTCTCCTAATCAGCTACGTCTACATAATTATTTGTCCCCAATAGCAAACGCTTCAACGGGGGCGTCCTGCAGTGTCCGTACCGTTCCACAAGGAAGGGAGGACTAAAAAGATGTTCTTAGTTCCTTTCTTCGGCATCCTTTAAATTGCGCGCGTGTTTTTACGGTGCTAGGGAGCTCTGAAGTGTTCGTGCACTAGTCGGTTTATGTCACACTGGCACACAGTGGGTCTAGGTCATCATACAGGCACACGAGGACTGGACTGGGGTTTTAGTGTGTGTGTGTGTGTGTGTTTTCCCCACTAAGAAAAAGCTGTCCATCATAGGGGCAGGGGGGGAAACAGTCATACGTTTTAACAGCGTTTTCGCGCGCGCACACATTCGCGTGTACACATGCAAAAGCATGCGCTCGCACGTGTTCGTTCGTTCTTTAGTTTAACGTCTTTTCACTGTAAGTGACATTAGACGAGGGTAGGAAAAAAATCGAGTGGGTGGAGAGGGTGGGGAAATAACTGTGTACGAAAGTGTGTGTATGTGTGTGTTTAAAACATGTGTTTTTATGGAATGTATTTCTTTTTAATCTGAGCATTATTTACTTGATATTTTTATTGTTTGGTGGATCATGCTTTTTTTTTTTTTTTAATCGTTCTGTGAACGCATTGGATTGAGCTGTTGTAATGTTTTTATGTTATGTTTATAAAATTATCTGGCTCGACGATAAGTACTGGATATCGCGCCATAGAAAAGTTATGAATTATTACGTGCACGTGAGTTACAAAACTAGCACGTAACGTGTATAATACCGGGTGGCAGGGGAATCGGAATCGGAACTTAGGACTTTCTGAAAGGAAGTGAGCCCTGTATACTGGTATATGGCGCACAGCCAGTTGAGCAGCTCGGGCCAAGATGATGTGAAGAAAGGTGCAGGGTGGGGAACCAGAGGGGTGTTCGAGTCAAGCCAGCCGGTGATGGATGAAGCAAGTGCACAGGTTGAGCAGGTGACAAGTGGAGGATAATGCACTGTGACAAGGGGGGGTGGGAGGGAGGGAAAGTGTGCGGCGTGGTACAAGGAATGATTGTTGTCAGGATGAACGAGTGTTGTGGCCACACGTCCCGACTTCTTTTTCATCTCTGTCAGCTTGAGAGCTTTTTTTTTTTTTTTTTTTTTTTTTTTTCCCCACCTCTCCACCTTTTGCTGTGCTTCTCTTCGCACACACACACACGCACACGCACGCACGCACGCACGCACGCACACACACACACCTTCCATTCTTCCTTCCTCCCTTGTCAGTCTCACTCCTGTGTTCTCCGCATCAACCCCCCCCCCCCACCCCACTTCCCCCCTCAGAAACTTACTGTTGGAAATATCTGTTGGGAAAATTGTTCGTACACCTCTTAGAAGTTCGGCCAGAGCGAGCTTTTATGTGTGTGTCTTTGTCTTGTTTTGTCTGTCTCGCTCTCGGTTCTCACAGCTTCGCCCTCTCTGTCAGAGGCCGTTGTATTCTTCTCGACATTCACACCAACACTGCGGCCAGGAAAATGGTCATGAAACATTTTGAAGCATGAGACATTGCCGACTAATTGTGTCTCCGTTTTGGGTTATGTGGAGGTTTTTTGTTTGTTTGTTTTTGGGTGGTTTTTTTTGTTTTTGTTGTTGTTGTTTTTGTTGACTCACTTGTGTAAACAAAGTGAGTCTATGTTTTTAACCCGGTGTTCGGTTGTCTGTGTGTGTGTGTGTGTGTCTGTGTGTCTGTGTGTCCGTGGTAAACTTTAACATTGCCATTTTCTCTGCAATTACTTTGTCAGTTGACACCAAATTTGGCATAAAAATAGGAAAAATTCAGTCCTTTCCAGTCATCTTGTTTAAAACAATATTGCACCTCTGGGATGGGCACACAAAAAATTTAAAAAATGAAGCCAAATTATATGCAAACTGAATTTAGTTATATTTATATTTTTTTTATTCTCTAAACTTGGCACTTTGATCTGATATCCTGACACAACAACAAGAGCAGTCATTTTTATCATTTTTTGTTCAAACAGGAACTTCTTTTGCTAAGCATGGAAGTTATATTTATTTTGCATGTCTTTGGTGCAGATAGTAAAAAAAGGGAAATTAATCTGTAATTAATGCTAAGGGGCTTAATTTGCTTAAAACTGATCTTTTTCATCTTACACATTACATTTTGAAATTATACTCAATACATAAAAAGCTTGTATGTTTTACTCTCAGTGTACAGGGCTTTCAATATGTTCATTCGCCCAAGTGGTCTTTTTCGGAAAATACTAAAATCAATACGACGAGTGGACTTTATAGATCTATTGGCTGAGCCCTGAAGGTCGTGGGCAAAAATCAATTGCGTACACATATTTATACATATTCAAAGCGCGTGCTCATATTCTTCGCGAACGCGAACGACGCCATTTTGTTTCAAGTTGTTGACCTGCTCGTTCAATCCTATATTCAATCGACAATACATGATAACATGTGATGGAAAGTTGGAGAAGGAGACCGTTAAAAACTAATTCAGAGAAAGATTTGTGAACGCCTCATCACTTACTGGATTATGCCTCAAACTGCCATAAAAATATCCACATAATCAGTCGGAAGTCACAGTTAAAGATAATAAGCCATGAGAGTTAATACCCTTGAATTGATGAAACGTAAAAATTTCCAGACTTGACTTTTCTCAAAATGAAGTCCTTTTCACTTCATACGACGTTTAAAAGTACTTGTACTTGGCATTACAGTTTATTATTTTAACAAAATACTCAATTATCATATCAACTTTAAAACTATAAAACTAGAATGAACACAAAAGAGAAATTGAATCGACAGTGTCAACCTGGTGTAACTTAAACTTGTTCATGTTCATCTATCTAGATCCAGAGAAAACGGCTAAATGTTGCAGTGTGATTGCGGCGATAGCCACGTCTCCTTTACCGCGGACTTAAAAAGAATTTTTAATTGCCCTTAAAGATTTTTTGAATGCCCAAGATACACCAGAATAATATGATTTGAACAGCGTTCTCACTGCGAATACTGCAATCGATTTATCGCCCTTTAAAAAAAAAGCATGTTTAAATATTATATTTTTGAACGTCAGCTAAGGAGCCCCGATAGTGTAATGGGAAAGACAGGTTCTTCTCACCCGAACACGCGGGGTTCGAATCTGCCGTTGGGCCTTTTTTTTTTTTTTTTTTTTTTTTTTTTTAACCCTTTTTTAACACATTTTAACGATTACATTTTTTTAAAGTGTATCACAAGTTAGTCTTGAAGGCCTTGCCTCTCATGTTTGTTTATTTGTTCGTTTGGGGGATTTTTTTTTTTTTTTTTTTTTAACGTGCCAACATTAACAACAATTATTGGCGATGACCCCTCCAGTTTCTTGTAGCTCCCAGCTGCTAGTCCATTTAGCCGGGATCATGTGTGAGAGCTGAAAGTTCATGGTAGCTTAGTTATTCTTGTTTGGGTTTTTTTCTTTTTGGAAATATATTCTTTATTCATTTTAATGATAAATTCTTGCATAAAGACGTACATCGAGATTAAAAAAAAAATAAAAAAATAAAAAGACAGTGGTAGCATTATTCTGATTCTGAACTTGTGCTATGTTTGTAAGTATCGTATACAGGACTATCACCGTAGTAATTATTCGTTTTGTTTTTGATGAGCCTGTCCTATTGTGTTTCTTTGAAATATAAGAAAACGCACACACAGTTCAGTTCAGTTCATTTTAGTTCAGTTCAGTTACTCAAGGAGGTGTCACTCCGTTCGGACAAATCCACATACGCTACACCACAACTGCTAAGCAGATGCCTGACCAGCAGCGTAACCCAGCGCGCTTAGACCTTGAGGGTGTGTGTGTGTGTGCGTGTGTGTGTGTGTGCAGAAATAAATAAATGGATATATCATTAGATTAACGAATAAATAGATAAATGAATTAATTTATGAATAAACAGATCAAATAAAAAATAAGATAGAATAAAAGTAAGTAAGCAGATAGGTAAATAAATAAAATAGAATGTAGGGAAAAAAACAACAAAAAACCACAAAATACACACACACGCACGCACGTGCACACACACACACACACACACACACACACACACACACACACACACACACACACAGATATATATATATATATAATTATATACATATAGATAGATAGATAGATGCATGATGCGCATGCTCGCACACACACGTGTTCAAAGATACACACGCAGAGCTTTGTTGCTCCTATCTTCTCCTGCTTCACCCAACCCTCGCGTCACTGTTTCTCTCTCTCTGTGTAGGAGCTGCAGTTTCTGGAATTGTGACAATAACTGCTTCAGTTTTTTTTGTGTGTGTGTGGTTGTTTTTTGTTGTTGTTGTTGTTGTTGTTGTTTTTCAAAATCGTGCAGGGTTACATGCTTGGTCTGATCATACATGATTTTTTAATCGCAATATTGTCTTGGGAATTTTTGTTGTTGTTTTTTTTTTTTTTTTTTTTTTTTTGTTTTTGGTTTTTTTTTTCCCACTGGAGATTATTGATGCTTTATTAATCTGAAATCGAAAAAAGGAAAATTCCACTGAAAAACAGATATATACATATATATATATATATATATATATATATACATATATATATATATATATATACACATATATATATATATGTATATATATATATGTGTGTGTGTGTGTGTGTGTGTGTATGTATATATATATATATAGAGAGAGAGAGACAGAGACAGAGGGATTTATATATAATTTATATATATATATATATATATATATATATAATATATATAAGAGGGGGGGGGGGAAAGCACGCAGATTTGCAACTCATTTGATTAAACGTCAGTCAGCCACTCACTGACTCATCCACTGAATCACTCAGGCGATCGCCCACGTGTGCGTGAGTCATCTTCAATTGTCTTAATCCTCTTTGCGAGAGAACGCAAGCAGAAAATAAGACAGTCACTTTTGGAGATCTCGTATTCCATGTTAGCTTTCAGTGGGCTGTTGAGGCACGAATAAACCGTGCATGTGACATCCCCCCCCCCCCCCCCGCCCCCACCTCCCTCCCCCCTCCCGCCCCGCCAAACTGGGATATGGATGCCCGAAAGGACGTGAAGAACCTGGTCATACATATGAAAGCTTACAGTTGGACCTGCAGTTCAGGAATACAAGAGATAATCATACGTGAACATTTGCAGCTTTTCGGTGATGAGCAGTCTCAACCACAGTTCCATAACGTCCTCGGCTGCAGAATTACTTCAACAACAAAACGATAAGTTAGTTGAAGACATGTAGTTGCAGACATACTTAGATTTTGTGGCTTTAGGGGATGCAGTTTTTTTTTTTTTTTTCTCAATAACATGTATTCATCGTCTGTAAATATAATTTTGATCATGTGTAAAATTGTGCAACTGCTTGTGCATACTTTGTCAGCATGTTCAATTGCTGGTAAGATTTTATATCACACATAACCTTTTGTGCAGTTACGAGTAAAGCCTGTTGTGCGATATATGCACATGCACGTGCAGTTTGACAGCTTGGACAGTTGCAGGTTTGTTTTGGTAACGTGTGTAACTGCATATCCATTATAATGATCGTTTTTGCAGCTGCGGGTGTATTTTGAGAAGGTTTGTTAATGCATGTTTAGTTTTGATGGTTTGGGCAGTTGTGGATATCTGTTGAAAGCCCTCTGAGCGTCTGTCAATGTCCCCGATCGTTTGATAGCTTTTGCAGCTGTGGAGTGTATTTTGAGAATGCCTGTCAGTGCTTGCCTAGTTTGATAGCTTTTGCAGTAGTGGACGTTTTGAAAACTCCTGTCAGTGCGCGTATTGTTTGATGGCCTGTGCAGTTTTTAAATACATTTTGAGCACGTGCAGGGATGGTATGATAGATAACTTGGTGTTACATGCATGTAGTTATATTTGGAAATGTCTATCAGTGTATTTTACACGTTTGATACTGCTTTTTTTTTCTTTTTCTTTTTTTTTCTTTTTTTTTTCAGTTGTAATTGCATTTTGAAACCATCTTTCCGTGCACGAAATAGTTTGTTAACTTCCACACTTTGATATGTGTATTGAGAACGTATGCCAGTGGGTGTATAGTGTGGCTGGTTTTGCAGCTGTGGATACATCTTGAGAACGCCATTTTATGTGAGAACGCCTGTCTGTTGAGAGTATAATTTGATGGTTTACATTTGCCAGTGCACAATACAATACAATACACAATACACAAACTTTCTTGTCTATACTTTGGTACAGAGATTTTCTTTTTGGCAGCAGCACATGTCCAACATAAGAAGAAAACAACAAACAAATAAAATGAATAGAAAATAAAAAGATAAATTAAATGGCACCAAATGGAAATAGCTATATACAAATATACAGATTACTGAAATTTACGTGCCTCTCCATTTCAGCCAGCCAAACCGCATTGCACATCTACCCCCCCCCCCCCCCCCCCACACACACACACACACGCACACACACCACGCACACACACCACGCGCACACACACGCACACATACACTCTCTCTCATCCCCTCTCACTCTGTCTCTCTCTTCACAAGAAATGCAACTACAAAGATCATCGTTCATTTAAAAAAAAAACAAAAAAAAACACCTATATTTCGATAGATTTAGCAGTTTTAAGTATATTTTTTTCAAAAAGATCTGTCAGTGCATATGTTGCTAAACAGATTACATCTGGCAATGCACGCATGATACCATGTGCAGTTTTATGCTGTGAGTTTGCTTGATGCAGCCCCATATATAGGTATTGCAAGATGAAATGACATCACTATGGAACTGTTTTGTGTTTTTACATTATTACATTATCATCGCTTGGGGGGGTGGGGGGGGGGGAACGGAAGACACACTCCGAGCACATTTGTCTTTGCCAAAATCTGATTCTCGTTTCCTGCATGCAGACCTATACTGTACAGGAACCTTACCTCTCACCCCCACCCCCCTCACCCCTCCCCTGGCTCCCCCACCCTCTCTGTCTTCTTGTTTGCTAACTCCGCCTACTACTTCTGCTTCTGCCCCCACCCGCCCCCCCCCCATGCCCCCACCCCCACCCCCATCCCCTCTCTCCTGTCTCCCTCCTCTCTTCCTCTACCTGTTTACCTTCTTTTCTCATCAACTGGCACCTACCCTTTTTCTTTTTCTTTTTTTTTTCTTTTTTTTTTTTTTTTTCTCCCCTCCCCGTTGCTGTTGTATCTGTCATTGCATGACTCTGCCAAACGCTGAGTGACGGGGGTGCACAGTTGTGTTAAGATAATACGCACATTTCACAAAGCCCGGATCGTTTTCCGTGTTTTATTGCTTTCGCACGCTCCCCGCGGCGGCCCGAGTCTGTTTGTGGGCACGGCGAGCTGGATCGGATTTGTGACTGGTCCAGTGCTCCTCTGGTCCTTTCTCTCCCTCACGAACTTTCTTTTTTTCTTATATATATATATATATATATGTGTGTGTGTGTGTGTGTGTGTGTGTGTGTGTGTGTGTGGAGAGAGAGAGAGAGAGAATCACTTCACACTTGTAGATGATGGAGGGGAAGACAGCAAGGTGTGCAGAAAAGACAAGAAGGAGGGGGCGGGTAGGTGTGGGGGGGGGGGGGGAGTGCGAGGAGAGGGGGGTGCCTGCTGCCTTATCATCTGCTTTATGTCGCTGAAACCTTCGTTTTGCCAAGATATCCCTTAACTTCGAAGATAGACAGTTCGTAACGCTTTAGTTGCCTTCTGCAGAGATATATTTTCATCTTCCACGGTTGATGTTTTCTTTGCTCAGGGTATTTCTCTCTCTCTCTCTCTCTCTCTCTCTCTCTCTCTCTCTCTCTCTCTCTCTCTCTCTCTCTGCGGGTCGCTGTGGGTGGTCTTTGTCTTGTTGGCTTTTAATCCGCTGTGTCTGTCTGTCTGTCTGTCTGTCATGGCAGTTGCGTCTTCCATCCCCCACCCTCCCCCCTTCCCCCCACTCATCCCCCCTCCCCCCGCCTCCTCCCTTTGGCCATGTCCTGGTTTTCCATCATTGCTTGCCACAATAACTTGCTTCATTCTTAGCTGTCGTGCATCCATTTACCTTACTTAGCCATTCTCGCTTTTATATTGACTAGATAGTAATAAGGTGTTGCTTCTTCCTTTCTTCCCCCCCCCCCCCCCCCCCCCCCCCCCCCACGAACGATCCAAAAGAGATGTCGTAATCATTGTCTGTTTCATCTCCGTTCTGTGAAATCCCGTTATCTTGTGAGAACTAGTAATTTGAGAGAGAGAGAGAGAGACGCACACACAAAGAGGGAAGTTGACGGGTGGTTATGGAGTGTCAGGGTGGCTCAGTGGAGACACCTCACTCTGCCAGCAGGCTGACAAGCGGCAGGGACCTGGCCGTTCAGCCCAGAGGCTGATGACTGACGTGACGTGTAATCTGCATGCACCACGCGTCTCCTCCCATCCGCCGTCATCATCAGTGTCGCTCTGTCTCTGTAGGCACAGGCTGCCGCCCTCTTTCTGTTGTTACACAAATGGATGAAGATTTGACGCCGATTTCTGTCAGTTTTGGGGGCCTGGGTGAAGAAGGTGTGGATGATAGGATGGTGTTGAGGAGGGTAAGGGGTGGTGGAGGATCAGTAGTCTGAAAGATTTCTGTTCTAAAAATATTCATTTTCGTTTTCATTATATATATATATATATATATATATATATATATATATATATATATATATACATACATACTTCCATACATATATATAATCCAAGCATATAATCCAAGCTCTAATGGTGTTTGTTATTCCATGCGTGGATAATGATTGTCAGTGTGGTGGCAACAGACTGGTTCACAAGAAAGAAATAATAGTAATAATAATAATCGTATAATGGTATTTATATAGCCCTGAATCTTGTGCAGAGACAAATCAAAGCGCTTTCGCACCAGTCATTCACACGCATGCATAATTCTAAAACTGGAGAAACTGAAGACAAGGAAGAGGCAGGGGAGGGAGTTTGGGAAGGGGTGGGTTTTAAGGCCAGACTTGAAAGAGCTGAGTGTGGAGACTTGACGAAGCGAAAGAGGAAGTTCATTCCAATCACAAGGTCCAGAGACAGAGAAAGAACGGCGGCCAACAGTCGAGTGTTTGAATCTGGGTGTGCGCAGAGTGGATCCGAAGCTGATCGTAGTGAGTGAGATGGAGTGTAGCGGTGAAGGCAGCCGCAGAGATAGGAAGGGGCAGATTTGTGAATACATTTATAACATAGAGTGCTGATCTTGTACTTTATTCTGTGTGAGACAGGAAGCCAGTGGAGATGTGGCACAAGAGGAGAGAGTCATGTTTTGTTTTGTTTTTGTTTTTTTGTTTTTTTAATTCGTTTCCTACCAGGCAGTTATGTCCTCCTGTTCGCTGCAAATTGCACACGTTACAGGGCCCTCCCTGCTGGTTGAGTGCAGTTTCACTGTGGGGGAGGACGACATCCTGGTGCACTGTCAGCCTTCGTGTCATGGTCATGCACACAGCTGTTCAACGATGTGTGAATTGAAAGGAAAAAAAATTGCCCTGGGGTTTTCAAGCCATTTTTGGGTCCACTGATACACAATGACTGCTTTTTGTTTCTTTTCTTTTTCTTTTTTTTTTCTTTTTTTTCTTCCTTTTTTTTTTTTTTTTTTTTTTTTTTTCCTTTTTGTTGTTGTTTTCCTATGTGTGATTATGCAGAAGCTTGTTCTCCCACACACACATACGCGCGCGCACGCACGCACGCACACACACACACACACACACACACACACACACACACACACACACACACACACACACACACACACACACACAAAGAAAAAAGAAACATTACCTCCACGAGGTAACATGTGATGGCCCAATGCACCCACTGTCTCAGCCCCGCCCCCACCCCCAAAACATCTGATTCAATCGTTTTGATGAGTTGCTGGCTGCATTCAGATTTGGTGTTGAGACCTACGGGGCAGCAACTGTGTCTGAGAGATATATAGATATATAGTGGAGGGAGGGACGGGACCAGTCTGAGAGAGAGAGATAAATATATATCCGCATGACAGACAGCAGAATCCCGAAGATGCTAATATGTGGCCAGCTGAAGGAAGGCCATCGCGGACTTGGAAGACCCTGCAAGTGCTTCAAGGACACCTTGAAGACAAACCTCAAAGCCTGTGACACAGACATCGCTTCCTGGGAAACGGATGCCCTTGACCGCTCTCGCTGGAGGATGCTGTGCTCTAGTGGCATAAAGACGTTTGAAAACAAAAGCACGCTGGCCATTAAGGAGAAGCGTGAGCGAAGGAAGCAGGGCTCAACTTCTGGAGACGTTTTCCCATGCAACACCTACAATCAGAACGACAGAACGACAAGTCATAAATCATGGTAGGCAAAGTTAGTAATATCCACATGTCTTCCCCTCCAGTCCTCAGGTGAAGTGAACGTCTACGCTTTTTTTTTTGCTTTTTTTTTCCGAACACTTCTCATTCCGTCTTGAGGGGGACTTGAAAAACTTGTGGATGTTTTTCCCTCAAGTTGCTTGGGCGCTGAGAACACCAGTTTCTTTCTGTTCTTGGGGGCGCCAGAGTAAGTAGAGGCCCGGGGATTCGAACCCGTAACCTTCTTCCAATGCTCAGCGCTCAACGAGCTGAGCTATGCCAGGGTTGTCTTGAGCATGCGTGCCAGACGCAGCGCCGTAGCATTCCGGCGTTGATGGGCCAACTTGCAGAGAGAGGAGCAGTCGTCGTGTGGGAGGATAATGCGCTGTGACGGGATGACCGTGCAAACCGGGTACATACATACATGCATACGTACAGCAACGAGACATACAAGGACTGCTGTTGTCAAGATGAATGAGTGTGCCCCCACCCCCCACCCCCCCCCCCCACCCCTCCCTGTCCTGGCTCCATTCTTCGTCACTGTCAGCCTGAGTTGTTTTTTGGGTGTTTTTTTTATGTTTGTTTGTTGCTGTTGGGTTTGTTTTTTGGGGTGGTTTTTTTTGTTTTGTTTTGTTTTGTTGTTGTTTTTTTTTTGGTGTTTTTTTCTGGTGGTCCTTCCTTTGTCAGTCTTACTTCCAAGTCCTTCTGATCCCATAGAAAACGTATTATTATTATTATTATTATTATTATTATTACCATTGTTGTTGTTATTATTATTTTTGTTGTTGTTGTTGTGTTATTGTTGTTATCATCATTATCATTATTATTATCATTATGTAAATGCAGGATAATCTTTACTTAACTTGGACCTGTTTCTTTCTGCCCCTGTGTCTATCTATCTATCTGTCTGTCTCTCTGTCTCTGTCTCTGTCTCTCTCTCTCTCTCTCTCGCGAATGTTGTTGATAACATCTGTCTTAGCTAATTTTGGTCGGTTTGTGTTGCTGATTCGTTGCAAAATTAATTTTATTTATCCTTATTTAGTGTTACCCCCATCGCTGACTTTGGCCTTTATCTGAATTTTTTTTAAAATCAATAGCTCTCCATCTATGAGAGAGAGAGAGAGAGAGAGAGAGAGAGAGAAGCAGAACGCATTGTGGTCCAATTTCACTTGGGGCTGTATATTCCCTTTTCGCGGCGGGGTCGACTGCCGAACAGCAAATGCCTTTGTCTTCGAAGAAAACCGCTCCATCATGGATCCGTCGGAGCAGAAAGTTAGCTGGGTGGATTTTTTTTTTTTTTTTTTGGGGGGGGGGGGGGGGGGGGGGTGGGTGGGTGAGGGGGGGATGCGTGGCAAACATTGTCCTAACCTTTCTTCCCACTTCCACTGTCTATACATTATACATTAATTTACAAGTATACATCCTCCCCCGTTCCCTCTCCTCACTACCACTTTTCCTTAAGGGAGAGGGTAGGGGGACTAGGGTGAGGGTTGGGGGGCGGGGTTGTAGGTAGAAATCAAGTACTCAGGTAAATTACTTATTTATGAGGAGACCACAGTGCATGAGCAGGCGACAGATGTACTGTCATATTATTATTATTTGTTGTTGTTGTTGCTAGTGTGATCACTGACACCTGTCAATTCACACAGGGTTGGGTTTTTTTTTTAAATTTTGTTGTTATTTGTATTTGTTTTTGTCACAACAGATTTCTCTGTGTGAAATTCGGGCTGCTCTCCCCAGGGAGAGCGCGTCGCTACACTACAGCGCCACCCTTTTTTCTTTTCTTTTTTTTTTCTTTTCTTTTTTTTTTTCTTTTCTTTTTTTTTCCCCTGCGTGCAGTTTTATTTGTTTTTCCTATCGAAGTGGATTTTTCTACAGAATTTTGCCAGGAACAACCCTTTGCTTTACTAGTCAGTTTGCTTTACTTGGTCTCATGGTAAGAGAGAGAGAGACAGGCTTTAGTAGTAACTGTTTTGTGTTCAGCGTGGCTTCGTCAATGCAGGAACGGAAAAGGGGAGGCAAAATCCCAGAGGCATTTTTGTGTTTTGCCTGATGAATGGCATTCTGTCTCCTGCAGACCTTGTGTGCAGCAAAACCGCTTCTCCCCTCTCCACACCTTTTCTGTTTTGTTTGGACTTTTTTTTCTTTCTTTCTTTCTTTCTTTATTTCTTTCTTTCTTTTTTTAAACGTCTGTCCTCCCACTCCTTTTCCCACCTGCCCTCTCTTCCCATTCTTTTCCCGGGCCATCAGCTGGCACCTTTACTTCCTTCTTCTCCCTGTGTCTGGTGTGTCTGTCACTGTGACTGCACCGTCTCTTCCTGCTGTGGAAAGTTCAGTGACAGGGTGCACAGTTTTAAGAGGATGCACACATTCACAAGCTTCACGCGTTCTCCGATTACGTGACCAAAGTGAGCGGGGAGGGATGCAATGTGTAATTGGTCCTGGCTTCTTCTTGCCCATATCTCTGTGTCCGACCTTATCAATAAATAAATAATGGGGTGGCAGAGAAAGAGCTGGTCCGACAACGTCAAGGAATGGACCAAAATGACGATGCCAGATCTCCTCACGACAGCTATCAACAGAACGGCGTGGCGAGCTATGACATCTTCCTCATGTCCCCCCAACGACCCCAGCGGTCGAGGGAATGATCAACGGGTCAGTATATAAGTCGCCTCACACTTTCAGTCAAAAGACCAGCAGTGCTTCAGAAGGCTCACGTGAGGCAGGGGTGCAGTCCAGGAAGCATCTCACCATCTGCTTTCTGAACACGGAAACCTTCCATTTTGTCAAGTGTTCCTAACTCGAAAAATATAAAACTCCTAACAGCTCTTTTGGTAGTGTGCTGCAGAGATTGATTTACATCCTCCTCGTTTGGCGTTTGTTCGGGGTTTCCAGTCTCTTCGAGTGTCGCGTGTGTGTGTGTGTGTGTGTGTGGTCTTGGTGTATTGAACCGCCCTCGTCTCTGGAACTTTGTGGCAGTTGTGCCCATTCCTTCCGGCCCTCTCCTGGTCCCCTCATCAGTGCTCTCCCCTTTTGCTCCATTTCTAGCTGCTGCTTCTTTTCTTTTCTTTTTTTAAATGAATATTGATAGTAATCAATCATAGTATGTTGGATATTTGTGTGTGTGTGTGTGTGTGTGTTTTAAGCATCATGAGAACTGTCTTTGTAGTCATTGTCACCTGTGCTTCATTTCCAAACCACGGTGTCTGTCCTTTGGTCTGTCTTTTTTCTTCTTTCTTTTTCTTTTTTTTTTTTTTTTTTTTTTTTGTAACTGTGTGCATGTGATTTAAGAGCGAGAGAGACAAAGAGAGAGAGGGAGAGAGGGTGTGTGTAGTTAAGAGATTATGATGGAGTGTCAGGATGACGTATTAGGAGAGACACCTCACTCAGCCGGCAAGGCCACGAGAGTAGAGAGAGCAGCAGAATAGAAGAGCCAGCAGAGAGACCTGGCCACAAGGACAATACAAGCGAAGGCGGTGGTGACGCGCAGATCTGCATGCAAAACGCAGCGTCTTGAACATCCATCATGAGCGTCGCCATGCCTGTCTCTCCCGGTGCACGCTGCCTTCTTATCACTCCCCGCTCATGTGTCCCGTGGCCGAAGGTTGCACATTTGTCTCTGCTGGTGGGGGGGGGGGGGGAATGATGGGAGGTGGTGGTTGTGGTGGCTTTGTTTATCCGGGGCATGGGGGCAGCAGGGTCGCTCTTTACTCGTGTCATCCTTTGTTTTGCAGCAAAGTTCGACTTTTGTCTGCAAATGGCAAAGCAAGCGTTTTCATTGGTCCAACGTGTATTTGTTGTTGTTGTTGTTGTTGTTGTGTGTGTGTGTGTGTGTGTGTGTGTGTGTTGTTGTTGTTGTTGTTTTATTTGTTGTTGTTGGATGGGCGCAATAGCCGAATGGTTAAAGCACTGGACTTTCAATCTGAGGGTCCCGGGTTCGAATCACGGTGACGGCGCCTGGATGGTAAAGGGTGGAGATTTTTACGATATCCCAGGTCAACATATGTGCAGGCCTGCTAGTGCCTGAACCCCCTTCTTGTGTATACACAAACAGAAGATCAAATACGCACGTTAAAGATCCTGTAATCCATGTCAGCGTTCGGTGGGTTATGGAAAACAAGAACATGCACAGTATGCACACCCCCGAAACCGGTGTATGGCTGCCTACATGGCGGGGTAAAAACTGTCATACACGTAAAAAAAAGCCCACTCGCGTATATGCGAGTGAGCGTGGGAGTTGCAGCCCACGAACGCAGAAGAAGAAGAAATTTGTTGTTGTTGTTGTTATCCAAGACCCAGTGGATTGTCCGTTCATGTTCGTTAACTTCATGCACTGTAAACGATGCTGTTCCGCTGGGGGGAAAAAAACAAACAACAATAACGAAACTGGGGACTGTTATTTTCTTTATTTTCTTCCCTCCCCCTTTCCCTTACATCGACATATTCGTTCTCAATTGTTGCAGACTGATATTGGTGGCTCCCTGAATTTGTATAACCGTTTTACTTAGAATGGGGGGAGTGAAGGTGACGGGGGGAGGGGGGGAGGAGGGGGGGTTAGAAGACCAGGTCCTGGCGATTCTGTGTCCTTTACCTCTTGCGTGTTTCCCACGTCGTGATTAGGCAAGAACTTGCCTGTCTGTGTTCACTGAATCGGACAGTTTGTGGCAGGCACATGTTTTGTAAAAGAACGTCTTCTGTACTCTTGCACACGCACGCGCGTACGCGCACACGCACACACACTCACACTCACACACATACACACACACACACACACACAAACATGTACAAAGAAATGCACGCGCGCGCTCGCTCACACACACACACACACACACACACACACACACACACACATGCACGTACCGGTAATGACACGAACACATATGCGTTGCATAGATATCCACGCACGCGTAGATTCATGCTCATCATACACGTATGTACAAGGTGTGTATTGCGACACAGATCAACATCACGAGGTGGACAGCTAGAATGCTAGCTTTTATTTTCGGCGCATGGGACTTGAGACTCAAAACCTAAATTCGACTGTGCTAACCAGTAACGTTTTACTTTTTTGCATGAAAGCTGTAACTTTTATTTGTATTTGTATTTCTTTTCATCATAACATATTTCTCTGTGTGAAATTCGGGCTGCTCTCCCCAGGGAGAGCGCGTCGCTGCACTACAGCGCCACCCTTTTTTTTTTCTTTTTCTTTTTTCCTGCGTGCAGTTTTATTTGTTTTTCCATGTCGGGCGGCTGAGGATTCAAACTCATGAACTTCTAGAAAACTAGCCAGTACAGCGCCCATCCAGCTGAGCAGTTCAACTAATTTAACCCTTTCGTCGCCAGTCAGTTTAGAGTGCAAAATTTCCTTGTGCTGCAACCACAGAAAAGACGGTGTCTACTCTAAGAATAGCTGTGATGTGTAGAAAATTGGGCCTATCCTACCTACCACTGAAAATTAAGAGCATTAGGTTCATAGACAACAGACCCATGATCTGGTAACACTTCAGTGGCATGGGTGCTCTAAACTGGCTGGTGCTGAAATGCAACACTGGCAGTGAAAGGGTTAATACAGCACCAAGCATTCAGTCAAGCTGCATTTTGACATAGGTGAAGATGTTGCACAAGTGTGTGTGTGTTGGGGGGGGGGGGGGTTTGAGGGGGGGCAGGGGAGGTAACTGGTGTGACGGGGTTGCCGGTGCTGGCTTGGTGCAGGACAGAGCAGGACAATACAATAGTACACTAAAATACATCTTTGTTCATCCATTTGGAAATTAATTGTGCATCCATAGGCTCGTCATTCGCCCAACACAGTATCTCAGCCCATATCCAAGACCAGTGCGCACATGCACACACACACACACACACACACACACACACACACACACAGCTTGACAAAGGATGGAGCAAAGAATCGAAAATCTACATATCAAAAGCAAAATACACACAAGCAAGCAGACTGTTGTAGACAGTCTGGATGAACAAGTGTAGCCACAACATGTCCTCCTCAACCCATGGATTTTTTTTTTTTTTTTTTCAACCGCTGAGAATCCTTTTTTGATACATTGGATTGTATGACTTCTCTGTCTGTCTACGTCTATCTGTCTGTCTGTCTGTCTGCCTCTCTCTCTCTTTCATTCTCTCTCTCTCTCTCTCTCATTCTGTCTCTCTCTCTTTCATTCTCTATCTCTCTCATTCCTCTCTCTCTGTCTCTGTCTCTCTCTCTCTCTCTCTCTCTCTCTCTCTCTCTCTCTCTCTCTCTCTCTCTCTCCAGTGTCAGTGTCCTTAGAGCTCTCTTTCTCTTTGAGAAAGAATTTTCTGTAAACGCTTTGCGCTGTTAAACAAAAAGCCCTTCGAAATAAACCCTCCATCTAGGATTCCCTGGAGCCGAAAGCTGGGAGGTAGGGGTGTAGGGATGGCAAACATTGTTCTGAACTTGGTTCCTACGTATATCCATACTTTAAAAAAAAAAAAAATCAATGAAATTAAAATTTTACAAATAATTATAAAGTATTCATTCTTACCTCTCCACCTCTTTGCTCCATACCTTCCTTTGCCCCAGTCAGGGATAGAGGGGTTTGACTGAGGAAACTATATAAAGAATCGGTCAGTACATGACCCACACAGCCTGAAGAGACGACAGAAATGAATGGATGTTTCAGCGTGCAAGTGACAGAGGTTTTAACGCACGCAAGTAGATTTGAGAGATGATGGGTGTCGTCACACTATCATGGTCGTGGGGGGGGGGGGGGGGGGGGCGTGGGGGGGCGGGTTTGGGTGGAGGAGAGGGATCTCAGCACACACTGGAGGGTGAACAGAGCAGGTTATTGTTCTTACTCCACCTCTCTCTCTGTCGGGTTTTGTTTTTCCTTCTTTTTTTTTCTTCCTTTTTTTATATATATAAATAAATCAAGCATTCCACCTCCACTCCGACAACAATTACCCCACTCTGCAACAGGGACATATAATTATTTAAGATAGAAGAAGAAGGGGGGAGAGAGAGAGATGATGATGATGATGTTTTATTGCAGAAACACATAAGGTTCATTTCAATGGGGAGTTGGGGGATAGGTCATTCAGCGTTAAAAAGAAAGAAAAAATCATTTTCAAATAGACAGACATTGTCATGAATCGTAGCAGAGGATACTTCACATTTAACCAACACGAGTATCAGAAAAGAATGCTGCGATGCAAATTGGAAGCCAACTTCAGCGTGTACGCTCCGAGCGCAATTTAAAAGCGAAAGCGAGAAAGCTTTGACACGGTCTCGTCGTCATCAGCTCCCATCAGTGCAGGCAGATTATGAGTCTCGGACTCAACCGGAAAGAAGTCGCTGCGTAAAGCTACATAAGCTGAGCAGACAAGCAAAACATGGTTTTCATCTTCGATTTCAAGTTTACACATGGCATAGTATCTGCTGAGGGGATAAATCTGCTCGGTACCGAAACCTATGAGAGTTAATGGATGAAAAGCCAAATCTGAATTGAGCATAATTATGTAATCTTGTAACAGCGTTATTGTATACAGTCCACATATAGCTCAACCTTGAATATTTTTTTGAACTGGGTATAAAATTCAAAGCGTTGGCTAGTCTGTATCCCTTCTTCCCATTCCCGTTAGAAACGACTAACTAATCTCTCTCTCAAGGTACTCACGAAGACACGTGCCTTACCTACGCCTTGCTGCTGCCACGCTTCAAAGAAGTCGTTGTCCCATAAGAGGTTCTTGAGGTGAAACACCCAAGATTTCTTGCCTGGGTCACTCATAGCACGTGACATTAAATAGGCCTTGTGAGGGAGTCGCTCTTTGACACAGTGATCAAGCGAAGCCAGTACTTAACAAATCTCACCACTGAGGTTATAGACAAAGGGTATCTACCCAAATCTCCATAGAGCATCTTGTTAGGAGTTTGCTGGCCAACTCGTAACAATCTCTTACATGCAAATAAGTGTACCTTTTCCAGACAACTGTACTGTTGATATCCCCATATTTCGGCACCATACATCAATACTGGCAATACTTGACAATCAAAAATCTTTAAAAAGACATTGACTGGCACATCACCTAGTCTGAAAAGACATCTTAAGATACGTGCCGTCCTAATCTTTACTTTAGCTGATAGCTCACTGGTCGCCTGCGCAAGTGAAAGTCTGGTGGTGAAAATCAGCCCTAAATATTTGTAACTATTTACCACCTCGATGGGGTCATTACCATACTTCTACTGCTCACACTCGGCCAGGAATCCTCCTTTGCGAAAAACAAAAACTTTCGTTTTGGGTAGATTTAATTCCATGTCAGACTTATCAGCGAAACTTTTCAAAATGTTTTTCTGGTTTGGTAATCCAGCAGCTTAGTAAGAGGCCAGGGCTACGTCATCTGCAAACAAAATTGATAAAATCTCCACAAAATCTGGTGAAAGCTGGACACCATCCTTACCATTTCTTGCAGTTTCAAGGGCCAGTTCATTTATTAAGAAAGAAAATAAAATGGGTGAAAGCACACGTCCCTGTCTCACCCAATTGGGACACTCGAAACATTCAGTCTGGCATTGCACACAAGAACGCACAGACTTGTAGATACTGGTCAAAATGCGAAGCAATACCTGCCTGACGTAGTCTTCCACAATGTTGCTCTGTTTACACGATCAAAAGCTTTCTTAGAATCTACAAAACAAACATAGACTTTTCCTCACCTTTTCAACAGATATTTCTGGACAACTGCATACAAAACATAAATGTTATCAACAGTAGAATAATTTTTACGAAAACCGCCCTGCACCTCATCAATCTTTTGGTTGGCGCCAGCCCAGCTAGATAAACGTTTATTTAAAATATGAGAAAACACCTTTCCCAAAATGCTCAAGAGCGAAACTCCACGGTAATTATGAGAGAGAGAGTGAGTAGAAGCACAGCCTGAACCCTCTCCTTGACTGTTATTGTCTCGTAGAAAAAAAGAAAGAAGTTACCACACTGAACAGACATGAAGAAAATATTTCCATGTGTGTGTGTTTTCTGAGAGAGAGAGAGAGTGTGTGTGTGTGTGTGTGTGTGTGTGTTCTCTGAGAGAGAGAGTGTGTGTGGGTGTGTGTGATGTACAAAGAGAAAACTGATTGCCCAGTACTGCATGTTTGTGACTACTGAGTTGCCTTGTTACCTACAGTTTTGGGTGTTCATTTTGATTGTCTGCATGTTTTTGCTTCTGTTTACTGTCAAGGTCCGTGTTAGATATTTGATCGCTGTGTATGTTCTTGTCCTTCATACTCCTAACGGGGCGAAAGGATCACGTCTTTTTAAAGTGTCACTGCCCTAGATCCTTCTTGAAGGACTGTGACAAGTGGAAATGACAGTGGAGGTAAGGACAAGATCGTGAGAGGTTATGACTAATTATTATTATCAAGCAGAGTGGGCAAGGATAGGCAGATGTGGGAGTACAGATCAGGTTGTGGACATTCAGAGAAAAGGGTTTTCTGAATGATTTTCACAACTCCCCTTCGGTCTTGCCTTTTCCCTCCATTGGCATTTCCATTTATCACAACCCTTGAAGAATGAGCAATGGTCAAACATTTTTTGGGTTTTTTTGTTGTTGTTTTTTTGTTGTTGTTTTGTTGTTTTTGTTGTTGTTTTTTTGTTGTTGTTTTTGTTTTGGGGTGTTTTTCTTTTCTTTTCTTTTGTTGTTGTTGTTCATCGTGTTTCTCCAGTTGTCAGGTTTAAGGTGTCAGCAAAACGTGCGGTCTACCCCATGTTAGCTACACTACATCAGCTTTGAGGCAAAAAGAAAAAAAAAGGAAGAATCTTAGTCAGTGAGATGCCTGATCTACGCGTGGATATCCACAAGAAAAAAGAAAGATGGAAAGACAGAGCGGTGCTGAATGGACACAGATGACACGAGGAGAAGAGATCGTCCTCCCACCCACCATACCAACCACCCCTCTCTCCCTGACCACTCATGGGGAAGAGGAAGCTGTAGAGTAGTGGACACAGAGAGAGAGAGAGCGAGAGAGAGCGGTGCTGAATGGACACAGATGACACGAGGAGAAAAGATCGTCCTCCCAGCACACACCACACCCACCATACCAACCACTCCCCTCTAACCCTGACCACTCACGAGGAAGAGGAAGATGAGTAGAAAGACAGAGAGAGAGAAGAAAAACTTGGAGAAAAGAGGAGGAGGAAGAGGAATGAAGAGGAGGACCCGAGGACCCTAGCTATCTCCTGCCACAAAAAAAAAAAAAAGGAAAAAAGTCAAAGCACGCAGTGTGGCGGAATGAATTCATCAAACTCCTCATTTCACAAGCCGCTAACCTCATTTCCTCGGGCGGTGGCAGGGCGTCCCTTTGCTGCCGTGAACTGACCATGATGGGGGTGAGGCCAGACGTGAAATGCCGCTTCCTGGCCCGCCCGCCGCCATCTTGCCCCGCTGCTCTTTGATCTTCGGCCGTCGCCGCTCGGCCCATCTCATCAGTAAGGCCGGAGGAGGAGGAGCGTCCGTCCTCTCTCTCTCTTGTGTGTGTGTGTGTGTGTGTGTGTGTGCCCCCCTTTTTTCTTTCTTTTTTTCTTGTCTCACGAAGGGCGAGGCGTAAACAGACTAAGAGGTATTCCACACGTGCAGATTGTGAAAGTGGGGTGAGGGGGGGGGGGGGGGGCGGGGGGGGGGGGGGCGAAATTCGCTTTGTTAAAACAACGATAGATTCCTGTGAGAGGTGCTTGAGGTCCCAAGTTCGAATCCTGACTAACAGACTAAGTGGTGCTCGCACGTTCAGGTTGTGAAAGCGAGAGGAAGAAATTCAGTTCGCTTTTTCTTTTTTTCTTCAAGGAGGTGTGAAAGCATGTGGCCACACATGTAAACAACATCAGATCTGCAGTAATGAAAAGTCATAAATTAATAAATGTGAAGATGCCAAAACCCAACAGAACACGCTGATCTGGCATTGAAAAAATATGGACAGTCATATTTGTCAGTGCCCTTTTATGATTGAGTTAGGGTCCAAGAAAGAAGACGGGAGTCGGTGGGTGGAGGGGGGGGGGGAGGGCAGAAAAAATGTTTCGCAAAGAAAAGCTTTCGAAAACTGCAAACGAGTGCTGATCCAAACAACTATCATGAAAGGTGTTTGATCCAAACCTTCAGTAACGAATACCCGGGCTACATCCGTGAAGTTTTTTTGGGTTTTTTTATTTTTTTTATTGAGTAATACCCATAACGAAATGAACTGAACGATCCCAAGTATTTAATCAAATACTATATAAAGTGAGTCATGAAATGAAGAGTTGATAAACAGACATATCGATGAAAGGAGAAAAAAAAAAAGAAAAAAAGAAAAGTGCAGGAACAATCCGCTGAAATAATCGTCACCACGACACTCTTATTCTTTTCTTTTTTTTCCCCCCAGTCCTTCCATTGAGCACACTATTCATCGCCACCCGCTATTTTGTCCGACCCAGTGCGAGCTGCGAGCACGGCAGTGCATCAGCCCCACAACTAATGGCCGAAAAAATCATTGACTGGACAGTTTCTGGATGAGACGTGTTAGAAAAGGGCGGGGTTCCGAGACGTAGATCTTGCTCACCATGTCATTATAACCGCTAGATCTGTCATTATAACCGCTAGATCGTTCGGGGGTGGGGTGGGCGTTGGGGGATTGGGGGGGGGGGGGATTAGCAGTGGACGAATGTTCCGGACGAGGAGCGGAAGTATTGTCCATGTTTTGTTTGCTCTGTGTGTGTGTGTGGGGGGGGGGATGTGTGTGTGTGTCCTTGTGTATGTGTGTCCATGTATGTCCCAGTGTGTATCCTTGTGTGTGCGTGTATGTATGTGTCTGTGTTTGTTTGTGGAGTGGGTATGTACATAAACGCACACAAATGCACAAGCGTGCAAACACACACACACACACACACACACACACACACACACACGTCAACATGCAGATTGTCTGTGTATGTGTGACAGATAGACAGACAGACTATAAAGATAGACAAACAGACAGAGAACGACCGAACTGCTGCAGCAGCCGAAAGGGCGAAACAAACAAAACAGAAGTCCAACGTGTGAAAGAACCTTTAGCGGCGGCGCCGGACTCTTCTTTGCAGAATCACGTCTTTCCAGCGAGCGCGGAGAAAAAAAAAAGAAAAAAAAAAAAAGCCGCCACCTATTCCAAATTCATATCCAGTGAGATTAAAAAGGAAAAAAAAAAGAAAGAAAAAGGTAGGCACTTTGCTAATGGAGGGATTTGTCCTCCGCCAGTTTTGAAGTCTTTCTCTCGCTGCCCTGGCGCTGCCTCCGCAGGTCCGGATTTGAGCCAGATGATGTGATTGGATGTAATTAGAAGCCTCGGCCCTTCCCGACCCTTCTTGTGTCCGTGGCCAGGAAGAATTAGTGGTGGGTGGGTGGGTGGACATACAAGGAGCGGATGGGGGGTGGTGGGTGTGGAGGGTCAGGGGGGCGGGAGGTGTGTGGAGGGGGGGGGGGCTAATGGAAATTGGAAGAAGGAGGAGGGGGGGAGGTGGAATGCAAAATCCCTGCGACTCGTCTCTGTCAGGGGCCTTCCGTATGTTTTGTGACGATTATGATCTCTTGGTATCCGGTCTCGTTTGGAAGAAGGGAAGAGAAGGGGGTGGAGGGGCTGATTGGAAACTCTGGTGGTGGTGATGGTGATGATGGTGAGGGTACGTTGATGGTGGTGGTGGTGGTGGTGGTGGTGTGTGTGTGTGTGTGTGTGTGAACTATTCTGCCATGGTTGTGACGTCAAGGTAGCTCACCGTTAAGGAGGAGCCAGATAGAATTGTGTGATGGTTAAGAAGGTGGCGATGGTAATGGGATTGGGTATGATGACGTGAATCAGAACTTCTCGTCTACTTGTCCACGCCTCCTCTTTCTTCTGTTTGAGCTCACACACCCCGCCCCCCGCCCCCCGCCCCCAAATCAGTCCACCACACCCCTTCTTTCTTCTTACTTCTCCATCTTCTTCCACTTCTTCTCTGTCTCCTTCTTCTCCTTCGTCGTCCTCTGCTCTTCTTTCTGCGAAACCCCATCATATGACAAACAAATGATTGATTGGCATATGACGGGTGCAATAGCTGAGTGGTTAAAGCGTTGGACTTTTAATGTGAGGGTCCCAGGTTCGAATCTCGGTAACGGCGTCTGGTGGGTAAAGGGTGGAGATTTTTTTTTTCCGATCTCCCAGGTTAACATAATCCGCAGACCCCTGCTTGTGCCCAGACCCCGTTCGTGTGTATATGCAAGCAGAAGATCAAATAGGCACGTTACAGATCCTGTAATCCATGTCAGCGTTCGTTGAGTTATGGAAACAAGAACATACCCAGCATGCGCACCCCCGAAAACGGAGTGTGGCTGCCTACATGGCGGGGTAAAAACGGTCATACACGCAAAAGCCCGCTCGTGTACATGCCATTGAACGTAGGAGTTGCAGCCCACGAACGAAGAAGAAGAAACGCATTAGCACCCAGTACAAACTGCGAGAGATAGTGAAAGGTATAAAAAAAAGTCTGCCGATCTCCTTACTTTTGAAACAAAACGATTATGTTGGGATTTTTGTTGTTGTTGTTTTTGTTTTTGCTGTTTTTATTTTTTTTTTATCCCTATTCTAATTTTTTTTTTCCTCTGGTTGGTCGTTGGTTGGTTGGTTGGCTGGTTTGTTTCTGCATGTTGTTTACTTGTCTGTGTTGTGATAATGCACCTGACCAAATTTCTCCAGTTGGAGATAATAAATTTATTCTTATCTTATCTTATCTTCTGTTTTGGGTTTTGTTGTTGTTGCTGATGTTTCTCTTCTTCCTCTTCTTTATGTTTGACACATCTGTTCGTCTTGCTTTTTTTTCTCTGTGTGTGTGTGTGTTCTGTGGCACTCTGCATTCTCGCAGCCATATTATCATCAGTGGTGCAATTAACAGAGCACAAAAAAGGTGCAGTTAACAGTGCGTAAACAGAAAAAGAAAAGACGAAAAAAAAGGTGACACTGATGGGTCTTAACATTTTGTCCCATGTTCGCCGCCCTCGCAGAGTGTTTAAGTTGGAGGCAAGGGGGGAGTATTGGATGGTGTTTAGTTTGGCGAAGGTGGTCGAAGAGATAAAACCGTTTTCGTGTTCGCCGTTTTTAGCGTGAGAGCTTCCTCCTGTCCTTGTCTGCCCGCTCCTCCTACCCTCCCCCCCTCCCCCCTCCCCCTTCACCCCACCTCCCCCCCACCCCACCCCCACACACAGACTCTACCACCATCCCTCCATCTTATTCCACCCTCCATTCCGCCCCTTCCCCTTTCCTAGTAAACGTAGGCACCAGCCTATAATTAGGACCGCGTGTGTCGTGTCAGAGTTGACAGGATTAAAGAGCGATTACCGTATCCTCCCCCTAGACTGCAATAACTTCAAAACACATTAGCGCAGCCTTCGCCTCACCAAAAATTGGCCGATTAGAATTCCGCCGAGTGTATCACGTTTCATGGCTCCTCGGCGACATTGACAAAAGACGGGCAAGGAAATGAGGGGGACGGGTTGAGGGAGAGGGGGGAGGGGTGGGGGTGGGGGGGCAGGATGGGTTCCAGTGTGTAGGGAAGGGTGTGTGTGTGTAGGGGGACGTTGGGGTAGGGGGTGGGGGTTTCGACGCGACCTGCAGCCGCCTTGCTATTAGAATTTGAAATGTGAAGTCTGTTTGGGGAGGGATAAGACGTTTGGCTTGCTGTTCGGATTGTCGCCCCCTCCCCCCTCCTCCAGCCCCCCTCTTTCCTTTCTCTCTCTCTCTCTCTCTCTCTCTGGGTCCCTTCCTCTGCGATGGGACCCAGGCTCTCGGGATGATCCAATATCGTGAGTGCAGCTGTTCTGTCCGTCTTGGTTCGTGCGTGAGTCAGGTCCCCAGCCAATTTACTGCTGGTGCCAGAGAGAGAGAGAGAGGTGAGGAGGGTCAGATTGGGCTCATTTGAGGTTCGGGTGTTAATTGACCTCTGCATGGACCTGGCTGGTTGGCGGGAAGGAAGCTGACAAGACGTGCATGCCAGGGGAAGTGCACAGACAGGCATTTCTATTCCGTGGGGGGACCACTGTCCATTTTGTGGACACAGTTCGTTCGGCTAATTCCCTTGATCAGCTTTCTAGGGGGCGGCGGGGTACGGCAGGAAAGCCTGTGCAGTTCCCAGATTAGCCACTGGTACAATTTTTTGCTTGCGGAAGGTCAGTGCAAACATTTGCTTCCAACTACTCCAGGAACGGATCGATTCGTGTCGCTTTTTTTTTCTTTTCTTTTTTTTCTTTCTTTTTTTCTTTCTTTTTTTTTTAAGAGGGGGGGGGGGTCTGGAAACGGCTTGGACTTGTGGATGGATGGATGGATGGATGGACACAGCAGGAGGTAGTGGTGGTGGTCGTCGTGTTGCTGGCGTTGGTGTCTGGTGGCTTGTTATTAAAGGTGTTTTCCGGCAATTAACGCGGGGTGGTAAGAACGCAGGCTTCTTGTCGTCGTGCCATATATGGAGGAAAAGGTATGGCTGGGGGGGTGGGGGGGGTGGTTGGGGAGAGGAGAGAAGAAGGGAAAGGGAGGTTTTGGGGAAACATTGTGACAAGGCGGTCTGGTGTACTAATTCCGTTGATGTAGCGTTATTTGCGAGACCGGAACAGGTTCTGGTGTTTTATTTACTTGTTTGGCTTCAAATGATCCACGCAGTAAGCTGTTCTCTCTCTCTCTCTCTCTCTCTCTCTCTCTTATGTCGGGAACTTCAGCTTTCACTCAGAAGAATTAGCATGCGATATAATTCGTTTACTCGCTGTAGTTCTGGGGTTAACTAGCCAACACATCTACAGGCTGAAACAAGCTGTTAGATTAATAAAACACTGGCGATAAAAATTATATTCGTCCAGGGTTAAACCGACCAACCACCCAAGAAACAACATTACTGAATAACTGCAAATTAACAAACAATGAGGCCAGGAGATGAAATGATTAACAAATAGTAAAGAGTGGTAACTCTCTCCATTCACAAGGTACATAACTTCAAGTCAGTGCTGCTTACGCTACCGATTCAGCTAGCACACAGGTAAATAAAAGGTACATCTGGAACAAACCCGGACACTTCCTCAAAAAAGGAAGCGCCGTGTCTGTCCTTATACCGATCATCTGACATGTTCACACAGCAGCAAAGACAGAAGAACCCTGCACCCTGTACCTTTTATTTACCTGTGTGCTAGCTGAATCGGTAGCGTAAGCAGCACTGACTTGAAGTTGTGTACCTTGTGAATGGAGAGAGAGTTACCACTCTTTTACTATTACTGAACAACTGTTGATATAATGTAGTAACTCTTTCAGCCCTGATATGACCCGGTGCGGTTGGCTGGGTTGTAAGAAACAAAGATTTAGGGGGGGGAAATAGATAAATAAATAGATTGAAGAAAAAAAAAAAAGAAGATAGGCTGTATCCACATTTTTCCCCTCCACTCCTCTGTGTGACTGACGGAGTGAACGTCCACGCCTTGTTGTGAACACTGCTCATTCCGTCTTCAGGGGAAAAACTTGTGGATGGTGCCAAAAGATAAGTAACTGTTTATTTCATGGTGTCCGTGGTTTCCATATCGCTGGCGAAGAATCAGGAGTTCGGGTGTTGAGGGGTCAGGGGGGGGTGTAGGGGGTCGGAGAGGGGAAAGGGGGTGTTTGGAAGGGGAATAGAAAGGGAGGGGGAGGGGGCAAAGTACGCACGTACCCGTTCCCCCCCCCCCCCCCCCCCCAAAAAAAAAAAAAAAAAAAAATCCTTCAGTGACATGAGGAGGTACCGGCAGTGTAGAAAGGGGAGATAAGTGCAGGGTCCACTTCCCTCTTGAAGTGGGTGGAGAGGAAAGGGGTGGTGAGAGGCCTACTATGTGTTGACAGGGGGATTAGGGGCCTTTCAGGCCCACGGGGAGGGGGACTGGGGGTTGGGGGGGGGGGGGGCTTGGCTGTGACATGACCAGCAGGTGACAAATTGTCTGGTGGCCCCACGAACCTGTATCCGTGGGTAGTCCCTGAACTACTGGCCCGAACTGACCCCCCCCCCACCCCCACCCCCCCTCTCCCCCCTCTCCCCCCTCTCCCCAAGACGTTTGGAGTTAAATGGCTTGTGGGCGTGTAGCGGTCAAGCACAGTCATATCACAGGTCTGGGGGCCTGTTGTGCCCGCTATACTGGAGTTTTATTAGGAGGGAGGGAGGGAGGAATCTCGTCTGACTAATCATCGTTGTGTGTGTGACTTATCATCGTTGTTTGGTTCGGTGTTGATCGTGGGATTTAAACGTAACTGACTGTCGGGTCGGGGATTTTGGAGGAGGGGTGTGATTGAGTTGAGGGGTGGGGGGAGGGGGTCTGTTTGAAAGTGTGTGTGTGTGTGTGTCACTGTATGTGTGCGTGAATGTGTGTGTGAGAGAGAGAACGAGAGAGAGAGAGGAATGGTTGTGTGAGAGAGAGAGGGGAATGGTTGTGTGTGAGAGAGAGAGAGAGGAATGGTTGTGAGAGAGAGAGAGAGAGAGAGAGAGAGGAATGGTTGTGTGTGTGTGTGAGAGAGAGGGAGAGCGGAATGGGGTGAGTAAATAATGTGTTGTGGTTGTGTGTATGTGGAGTGGGGGTAGCTATATGTCGGTAGTATTGGGGGAGCGGGGGATGGGGGTTGGCGTGGAGGTGTATGGGAGAGAAAGGGGTAGACATAAGAGAGTTAACAGTGTGAAGATAGGGAATATGTTTTGTTGTGTGTGTGATGTGGTGTGGTGTGGTGTATGTTGAGTAGTGTGGGATGTGTGTGTATGTGAGAGAGGAGGATGGAAGTAGTAATTTTGTGTAGTGTGATGTACTTTGAACTGGGGGAGGGTACGCGCTGGTTATTAATAAAGCCGAGAGAGAGAGAGAGAGAGGTTGTAAATATGTGCGTCGTGTTTTAAGAACATGAGTGGGTAGTGAGATATGTATACAGAGAGAGAGTATGCATGAGCGTGTGTGCGTGTTGTGTGTGAATTACAAAATCACACTAACATGGAATGTTATGAAAACCACACATAAAGCCTTTTAATAAGGGTTTAAAACTCTTTTTCTCTCTCTCTCCCTCCCTCTGTGTGTGTGTGTGTGTGTGTGTGTGTGTGTGTGTGTGTGTGCGCGCGTATGTCTGTGTGTGTTTGCCAGTGCGCGTGTGCTTGTCTTTGTGATTTCATGTCCGTATGTATATGCAAACATGGCACGAATTCAACAAAATGAGGGGCGGGGGCGTTCATATTCGTTCATATCCACCAACACCAGAACGGCTAAGCGCTGAGATCCAATATCGTGGATGGATTATGTTGTCATCCCCTAAGATTAAGATAACGGCGTTATGGGTTAGTATTTAATAGGGTTTCTTTCTTCTTCTTTTTTTCTTCTTTTCTTTTTTTTGGGGGGTGGGGGCGGGGGTGGGGGTGGGGGGGCGGATGGTGAAGAGGGGGGCACAGCTTCCGTGTCGGTTTCCCAAAAGGACATTAAACTGTATTCATTATCCTTCAGTAATGAAGCTCACATAAACTTGCCGAATGCACTATTTTCACACACACACACACACACACACACACACACACACACACACACACACTGAAAATAAATGTGCGTGTGTTTGTGTGTGTGTGTATGTGCGTGCTCGCAGTTTTTGTTTGTGTCCGTGTGCTTGTGTGTGTGTGTGCGCACGCGCGAGCGAGCGCACGCGCGTGTTTGTCTGTACTCGCGCGTTCATCAAAAGGTGATATTGTTGCCAGGTCGTAAGCTGTGGTATTGATTTGGCCAGAGGATTGGTATTTGTTTCCCCCCCCGGTAATTAGTCTGTTATAAACGTGCATTTGGCCGTCTCCTGATAACATCGAGAGCTGGGGGATAAATTGTCCCAGGTATAGTCGCACCAAGTTACATAAAGATCATGTTCAGAGTCTCGCGGTGTGTGTGTGTGTGTGTGTGTGTGTGTGTGTGTGTGTGTGTGCTGGAAAGGACAACAACAAAAAACTGGGTAATGGTAGAATCTCTCTCTCTCTCTCTCTCTCTCTCTCTCTCTCTCTCTCTGTGTGTGTGTGTGTGTGTGTGTGTGTGTGTGTGTGTGCCCCCCCCCACCCACCCACCCCCACCTCGACCCATCTCTCGCGCTTTCCCTCTCTGTTCGCCCCCAACCCCTTCTCACTCTTTCCCTCTCTCCCTCCTTCTCTTTGTCCTAACTTCCAAGCCCACTCACCCCAGTTTATATATCTTTCTATTCTGTACGTTATGATTTTGTTCATTTATTTATTTATTCATTTATCTGTTTATTTATTTGTGTATTTATTTATTTATCTATTTATTTATCCGTTTGATTGTTTCTTTGTGTATTTTTGCTTATATATGTTGTTTTTCCTGTTTCCATGCCAGCGCTGGCAATGATCGATATGACTCAGTCAACGCCACGGCAGTGACATTAGTGAGGTGGTGTCAAGTGTTCCAGACACAGCTGACACCTGTCAGAGATATATGACCAACGACCAAGTGTTTGTCATTGTCATTAGTAGCTCGCTGCATGCTGCCACTGGTGTCCCGGCGTCCACGCCCTGTTGTAATAAGGTGACCACCGGTCGCTTATCAATCTGTAGGCTGTAAAGGTGGCTCAGCTGTGAAGGTCTGGCAGGAAGGTGGTTGTTTTGCTTTGCACTTAACACTCCTGTCGACCCCTCCCATTTTCGTTTTCTGCCCACCCCCATTCTGATCGTCTTTCTGATTGGTCGCTGGTCTTATGGCCACGCCCCCTCGCGCCCCTCTCTCTCTCTCTTTCACCCACCTCCCCCTCCCCCCCCCACGCACACACACACACACACACTCCTCCCCCATCCCGTCCATCCTTCCCACGAACTTAGGACTGTATTTCTTCCTCGTGTGTTCTTTCGGAAGAATTGTCAACATTGTATACTCTACATTTCTTCCCCTATTGAATGACGTAAAGAAGACCAGTCAATGAGTCGTGGGGAAGAAATGTAGAGTAATATATATATATATATATATATATATATATATAGAGAGAGAGAGAGAGAGAGATCATAATGCCATTAACCAATTTACATTTTTTTCCGTCTTTTCAACGGAAAAGTGCAGGGGAAGAAATGCGGATGTTATTGCCGGAGCTGTGTCCCTTTATGCCTAGTCGAAGGTTTTGTATCAGTGATAAAGGTCGGATCGAGATGTACGGAATTTGCGTCTCTTGGTCGTCTTTTGTGACCACCCAGACCCCCACCCCCACCCCGTTCCCCCTGTCTCCCTTGCACACACACACACACACACACACACACACACACACACACACACACGCACACCCATGCACAATGGTAATTTGCCTGTGCACGTGCATCCTTGACTCCAAGCTCACAGGCATTCCTCCGGGTGAGGACGAGAGTGTGAGGAGGGACATGGAGGTGGAGGGGAGCCAGAGGGGAGTTGGGGAACCTGAGTTAGTATTTATCCCCCATTCAGAATTAAGCTGCCTTTTTATAGCCGTTAGGATTACGTGCTGTTAAAATTCTGTAATAGTATGGAAACTGCTGAGAAGGGGAGGGATGAAATTATATACATATATATATATATATATATATAGAGAGAGAGAGAGAGAGAGAGAGAGAGAGAGAGAGAGAGAGGTATCCTTCTTGAAAGAATTCTACAGCACCGTATCATTCGTATAGTGCACCTGCCATCTGTAATAGTTCTTACAGCAGTGTATTTTGTTTTAGACTGTGTTGGATTTACGATGTCCTGCGTCTTGCTCCCCTCCCCCCTCCCCCCGTCCCCCCACTTTGTTTGAGCATGCATTCGTCAACTACTGTGAACTGTCATCATCATGTTCTATAAATATATATATATTACTATTATTAATATTAACCGTTGTTAATGTCGGTCTTCATGTGTTTTTTTCATGTTTCGCGCCAACATCTCGCCTTTATTTGTATTGAAAGGAGTGAAAGAAAAGAAGACGAAGAAAAGAAAACAGAGACACAAAGGAAGAAAAACAGTAAAAAGATCGAAGATTTGGGATGAGAGGGGCAAAAGCAAGTGAAGTCACGTATTTCACACACACACACACACACACACACACACACGGGTGTTAATAAGATAGAGTGTGCCTGTTGTTGCCTTCTTGTCTCCTCTTCAAAGTGGGGACGGGGGGAGGGAGGGGGGGCTGCCAGAAACGCTACATGACAAAAGTCTTTGAGAGAGAGAGAAAAAAGTCTTTGACAGAGAACTTGAACAAGGCTTCGTTTCCTTTGTTCTTGGGGAGCATCAAAGAGACTCCCGTCCGCTGGCTGCAAACTGGAGGAAGAAAAACTCCGAGCCAGTTGAAGAGGTCGGAGATTGAGTTTGAGGAGTGAGAGAGAGGAGAGACAACAAGCGGTGAATTTCCCTCCCCTTGTTGTGGAGATTACTCAATCCATCCAGCCGGGGGACCCAAGCCGTCCGTCGTCAGCTACCCCCCCGCATCCCCTCCCCTCCTAGATCTCCACCCCCCACCCCCAACACTTCTCCTTGATCTGTTTGACGATCCCGACAACATCCCCACCCCCACCACCCCACCCCCCTGTCTTTCCTCAGAGTTGGGGATCCTGCTGCTCTTGTATTTTTTGGAGGTTGTGGGTCGGCAGCTTCATCGGTCCATTCTGGTTATTTGCCCAGCGCCTTTCTCTTCCAATCAGCGCCACTTTTCTTTGGCTTCCAAACACCTTCAGAGAGGGGGCTTCCCTTGATTTTCGCTTGCCTTTGGGATCGAGGAGGCCTTTGTGGTGGTGTTGGTGGTGGTGGTGGTGGCCTCTGTTCTGGATCAGGCGACGGGTCCGAGCCTGTTGTTGCAGGTGATGGTGAAGGAGGAGGAGGAAAGAGGAGGTAGGAGGGGTGGGGTTGCAAGGAAAAAGGGCGAGTGTACACAGGCGATCAGCTCTTGGAGTGGGTTGAGGTGTTCAAGGAGTTGGTCAAGGAGGTGGGGGATGAGAGGGCTTGGGGGCTGGTGTGGGCGGGGAGGCGAGGGGAGGGGGGGGGGGCGGTTGTGGCTGCGAGGGGCTGGGAGGGTGATGCCACGCGTGAGTGGTCAAGGAACACTGTGCGAAGTCGAGAGGAGGGGCTTGTGGGGGTAAGCGGGCGGAAATCGGCCGGCCGCCCCTGTGCCGGTACGGCGTTGGCTTCCATGTTGACCCGCAGGTGTTTCTCACGACTTGTGGACAAGAAGACAGCCTTGGCTGCCACCCCTTTAGCCTGTGTGTGTGTTTCTGTGTGTGTGTGTGTGTGTGTGTGTGTGTGTCACACAGAGAGAGAAAGCCCTACTTGTTCACATCATTTCACGTGTCGGTAACTTGGTTGTTTATTAGTGGGAACGGTGAGTTTTGCGCTGTGCTTGTCGACATCGGGTAGCTAGTTCTGCATTTTTAAAACACTTTTTAAAAAAAAACTGCTTTATTCTTATGCAACACCACATCTCAACGCTACACGCCTAGTCGTTTTATCCCCTTTATCCGTTACACGGAAGCCAGAATGACAATGATCGCTTTTGCATCAAAATGGGTGGAGGCTTTATTTTGTTCATGTAGCACGCTGTGTGAGAACAGAATTGGGTGACTGTCTGGAAATGAAAGTAACCACAGGGATACGTACCGTGCAGCTCTGTACCCGATGCACGTGTTTTGATTTTCCACTGTGTGAACTTGAGGGCGGGTGGGTGGGTGGCTTGGCTGGGAATCTGGACAGTTCTTGGGCGTCCTTTGTGCGCAGTGCGACGCTGCTGAAGTTTTGTCGAATAGATCGCTTTTTTTATGCTTTTTTTTTTTTTTTATAGATCGATATGACTGGCACAATAATTGAATGGCGTGTCATTTCACTACCCCACCCCCACCCGGGGTGTCGACGTTTCGTTAATTGGCTTTAAGCAAAGGACAGCAGCAGCAGCGGCAGCAGATGGGATGATTGGGGCAGAGTGACAGTGCACGGATTGAATAAGTTACCCCCCCCCCCCCCCCCCCCCAAAAAAAAAAAAAAGACGTCCTGAAGGGGTAGGGGTGGGCAAGGGGTGGTTGTGGGGGGTGAGTTAGGGGGATGGCGTTCATACCCCTTGTGAGATCACTGTGGTGGTTAATTTGTGTGGCCGTTGGCGCTACCGTCTTTGTCTCCCAGTGCGCCTGTCAGCGCCCCCCTCCCCCAACCCCTTCTCTCTCTCCCTCTCTCTCTCTCTGTCTCTCACACACACACACACAGACACAGACACGCAATCACAGATAAATTCACACACACACACACACGCACACACACACACGCACACGCACAAAAAGGACTGAGGATTGCCATGATATATTGTAGATCCCGACATACCTCTGCCACTGCTACTTCTACTACTGCTACTGCTACTGAGGAATTTTAAAAGAGCACTCTTTAAGACAATCGTTGCATAATGTAGTAAAAGGCTGGCAGAGAGAAGACAAGTGTTCATGAATAGCTGGATGGAAGCTTCAATAGTTGTAGTACTTGGTGGTTCCACTTCCCGGCAGTAGCAATAATGCCAGCATTACCACTGCCATCACTGTACAAACATCGCTGCCCGGTAAGCTATTTTGGTTATCGAAATTGGCCTGCGACCTTGTGATATTTTTTCTTTCTTTTTTTTTTCGAATATTATTATAAAAAAAAGAAAAGAAAAGAAACAGAAGAAAATAAAACAGGAAAAGGACAAAAGTGGGTAATAGTGCAGTGACCTGCTGGAAAAAAAAAAACATGTAAAAAAACAACAAACAAACAAACAACTTCGATCTGAGCAGACTGACTTTTTTTCCAAGCCGGTGCTAAACCGAGCGTCATGTTTGCCCTGAATTAACCAAGCGATTTGGCTGTACACTCAGTTCGCCGCCTACCGTTCCCGTTCCCCCGGGGGGCGTGAGAGTGTGAACGTTGTTGGGTTGTTGGTTTTAGGGGTTTGCTGGCCTTGTCGCCCGGGTGGGCCCATTGCGCTTTCAAATCGGGTGGGCCACATAACGAAGTAGTTAACTCGTAGTAAGAGGGTGTTGATGTAAGCCAGGTTCTCAGAGGAGGAAGAGAAGGAGGAGGAGGAGGAGGAGGAGAATTGTGTGGAGATCCCGGGTACGTTTTTTGTAAGCCTTTGGGTACACCGTGATTGTGGTCAGTGGAAGTCTGGAACCCATTGCGCGTTTGCCGTGTCGTGTCGACATCATGTGTGAGCTGTTTGCTTTATGAAATAAAAAAAAAGAAAAAAAAATGAAATGGGGTAGGCGGAGGAGGTTGGGGAGTGGGGCGGGGGGGGGGGGGGTGAACTGCACGATTGTTCGCTGCTAAAAGTGCAGATTCTGCCATGTAGGTAGCTGAATGACTAAGGAACACAACGAGTAAAACAGCAGCACCAGTGACTAGTAATGGAATTAGATCACGAACAAACGGTATGGTCTTCACTGCAGTGATCCTGCTTATGTAGAAGTCTGACAAAAACTGTGGGCGGAAGCGGTGTATGAAACCAGAGCTGAGAGAAGGCAAGGAGTTGCTGAGCTTGAATTTCCGTGCATTCCTTCCTGGGAGGAACGTGGCAGAATGGTTAAAACGCTTATTTGCCTTTAAAAAAATTTTAAAAAAATAAAAAAAAGTATCCAAGTATCCATGAGTGTCTGAGTTCGAATCTCGCTCTCGCCCTTTCTCCACAGTCTGACTGGAAAATCGAATTGAGCGTCTAGTCATTCGGATGAATCGAGAAACCGAGGACCCGTGAGCAACACGCACCTGCACACAGTGGAAAACAACCCATGGCAACAAGATCGAGGGTTGTCCTCTGGCAATAAATTGTGTTGAAGAAATCCACTCTGATAGATACACATTTCTTTATGCATGCACTCAAGGCCTGACTTAGCGCGTTGGGTTGTGCTGTTGTCAGGCATCTGCCTAGCAGTGGTGTACCGTGTGTTATGGATGAGTCCGACGCAGTGACGCCTCCTTGAGAAACTGAAGCTCCGTGCTTTCTCCCCCCCCCTCGCCCCCCCCCCCCCCCTTTCTCTCTCTCCTCTGTCCCCCTCTTTCTCCCCGCCTCCCCCCCCTCTCTCTCTCTCTCTCTCTCAATCATTGCCTTATGTTGCGTTCGTCTGTGCTTTGAATTGAACTGTACCCCATGCACTAAAGCTGCTGCAAAACGTTGATGCTGATATAAGGTGTCAGAACTTCCCTTCAACTTACCCCCGCCCTCTCAACGTTTCCCATCTCATTCTGACGTCCCCCATTTCTCTCTCTCTCGCTTGCTCGCTCGCTCGCTCGATCTTTCTCTCTCTCTCTCTTTGTGCAAGGCCGTAACTTCTCTTTTCACTCTGAAACAAACGAGTCTGGCGCACCACCCACGTTACCTGAAGTGAATGAGGAACGAAACGCCCACCCACCCACCCCCCGTCCCCCGCGCACCCCGTAATCCCCCACCCCACCCCCCAAAAAGTGAAAAGAAAATCAAGAAAGAAAAAAATCTATTTCAGGAATCAATTACAGAAAACAAACGCCACAACAAATAAGGTAGGGAAGGGTCGACCAAAAAAAAAAAAAGGGGGGGGGAGTCAGTCTCTTTACTTCTTTTTTGTCGGTCGAGAATGAAGCCCACACAGATCCGATTCTTTTGGATGTGTCAAGGCGTGGAATGAAAATGGTACAGAGAACGCCCACCACCTAACCCCCTCCCTTTCTCCCAAACCCACCCCATTCAGGACGGGAAGAAGGGGGGGGGGGTGGAGAGCGAGGGGGTGGGGGGCGAAGGAAGAATTTGACGTTGGCGGCAATGCAGAAGGCTGTCCGCAAAAAAAGCGGCTGTGATTGGGGAGTGGGGATTGAGGTGGGGGGGGGGGGATGTGGATTGAGGAGGAGCCCATGGTGTTGTTGTCCCTGAAGGCACCCATAGTAGCTAGCACTATACAGAGCTGCCTTGCCTTGCTTTGCCTTGACACGAGAAGAAAGACTGTGAAAGGAGGGTGGGAGGGTGGAGAAGAGGGGTGGTTGGTGGCCTGGCTGCTGCCAGCCAGTCAGTCAGTCAGTCAGTCTTCCTGGCTTCTTTGCTCACCACTGTTGCTTTTGTCCGTGAAGGGTGGAAGGGGGGGCAGGGGGGGGGGGGGTTCTGCTGCCGGCCGCTGCCCGTGATTGACATGTGCGGGGTGACTGGTGGGTCCCATGGGGTTCGGTTCTCCCCCATGCCCTTCCTCCCCCCCGGACCACGTCCACACACGGACCTGCTGGGGATTTCGGTCTTTTCTACCCCCCGGGGGGTGGGGTGGCGAGTGGGTTTGGGGATTGGAGGGATAGAAAGGCTGAATATGGGGTGATATGACGTGTCCACAAAGCCATGCGCCGCTTGATTAAAAACGTGGGATAGGAAGTTATCAACTTGGCTGTATTTTAGCCCCATTGAGCGTGATTTTCTTTTCTTACTTTTTTTTTTTTAAATAATTTTTTCTGGGTGTGGAATGGAAGGGGGAGGGTGAGAATTGAAAAGTTGGGAGTCTGTGGAAGTTATTATGGACTTTTGCTTGTTGGCGGTGCGTTTTCCGTTCAACTTTACAAAAAATAAGTGGATGTGGCGGGCCTTCCATTCAGATTTTCAGTTGATAATTCTTTATTTTTTTATTTTTTTTATTTTTTTTTTTTCCCAATTACTGTCTCTGACTGTGCAGACTGAAAAGGAACAATGTGAGGAGTCTGTGGATGGCGCCTTTGCAGTACAACGATCGTATTGTGTTCTGCACCTTGTCGATCTGTTTGGATGAATGCGGATGTCACTGCTCTATTGAATCAGTGCTTTATTTTGCCCCCCCCCCCTCCTACTCCCTCCGCACCCCCCTCCCCCCCACACCCACCCACCCCATCCTGTTCCCATCTTCCCCTGAAATCTCTAGCCCCTTTCCGGTCCCAATCAGTTCCATTCTTATTTGTTATAAGCGGGGCCGACAGCGTTTGCCCCCCGTTGCTTTAGTTAATGCATAGGTCACCCTGGAATGGTTTCCTGGCCGCACATGACACTGATTTGTTGTTTTGTTTTCATATGATTTTCAACAAAACTCTTTATGTGATTTTCAAAATTCTGTTCTTTGGATGAATATAGATATCGGTAATAGATAATTAAATTGTGAACGTATTAACTTAGATGAACTTTGGAAAACACTGTTCAGTGTTGTGAATGCACACTGTGGGCTATCTCGCATTTACTTACTTTTGTTTTGCTGCCATATTACAATTATGCACGTCCCCAACAAGTCTTTCTCCAAAAGCACGATAGCTGTTGCCTCGTTTCAAGTCACGAGTTGGCGTCGCTGGTAAAAAACAAAACAAAACAAAACAAACAAACAACAACAAAACAGTATACCACACACAGTCCTGTGGCATTGAAGTCTGCACGCCCCTCGTTTCAGCGCCTCCATTGTTGGAATTTGGAAGTGCGCTTTTTCTTTCTTGTTTTTTTTCGTGGGCAGAGCATTTGTCCCGTTTCAGCGCTGCTGTAGATCTAGGCCTCACACCCATTGACGCTGACATGGGTGGTGTGAGAGGGACGGAGCTGCCAGGGATTAGGACCACTGGTGCCTTGAAGCGCAGAAAATCGTCTCATGTACACTTCAGTTCAACCACCTTTTTTTTTTCTTTTTTTTTCCTCATTTTCTCTCTCTCTCTCTCTCTCTCTCTCATTCCCTTCACTTTTGTCCCAACAGGGCTTCAGTAGCTTCCTCGCGCTCATTTACATGTGGTAAGGAGATTGGTTCTCTTGAGCTTCGGGGACCGGCTTCATAGACACTCGTGAAAGACAATGGACATTGCGGAGGGTGGACTTCCCCCCCCCTTCCCCCCCGCCCCCCCCCCCCCCCCCCCCACACACACACCATGCCTTATCATTTCAGTCTGTAAAAGGGGGACGGGTGTGCGTGTGTGGGGGGGGGGGGTGGGAGGGGGGCAATCGGCCGCACTTCCCCTATACTACCACGCATCTGGTGAGACTTGAGGACTGCTATTGAAATGGTGAGGGTGAGGGGTGGTATGGAGGAGGACCGCTGTGGGCACGAACTCTTCTAGAAAGGCCCCGGTCATTGGGTGCACTGTGAACTGAACAGCCACACTTTTTTTCACGTGAGTTCTAATCATTGATTTACCGCATTTTTAATTTAAAAAAAAAAAAAAATGAAATAAAATCACACGCACGCATCGTTCGGACAGGAGCATATAACTTTGGGGCAAGACACTTTCGACTGTAATCGATTTTTAGCACATAACTTAGGGGCAAGACACTCTCGACTGTTCGACTGTAGTCGATTTTTTAGCCCATCTAGATAGTCGGGACAGCAGTTGCTTCCTCTGCGGTCATAGTTCAGTTTGTTCAGTTACTGCGTTCGGACAAATCCTTATACGCTAAACGACATCTGCTGAGCAGATGCCTGACCAGCAGCGTAACCCAACACGCTTAGTCAGACCTTGAGGTGAAAAAAAGATACATAAACAAATAAATGGATAAGTAATCAAATTGATGTGTGTGTGTTTTTTTTTTGTTTGTTTGTTTTGTTTTGTTTTTGTTTTTGTTGTTTTTTTTATTATTAAGAAACAAATAGATTTGAAATAAGTAAGCAAGTCGATAAATAGATAAGATTAAATGTATACCTTGTAAGGTTTTGAATCTGAAAGTTATGCATTGCCTTATGCCACTATGGGCTCCTCATTCCACTTTTTTTCTTTAGATATATATATATGAGGTTCCTTGAGTCAGTCAGAATCATGGCATGCTGATTTTCAGGCGTATGAATAGATGACAGCCACTGGAGAGTATGTATATCACAGCTTCAACTTCCATTGTCAAACTGGGAGTTGTGACTTTGTATGCGATATTCTCTTTCCAAATTGTTTTTCCGCTTTGCTTTGCAGTGAACCCCCAACCGGATTGGTCTTTCGTGACTGAGCCGTCTGTGTATATGATGATGTCCTCTTCTTTACTGTTTTGTTCTACGTGTACCATCACCACTATGTCTTCCTGGAATGGGAAAAATGATTGTTGAAAAGACATTTCAGGTTTTCATGGTTTTTCTCCTGTTCTCTTGTTTCTTTCAGGTCTTGTAGCTGGCATACAAACTGAATTGTGTCTTCTGCTTGTCCCGTCCATGATCTTCCGCGTCCTAGGCGGCTGCCTATTGCTCTGAAGTGGGCCTTGACCTGTTCTAACTTGCTTCTGGCCTGCATTGAAGGAAGGTCAAGCAGGTATCGCGTGGTCTCCGTAGGGGTGTCTTTTGTTGTTCCAAGGATCAGCTTCATGCTTCATTTTGAAGTCTTTCTGATTTGTGGAGGCTGTTTTGACAGTGATGTTTGTCCAAGTCCGTAGTCAATCACACAGAGAACGAGTGATTGAGGAGGCGGTGTTGTTCGATGCCTTAGGTTGCCATTGCCTCTAAGACTGAAAGACCCTTTTTGCATTTAGAACTAATTTGCTTTCGGTGTGTTTTCTGAAGGTCAGCATCCTGTCGAACTGTATTCCTAGGTAGCGTAGACAGTCAGTTATCTGATGGTCATAGTTGGACAGAATATACCGCCTACTGTTAAAATAAGTTTCCATGATATTTCAATACATATTTCACATATACAATATTTCACATATGCCGTAATCAAAGTAGTTATAAAATATCGTACTATAAAACATAGACACATAATGAGTTCTTCTGTCGAGGAATTGTGACGGCAGAGTTTTAGCGTCAGTATACTATGACGTTGCCAGGTAGCGTCAGTATCCTATGACGTTGCCAGGTAGCGTCAGTCTAATTATGACGTTGCCAGGGAGAAAGTACAGAGACAAGTGATAGGTTGCAGGCTCTGCCGCGGCGTTGCCGGTGTCTTTGTCTTGCATCATGTGCTTGTCGATAGGACAGACTAGACATTTGCCAGCCACTTCACCCACAGAGAGAGAGAGAGAGAGAACAATGCATAGGTTGAAGACTTCGCAAAACCGTTCCGCGCTTTTTTCATGTGAACTTGACTGTCGGAATTCCACACAACCACTGTGTGAATGAATGAATGAATGAATGCCCGATACAGTATCGTTGCTTTTAGACAGTCATCCTGACCATGTTGGCTACGCTGCTTGGTTTCTAGCTCTTCCGATATTTGATGAAATTCCGACACATGCATTTTGTTTGTTTTGTGTTGTTGTTGTTTTTTTGTGTTTTGTTTTGTGGTTTTCTTTTTTCGTGTGTGCTTTGTGCTCTCTGTCACTGTCGTTGTATCGCTGTCTGTCTGTCTGTCTCTCCCTCTCTCTCTCACACACACACAGAGACTATCTATGGGGACAAGGCTGGGTGGAGGTGATTATGGATTACGACCACGATGGGGTCAGCGCATTGAAAAATCAGGTGAACAGTATTACAACCACCCCCCCCCCCCCCCCCCCGCCCCCCGTCTCTCTCACGTGCATTAGTGTTGTAACCCTCTCTCTCTCTCTCTCTCTCTTTCTCACGCATGCACACGCGCGTGCGCGTACAGTAAATACGCGTGCTGCGAAACAATGGTATTTAAACCCTACCCCATTTTTTCACGCACACCTTTCCACCCAACCTCCTGGCACTCCCTCCTTCCCCCTCTCTTCCCACCACACACACACACACGCACGCACGCACGCACGCTCGCTCGCACCCACAGAGAGAGAGGTTGAGGCCGTATACCGTGGTGGAAGTGAAGGAAGAAAGAAATAAGAAAGAAAACGGAAAGGAAGAAGGAGGCGGAGAAAGAAAACAACAGCCGGCAGTAACAAAGCCATCCCTTTTTTTCCCCAGCTTCCCTCATTCTATGTATACCCCTATAGATAACAAATGGACAGGAAACGCCTCCGCTAGAGCCGCCCCTCCTACCACCCCCCCCCCCCCCCATCTCTGTTGAGCCCCCCACCCCACCACTCACCCCACCCCCACCCCCTTTCCTCCCGCCACTTTGGCAGTAGATCTATCTCCTCGATCCGTCCCTCACTGTGGCGTTTCTAGCAGCCCGTGAAATGTCCTATCCCCTCCCCTCCCACCAAACTTGCCGTTATAGGTTTTTAGAAAGTGTGCAACAGTTTGCACTCCTCCCCCTTCTCCCGTCTTCCTCCATTCCTAAACCGGTCATTTCTCGAGCGTCTGCTCTTTCCTGCAGGTACTTTATGACCCTTTCTTGCCTTTTTGTCTTTTCGTGTGTGTGTGTGTTGTCTTTGTTGTTGTTGCTTTCCCTTTTGCCAGCAGCACCATGACTCTAATCAGAAACCTGCAGGGACATCATTGATTCATGGTACTGATACTGCGCGTACAGGACCATAAATAAACTGAGAGAATATGTGATGTTCGCGAATGGTTAGAATAGCGAACGGTTGCGGTAAAATTATTTGTAATGAAATACATTCCTCTCGCAATTTAAATCTGAAAAAAATTATCATCTATTTTTTTTTTTTTTAATTAGCATTCTAAAGCTCCACATATCAGATCAGGAGCTCAAGTGTACAACATTCACAATACAACTAACGGGTTTATAAGTGATACCATAACAAGACAAAATGATAGACAGTATGTACAAACACCACAAAGATAGATCTGTGTGTCGGATGTTTGGGTCCACAGGAAGGTTTGAATCTGTCCAAAAAGGTTGTTAGAATTGCAGCAAAAAGAACCGTTTCCTGTCTTTACGGTTTATCATTCGAAAGATGGAATCAGCCAGATACTTCCGAGTTATTTTTTTACACCGATAGTCATGGTGGTAACAAGCTGATTGGTATCCTTTTAACTTTTTCTCCATGGCAGAAAGATGTTCGGTATCCTAGTATAGTTCTTGTCATGGCAGTAAGATGATCGGTACCCTAGCATCTTTCCACTTCATGGCAGTTACGATAAACGCTACCCTAGTATCTTTCTAGTCGTGGCAGTAAGATTTACGCAACCCTAGTATCGTACCAGTTCATGACAGTAAGATTATCGGTAACCTACTATCCTTCCATTAATGACAGAAAGATGACTGGTGCCCCAGGATCTTTCCAGTCATGACAGGAAGATGAACGTTACCATAGTATCCTTCAAGTTCATGGCAGTAAGATGATCGGTACCCTAGTATCCTTCCAGGAGATGGCAGTAAGATGAACGGTACCCTAGTATCTTTCCAGTTCATGACAGTAAGATGAACGCTACCCTAGTATCCTTCCAGTTCATGACAGTAAGATGAACGCTACCCTAGTATCCTTCCAGGTGATGGCAGTAAGATGAACGGTACCCTAGTATCTTTCCAGTTCATGACAGTAAGATGAACGCTACCCTAGTATCCTTCCAGTTCATGACAGTAAGATGAACGCTACCCTAGTATCCTTCCAGTTCATGACAGTAAGATGAGCGGTACCCTAGTATCCTTCCAGTTCATGGCAGTAAGATTAACGCTACCCTAGTATCCTTCCAGTTCATGACAGTAAGATGAACGTTACCCTAGTATCCTTCCAGTTCATGACAGTAAGATGAACGCTACCCAAGTATCCTTCCAGTTCATGGCAGTAAGATGAACGGTACCCTAGTATCCTCCCAGTTCATGGCAGTAAGATGAACGCTACCCAAGTATCCTTCCAGTTCATGGCAGTAAGATGAACGGTACCCTAGTATCCTTCCAGTTCATGGCAGTAAGATGAACGGTACCCTAGTATCTTTCCAGTTCATGACAGTAAGATGAACGGTACCCTAGTATCTTTCCAGTTCATGACAGTAAGATGAACGCTACCCTAGTATCCTTCCAGTTCATGACAGTAAGATGAGCGGTACCCTAGTATCCTTCCAGTTCATGGCAGTAAGATTAACGCTACCCTAGTATCCTTCCAGTTCATGACAGTAAGATGAACGTTACCCTAGTATCCTTCCAGTTCATGACAGTAAGATGAACGTACCCAAGTATCTTCAGTTCATGGCAGTAAGATGAACGGTACCCTAGTATCCTTCCAGTTCATGGCAGTAAGATGAACGCTACCAGGCTAGTATCCTTCCAGTTCATGGCAGTAAGATGAACGGTACCCTAGTATCCTTCCAGTTCATGGCAGTAAGATGAATGCTACCCTAGCATCCTTCCAGTTCATGGCAGTAAGATGAACGGTACCCTAGCATCCTTCCAGTTCATGGCAGTAAGATGAACGGTACCCTAGCATCCTTCCAGTTCATGGCAGTAAGATGAACGGTACATGCATCCTTCTAGTTCATGACAGTAAGATGAACGGTACCCTTGTATTCCCGGCCTCCTTCGCTGTCTGTGGACGAGAAAACACACACGCGGACGCACGCACGCACACACACAGACACACACACACACACACACACACACACACACACAAGAGAGAAGGAGCGAAGGTGGCGTCAGTTGTACGGCTGGTGGGTGTGTGGGAGTGTAATGTGGCAAAAAAAAAAAAAAGAAGAAAAAAAAGCCATGTTCTTCAGTTCTTCACCTCCCGCTCTGCAGTATAGTAGGGGCCGGGCGGGGAAGACATGGGCGGGTGTCGAACCCCCAAGACAAACAGACACAGCTGTCAGGCGAACAACAGAACAAAACAGGATAGGAGAGAGAGAGGAAGGAAAGAAGTAGGAAGGAAGGAAGGAAGGAAGCCTATACCACACCTCCTCGCCTTCTATTCCACCTTTTCTCCCGTACTCTGCTACCCTGTATAATGATAGCTGTTGTCAGCCCGCCCTTTTTTTTTCTTTTCTTTCTTTCTTTCTTTTTTTTTTTTTTTTTTTTAAGAAAGACTGAAGGAAAGAAGTATATAAAGGTATCTGTGTGTCTGTGGGTGGGGGTGTGTCTGTGTATGTGTGTCTGTGTGCGTTTGTGGTGTGTGTGTGTGTGTGTGTGCGTGCGTGCGTGCGTGTGCATGCGTGCACACAAAGAGAGAGGGAGGGGGCAACGGGGATAATGTGGGACACTGATACTTTTTTTTTTTTTTAATTGAGAAAGTTTGTTAAACAAAAAAACAAAAACAAAAAAGGACGATGTCCTTTGTGGAGCAAGACTCGTTGTGGAAAACAGTGTCAACGTTTCAGACTCGTAAGTCCTTCGGGAAGTATGATTCATTGGAAATGACAGTAGAGGTCAAGACAAGGCGCGAGAGAAGTAACGAGTATTATTCAGCTGAAAAGAAGAAGAACAACAACAACGACAACAACGACAACAGCAACAACAGAATAATTATATGTATATGTACAAGAGAAATGAAAAGCAAAGCTAAGCAGAGATGTGAGTACAGATCTTGGATGGGTTGCATGTGCGGCGAACTGAGCAGCGCGAAGTTTGCTTATGGTTAAAAATGTTCCTAACCAGCCCGCTGTAGATTCCAAATACTTAGTAGGAACATTCATAACTCTTCGCAAACTTAACGCTTAGGAACATTCATTACTCTTTGCTAACTTAACGCTAGGAACATTCATTACTCTGCGCGAACTTAGCGCTTAGGAACATTCATAGCTCTTTGCAAACTTAACGCCAGGAACATTCATTACTCTCTGCAAACTTAACGTTTATGAACATTCATTACTCTTTGCAAACGTAACGCTAGGAACATTCATTACTTTTTGCAAACTTAACGCTAAGAACATTCACTACTCTTTGCAAACTTAACGCTAGGAACATTCATGACCTTTTGCAAACTTAACACTAGGAACATTCATAGCTCTTTGCGAAATTAACGCTAGAACATTCATTACTCTTTGCAAACCTTACGCTAGGAACATTCATTACTCTTTGCAAACTTAACGCTAGGAACATTCATTACTCTTTGCAAACTTAACGCTGCAATGATCGTCTCATGTAACCCAGCACAGGCATTGACACTAGAATTCACTATACATTAGTGTCCATGGCCCATTCAAAGAAAAATGGTCACAGGAAGTCCGGAGAAGAAGAAAGTAGATAGTAGGGGTGGGAAAAGCAGTTGTAGCAGTAGTAGTAGTTGTGAGAGCGTTTGTGTGTGTGCGTGTTTGTGTGTGTGTATGTATGTGTGTGTGTGTGTGTGCACGCGCGCGTGTGTGCGTGCGTGCGTGATCAAGAAAGGTGAATTGCAGCTTGGCGATGTCATGAAGAAAGGTTTGTGGGGTTGAAGGAGGGAGCAGAAGATTATTTTCAGGTGAAGCACGATGTTGTTTGCAACGCGGCAGCTGCTGTTGGAGAAAGGTTTTTTGGGGAAAGGTAAACTTCCAGTGTGAATTAAAACGTTACTGCTGTTGTTAAGAGTACGGTGTAAACTTCCAGTGTGAATTAAACGTTGCTGTTGTTGAAGTATGGTTTCAGGAAAGGTATATAAACTTCCTGTGTGAACTGAACGTTGCTGTTGTTGAAGTATGGTTTGAGGAAAGGGATATAAACTTCCTGTGTGAACTGAACGTTGCTGTTGTTGAAGTATGGTTTCAGGAAAGGGATATATACTTCCTGTGTGAACTGAACGTTGCTGTTGTTGAAGTATGGTTTCAGGAAAGGGATATAAACTTTCTGTGTGAACTGAACGTTGCTGTTGTTGAAATATGGTTTCAGGAAAGGTATAAAAACTTCCTGTGTGAACTGAACGTTGCTGTTGTTGAAGTATGGTTTCAGGAAAGGGATATAAACTTCCTGTGTGAACTGAACGTTGCTGTTGTTGAAATATGGTTTCAGGAAAGGTATATAAACTTCCTGTATGAATTTAACGTTGCTGTTGTTGAAGTATGGTTTCAGGAAAGGTATATAAACTTCCTGTATGAATTTAACGTTGCTGTTGTTGAAGTATGGTTTCAGGAAAGGTATATAAACTTCCTGTGTGAATTGAACGTTGCTGTTGTTGAAGTATGGTTTCAGGTAAGGGATATATACTTCCTGTGTGAACTGAACGTTGCTGTTGTTGAAGTATGGTTTCAGGAAAGGGATATAAACTTCCTGTCTGAACTGAACGTTGCTGTTGTTGAAGTATGGTTTCAGGAAAGGGATATAAACTTCCTGTCTGAACTGAACGTTGCTGTTGTTGAAGTATGGTTTCAGGAAAGGGATATAAACTTCCTCTCTGAACTGAACGTTGCTGTTGTTAAAGTATGGTTTCAGGAAAGGGATATAAACTTCCTGTGTGAACTGAACGTTGCTGTTGTTGAAGTATGGTTTCAGGAAAGGGATATAAACTTCCTGTGTGAACTAAACGCTGCTGTTGTTGAAGTATGGTTTCAGGAAAGGGATATAAACTTCCTGTGTGAACTGAACGTTGCTGTTGTTGAAGTATGGTTTCAGGAAAGGGATATAAACTTCCTGTGTGAACTGAACGTTGCCGTAATCGGGGAGAAAGGAAGGGCAAAGTTATCTCTTTTTTTTCCGCTGAGGTTTAGCTCATATGTTTAGCATACGTTATTTCAGCTCAGAAAAAATAAATCAAATGATGTTTGAAATCCAACCGATCGCAAAGACTTCTTCATACCATAACGATAGAACCATACACAAGAAGCATCATTGAAGGTCGAAATATGTATTGTATTTTGTTTCTGTGTTGTTTTTTTTAATAGCAAATGTAAGCGCAAATTGAGGTGGTACGGGCACATCACAAGATCAACAGGACTTGCAAAGACGATCCTGCAGGGCACTGTACAAGGAGGGAGAAGGAGAGGCGGACACAAAAAAAGAGATGGGAGGACAACATCCCAGAATGGACAGGTCTGAGGCTGAGCGAGGCCCTTAGTGCGAAGCAGAAAACAGAGAAGGATGGAGGAAGGTGGTTTACAGGTTAGCTGTGGTGTATCTAAACGGTCATCCAGGCTAAGGGACAAGTGAAGTGAACGGTAAACTCAGTGGCATTGAGGAACTGGGCTTGTTCTCAGAAAAATATGTGGCGAATTGTAAATTGGATCGAACAATGACAGTAGTATGATTTTCCTGATCGGCATGTCCTCATTCCTGGCATGGCTCTCTTGTGCTCTGTCTCTGTCTCTCTGTCTCTGTCTCTCTGTCTCTCTGTCTCTCTCTCTCTCTCTCTCTCTCTCTCTGTCTCATTCCTGGCATAACTCTCACTCTCCCCTCTCCACCCTCCTCTCTCTCCCACTCTATCTTCCTCCCTCCCTCTCTCTCTCCCTCTCATTCATGGCATGGCTCTCTCTCTGTCTCTCTCTCTCTCTCCCCACCCACCCTCCTCTCTCTCTCTCTCTCTCTCTCTCTCTCTCTCTCTCCATCCCTCTCTTTCTCCCTCTCTCCCTCTCATTCATGGCATCACTCTCTCACTTTCTCACCCCCTCTCTCTCTCATTCCGGACATGTCTCTCTCTCATTCTCTCTCCCACCCACCCTCCTCTCTCTCCCTGTCCCTCTCCCTTCTCATTCATGGCATGACTCTCTCTCACTCTCTCCCCCCCTCTCTCTCTCTCATTCCTGACATGACTCTCTCTCTCTCTCTCTCTCTCTCTCTCTCTCTCTCTGCCCCCCTCTTTCTGTCATTCCTCCCCACCCCCTGCTAACTAAACCCCCGAGGTACACATACATGCAGACCTTGCACCAGCAGCAAAAGGTCGCATTCAAGTGGTGCATCTCTGGCACCCTGCAACACACCACGCAACGCAACAACAAGAGAGGGAGAGAGGGGAGGGAGAGACAGACAGACAGAGAGAGAGAGAGACAGATAGAAAGAGACCCAGTGCCCCTCCTCTTGCTCTGCACACCACACCACCACGCGCTTTCTGGAACATTCCAGACTTCATCAGAGCTGTACCAGGGTCGGGTCAGGAACTGAAGGAAGGTCTCGTGTCATCAGTGGTGTCGGCTGCCTTACATTAGTTGGCTGGTACTGAGGCAAGACGAGCA
>NC_134898.1:44278296-44290796 GCF_041734735.1 Babylonia areolata | reverse complement strand
TGTGAATAAATAAACAAGTCATAATCAGTATCAGTCATGAACTCTGATGGACGCTAAAAGACAGTGCAACACTGGAAATATCAGGTTATAATGATAAGCGCAGGAGCGGTTGGGAGAGCGACAGAGACACAGAGAGAGAGAGAGAGAGCAGCAGCACTTATGGAATGTGTTATGTTGCTGTGCGAGAGGGCTGAACGGTCAAAGGGAAGTAACTATGTTAATCAATCTCTCTCTCTCTCTCTCTCTCTCTCTCTCTCTCTCTCTCTCTTAGAACTTGAGGCCTAAATGCTAACAAAAAATGGTTCTCTGCTGACACGTCCGCACGGCCCCCTTGTCCTGTGTGTGGTGCTTCAGTTGAAGATGAAACTCGTTTCCTTTTTATGTGCAAGTATTATGAAGAAATTCGAAAGAAATGCTTAATTTTCAACGGTGAAAACTTAGAGAACATGAACCTTACCAGTACGCTTTTGATAAATGATGAAGTAAGAATAAGATCACTAGCGAAATTTATCGCCCTAGCTTGGGATTGTAGGAAAAAGAAATTATCTTCGGGAGCCTTATAGTTAACGATAAAAAGACCAATGTTACCCTGATGCCAGTTCCACAGTTTATAATTCTGAATGACTTTGTAGAAAGTTGAATGGCCGAGGTTTTTTATTTTACTTTTTAATCTTAACAATATGTTGTATTTTATGATTTTGTTGATGTTATTGTTGTTGATGTTTGTCTTTGATTGTCTTTTCAATCTCAGCAATGTGTCAATTTCTCTGTAAACCGTCGTAATTCTTTAGTTCATACAATGTCCCCCTTGCCAAAGGATAGTATTGTCAATGGCAATAAAACAATGTCCGTGGCCCTCTCTCTCTCTCTCTCTCTCTCTCTCTCTCTCTCTCTCTCTGTGTGTGTGTATGTGTGTGAGTGTGTGTGTGTGACTGAGATTAGGAGTATCACCATTGAAAATACACAAACTACGTTTCACGGACAATACTTGTGAAAAAAAAATTTGATTGTCCGTTTTGCAGATATCACAGAGAAACAGAAGGTCACTTCATTTTGTGTTGTCCAAAATACTATGAACTTAGGGAGTTGTATATTGCGAAGAAGTATTTCAATCGTCCTTCCAACTTCAAACTATCGCTATTACTTGCTAACAAAAACAAAACTGTTCAAACATATTTACAAAGCTTTTCAAATCAGAAAATTGTAAATTATCAATCATTGCTGTGTTTTTTTCATACCACACCTCTAGATGTGTTAACCTCTGTTGATATGAGTCAAAGGCTTAATCAATAAATATGTCAAGACTCAAGACTCTCTCTCTCTCTCTCTCTCTGACATGCCCGCATGCACGCACTTACCACCCACCCACCCTCCTCCCTCCCTCCCTCACACACACGCACACATTCACACACATACACGCACGTCACGAAGCAGAGAAAAGCACATTTTGAATTGTCCATCATAACACCGAAAACATGCAGACAAAGAATACATTTTGCGCGCGCGTGTGTATATGCATGTGTGTGTTGTTGTTGTTGTTGTTGTTGTTTAAATAGATAGATAGATTCTTGAGCGGCCCGTGAGGAAAAAAATCTCGTGTACAGTTTTTTTTTTTTTTAAGTTAAAAGAAAGAAGAAGAAGAGAGAGAGAGAAAAGAAACTATGTGTTAAATAGTATACAGCTGACTGGGGGAAAAAGTTCTAGTTATAATGGTGAAGAGAATAACATGGTATTGGGAACATAATGAACTCAGAGCCAGGTATAAAAACAACAACAAAAACATGAACAACAACGACAACAGGAACCACAGCAACAACAACAACAACAACCAAAAACACTGAAAGACAGGATGCGGGGTGCAGTGATGATGAACTGGTTACAGTCAGTTCTGCGTTTGTGTGGAGGAGGAGGAGAAGGAGAATGGACGGAAGGAGAGGGAGGGAGGGGGGAAGAGAGATGATGGAATGAAGGAGATGATGGTGGTATGGATGATGTTGGGAGCAGTTGCTGCTGTAGACAGACGTGGTGATGGTGGTGGTGTCAGGCCTGCCAGCTCGTGCAATGACCGGCTCCGGTTTTTCAGCCGGCGCCCTTTTGAGTGATGATGTTTAGATTGCACGTGCGTACTGCATGCTCCCTGACGGCTTTTGTTGTTGTTGTTGTTGCTGCTGTGTGTGTGTGTGTGTGTGTGTGTTGTTGTTGTTGTTGTTGTTGTTTTTTACCCCCGACCCCTAACCCCACCCCCTCTCTCTAGGAAAACACTTTAGTAAAAAATCTATATAAAAAAATCTAAAAAGTGAAAAAAAAGAAGAGAGTGAGAATATGATATATCAGGAAAGGACTTTCTGAGAGCATGACCGGAAGTGGTCTGAGAGCATGACCGGAAGTGAGACGGGGGTGGGGTGGGGGGTGGGATTGAAGTGGGTGGGTGAGGCTCTTTTCAGATGACGCTGAAAAAAAGGGGGGGGTCAAGCTTTTTGAAACATTTTGTAACATCTTCCACATAGAAAATAGAACAACAAAAACTGTATAAAACAACCAAACCAAGGGGTTAAGCTTTCCGGCGAAGTCTTTAATTTTCTTTCTTCAAATATCAGTTTTTTTGTCGTGTGGTGATGATGATGATGATGATGACAGCATAAGCAAAGGAATCGCCACTCCGGTTTTGTCAAAGCGACTTTTGGTTGACAGGTTGATGTATTCGAGCGGCTGACTGATCGGATGTTCAACATGATACTTCTCTCCACTTCTTCTTCTTCTTCTTCTTCTTTTTCTTCTTCTTCTTCTTCTTCTTCTTTCCATTCGAGCTACAGAACAGGGCAGCGCTTTGCTTTTACTGTCGCCGCTGTGTTCTTTCATGTGATGCACTGTACTGTATTGTACTGTTTTGTTCTGTACTCGACTGGTACTGTATCTGTTCTTTCATGTGATGCACTGTACTGTAGTGTACTGTTTTGTTCATTACTGTTGCTGTATCTGTTCTTTCATGTGTTGCACTGTACTGTATTGTACTGTTTTGTTCTGTACTCGACTGTTGCTGTATCTGTTCTTTCATGTGATGCACTGTACTGTAATGTACTGTTTTGTTCTATACTGGACTGTTGCTGTGTCTGTTCTTTCATGTGATTCACTGTTCTGTAATGTACTGTTTTGTTCTATACTGGACTGTTGCTGTGTCTGTTCTTTCATGTGATGCAGTGTACTGTATTGTACTGTTTTGTTCATTACTGGTACTGTATCTGTTCTTTCATGTGATGCACTGTACTGTAATGTACTGTTTTGTTCATTACTGGTACTGTATCTGTTCTTTCATCTGTTTCACTGTACTGTATTGTGCTGTTTTGTTCTGTACTCTACTGTTACTGTATCTGTTCTTTCATGTGATGCACTGTACTGTATTGTGCTGTTTTGTTCTGTACTCTACTGTTGCTGTATCTGTTCTTTCATGTGATGCACTGTACTGTAATGTACTGTTTTGTTCTGTACTCTACTGTTGCTGTATCTGTTCTTTCATGTGATGCACTGTACTGTAATGTACTGTTTTGTTCTTTACTGGTACTGTATCTGTTCTTTCATGTGATGCAGTGTACTGTAATGTACTGTTTTGTTCTGTACTCTACTGTTGCTGTATCTGTTCTTTCATGTGATGCACTGTACTGTATTGTACTGTTTTGTTCATTACTGTTACTGAATCTGTTTTTTCATGTGATGCAGTGTACTGTAATGTACTGTTTTGTTCTGTACTTGACTGTTACTGAATCTGTTCTTTCATGTGATGTACTGTACTGTAATGTACTGTTTTGTTCTGTACTCTACTGTTACTGTATCTGTTCTTTCATCTGATTCACTGTACTGCATTGTACTGTTTTGTTCATTACTGTTACTGTATCTGTTCTTTCATCTGATTCACTGTACTGCATTGTACTGTTTTGTTCATTACTGTTACTGTATCTGTTCTTTCATCTGATTCACTGTACTGTAATGTACTGTTTTGTTCTGTACTCGACTGTTGCTGTATCTGTTCTTTCATGTGATGTACTGTACTGTAATGTACTGTTTTGTTCTGTACTCTACTGTTACTGTATCTGTTCTTTCATCTGATTCACTGTACTGCATTGTACTGTTTTGTTCATTACTGTTACTGTATCTGTTCTTTCATCTGATTCACTGTACTGCATTGTACTGTTTTGTTCTGTACTCGACTGTTACTGTACTAAATGCATGAAAAAAATGAGAGAAAAAAAACAGCAACCGTAATTATCGTCTGGGCTGCCGTGATTAGAATTACTGCTGCTCTGCTGAACGAACGGCTGTTGGCTGGTTCAAACAAATCTTTATTCAGAAAACATGTTATACATGTACACACATAGACAGCGGAGCAACAACGAGCTGTCGGATGTCGGTTGAACTGTTTGGGCTTAACCGTGCATCGTGTGCCTTGTTTGTTTATTTCTTTCTTCCGAAAAGGAAACGTGTGCTTTGCTGGAGGGGCGCGCCGGAAGGAAGGTGGAATGACAAAACCCTCGCATCCATCCTGTACGTTATCTCCCCTTTGAGAGAGGAGAGAGAAAAGAGAGAGAGAGGGAGAGACTCAAACACAAGGACGCAGGCCTTGTCCCTTTACAAATGGAGTGCACAAACAGAATGGTTCAATAACTTGAACTCTGCCATCTGATGGCAAGAGCTTTAGATGCGACGTTCACAGCATTCATGACAGAGAGAGAGAGAGGAGAGGCGGAGGGGGGCGGGAGAATGCAAGATGAGTTCCAGACTGTGTTGTGATCGGATCCTCTGCCGGCCCCCATCTCTGTCAGTGTCAGGTGTGTGGTGAAAGGCATGACAGATGGCACCCCGGGTTCAGGGGCTGGCTGCACTTACAACAACACTACGCGGACTCCTGTGTACTATAATTATTATTATTATTATATTTCCCTGGGAACATGACGAGCGTCTCTCTCTCTCTCTCTCTCTCTCTCTCTCTCTCTCTCTCTCTCTCTCTCTCTCCCTGACTGTTTTCAGCGCCTCTAAAGAAGGGGCCGTTCGGACAAATCCATATACACTACACCACATCTGCCAAGCAATGCCTGACCAGCAGCGTAACCCAACGCTCTCAGTCAGACCTTGATATAAAGTATAATGATAATGAATGAATAATTAGACAAGTAAAGAAGTACATGAATATATTTTTTTGAATGCTAAATAAATATGATATAATATAAAGAAGAAGAACAACAACAACAACGATAATAGTAAGAAGAAGAAGATTAGTAAATAAAAATTAGATTAAAAAAAAGACAATAATGATGATAAATAGATAAATAAGCAAATAAATGTAAAACACACACACACACACACAAACTTCTCTCTCTTTTCTCTCTGTCTCTCTCTCTCTCTGTCTCTCTCTCTCTCTCTCTCTCTCTCTCTCTCTCTCTCTGTCTCTCTCTCTGGCTGTTTTCAGCGCCTCTAAAGAAGGGACCATGAGTCGCCATGTCAGAATCGCTTTAGGGGTTGGACTTCAGATCCCGTGCTCACCAGTGATAAGTCTGAAGGCCGCGTTTCGGCATAGCGATGTGTCCCCGGGAAAGGCGCTTTACTCCGGATTTCCTCACTCTGCCCAGGTATATTATTCGAATGGATGATACCTGACTTCGGTTGGGAGGAGGGTGCGGGAGGGAGGGGTGGTGTCGGGGGGGGGGGGGGTGGAGTTTAAACAGCTGAAGGATAGGATTGGGCCTCACCATCCAATGCTCAGCCGTAGACTCAATAGATATGTCAATTCACTGCCCTGATGACTGACCGTAAAATGCTGTGGGACTGTAACTTCTTTCTTTCTTTAAAAAAAAAAAAAAATTATTAAACGAAGGGACAGTCAGCTGTGTTGTTTGTCATGGCTGTGTATTAGTAAGGTGGCCATTGATGGCTTTATTCCTCTTGTTCTGTGTTTGGTTGGCTGTGTCCAAGATGGTGGGAAGTGCCGACAACATCGGTTTGTCACGTCGAGGGTATTTATTGACAGGAGCGAAAGTGGCTGTGCTTTTCTTCTTCTTCTTCTCCTTCTTCTTCTTAAACTCAGTGGCGGATGCCTGCTTTTATTTTAAAATCGTGTATTTGTAATCGTAAATTCCTAAATTTAAAGGTTGAAGGTTGATCACGACATGTGATCCGAGATAAGTTTAAAAGATTCTAGCGGCCATATTTGGGTTCATCTGAGATAAGTTTAAAAGATTCTTTGGACCATACCTGGGTTCGTAATTAAAAGGTTGATCCGAGATAAGCTTTAAAGATTCCAGGGACCATGTTTGGGTTCGTAATTAAAAGGTTGATCCGAGATAAGCTTTAAAGATTCCAGGGACAATGTTTGGGTTCGTAATTAAAAAGGTTGATCAGAGATAAGTTTAAAAGATTCTGGGGGCCATGTTTGGTTTGTAATTAAAAGGTTGATCAGAGATAAGTTTAAAAGATTCCAGGGACCATGTTTGGGTTCGTAATTAAAAAGGTTGATCAGAGATAAGTTAAAAAGATTCCAGAGACCATGTTTGGGTTCGTAATGAAAAAGGTTGATCCGAGATAAGTTTAAAAGAATCTGGGGACCATGTCATTGTTCATAATTAAAAAGGTTGATCCGAGAAAAGTTCAAACGATTGTAGGGACCATGTTATTGTTCGTAATTAAAAAGGTTGATCGGAAATAAGTTTAAAAGATCCTAAGGACCGTGTTTTGGCTTGGTTCTCACGTGGACGTCCTTTGTCTCCCCTCAGTTCCCTCCCACGGGTTCCTCTCCACCCTTGAAGACTTCCCGGTCATGCATGGGCGGCCCTTCAGCCTTGTTATCTTCTAGAGATGACTTCTCTTAGGCTCACCATCACGTACGTCACAGCGGGCTTCACCCCATTGAGCTTACATTTCCTGTGTTCCGAGTTTCACATGCAGCTCGGAACCCCTCACCCCCACCCCCACCCCCACCCCACCCCACCGCCCTGGACGCGATAGCTTGGCGGTCTTGCTTTGTTCATTGTTAACGCTTTGCGTTACGTCTGTTCAGAGGGATTCTTTCGTGTTTTGGAATTGCGCCGCTTTTCCACGAACCTGCAAACACTTTGTTTTGAGATTTCAGTCTGAGGTTCGTAGGTCCGAAACCTGGCTGTGCCTATTATTAGCGTCTGAACTCCCTGCATGTGTATTGTATGTGTACATAGGCATGCAGAAGATGAGATAAGTTAGTTATGAAAGGTATTGAAGTCAGTGTCAGAGGTTGGTGCTGCATGGAAACAGAACATCACCTACCCGCTGTAGCCCCCGGCCCCCTCCGCCACCACCCTTACCCCCCAACTGCGACATAATCATGAGCAACGTTGCGTTGGTCTGTATTATGTAACATGTGTTGCTTCTTGTCGAAAATACTGACTCCATCGAGTGGTTTGGTACCTCTTGTGTAAACATCCCCGGCCCCCTCCTACCCTCCTCCCCTCTCTCTGTCTCTCTCTGTCTGTCTGTCTCTGTCTCTCTGTCTCTCTCTCTCTCTCTCTCTCTCTGTCTCTCTCTGTCTCTGTCTCTGTCTCTCTCTGTCTGTCTGTCTCTGTCTCTCTCTCTCTCTCTCTCTCTCTCTCTGTCTGTGTCTGTGTGTCTCTCTCTCAATCTCTGCTCTCTTTGTATGTGTGTGTCACTTTGTGTCCCTCTCTGCTTCTCTCTCTGTCTCTGTCTCCCTCTGTCTCTGTCTGTCTGTCTGTCTGTCTGTCTGTCTGTCTCTCTCTCTCTCTCTCTCTCTCTCTCTGTATGTGTGTGTCTCTGTCCCTCTCTGCTTCTCTCTCTGTCTCTGTCTCCCTCTGTCTCTGTCTTTCTGTCTGTCTGTCTGTCTCTCTCTCTCTCTCTCTCTCTCTCTCTCTCTCTCTCTCTCGGTATGTGTGTGTCTCTGTCCCTCTCTGCTTCCCTCTCTCTTTCTCTCACAGCTATAAATGACAAAAAAATCAACGGAATTGTATTTCTAGATTTGAAGAAAGCATTTGATCTCGTTAATCATCGAATACTTCTTGAAAAGCTACGGGTTTATCAGCTTGATACAAATTCTGTTAATTTTTTTGAGTCATACTTAAAAGAAAGAAAGCAGAGTGTATTAGTAAACGGGACCTTTTCGAATGTGGGAATAACTAAAATGGGCATTCCCCAAGGCTCTGTGCTTGGCCCCTTATTGTTCAACCTTTATATCAATGATCTTCCATTATGTATCTCCTCATCTGCAATATCATGCAACATGTTTGCAGATGACTCTTCTCTTCATACATATGGAGTAAATTCAGAGCACATTAATGATAGATTACAAACCAGCCTAACCGAAGTATCCAACTGGTGTACAGAAAATAATATGCTCCTTAACCCAGAAAAAACAAAGAGTATGATTGTAGCCACTCGCCAAAAGCACCAGCGTGGCTTAAATCCGCTCACTTTGTCAATCGATGGCCAAGCTATTGAACAAGTTACAGAACATCGACACCTTGGTGTCGTTATTGACAACCAGCTAAAATGGGAGGCACATATCAGTTCTTTATCAAGGTCAGTTGCAAAAAATGTTTACCTATTATCCCGTTTAAAACATGTCGTCAGTCCAGAGGCTTCCTATTTCTTTTTCCATTCTCACATCATGTCTAGAATTAATTACGTTTCAAACGTTTGGGACAACTGCAGCGAAGTGCACATGAAAAAACTAGATTCTGTACACAGACGTGCTGTAAAACACCTCAATGGTGTTTTACGAAACACACGCAGTCATCAACATCAACTGCCAGCACCTCTTCCCTTGACAAAACACCTAATATTGAATAAGTGCGTACTTATGCATAAAATTATATTCGGTAAATGCCCTACTTATCTACACCAAACCATTGTCTGCTATGAAACTCGCAACCCTAACTCCCGAAATGCGACTCTTACTCTACCCAAGCCAAGAATAGACCTTCATAAATCGAGTTTGGCATATTCCGGCACGCACTGCTGGAACAATCTCCCCAAACACCTCAAAGAACCCTTTTCCACCACAGCATTCAAAGAGAAACTTGGACAGTACATGCGTGTCAAAAGCCAGACCGAAAATCTGGTATAATATTGTCACTGACAATCCTTACAAACTATGTCGAAATGCGTCAATCAGTTGATAACGTATCACGCCATATAATATTATTTCAGAGATTTTCTCTTTACAGTGGACACAAACAAACGAAATCAAACTCTAGTCTGGTCACGTCTACGATTTTGTATACTTACATGTATTACAAATTGTGAACCACCCTCACCCAACTCTTTTTTTTTTTTTTTTTTTTTTTTCTTCTTCCTTTTTCCCCACACTGGCATATCTTTACATCTCTGTCTGTCTGTCTGTCTGTGTCTCTCTCTCCCCTCTGTCTCTCCCTCTCTCTGTCTTTCACATAATGTGTCTATCTGTCCATATCCCTATTACCCGTCGCCTTATTTGCTGCCTTTTATGTCTCTTACATCTGTGTTTAAAATTTTATCGTTACTTTTCTGTGTTAATTTCACTTGAATCATTCATGTGTAGCATTCATGCTAGGGTTTTGTTGTTGTTTTTCCCTTGGTGTGTGTTTGTGTGTGTGTGTGTGTGTGTGTGTGTGTGTGTGTTAGTGTGTGTGTGTGTGTGTGTGTGTGTGTGTGTGTGTGTGTGTGTGTGTGCGCGCGTGTGTGCGTGTGTGTGTTACTCGCTTCCGTTCCGTACAGATGTGAGTGATGTTGTGTCTCTCAGTTTGACGCTGTGTTATACTAGTACATTATACATGTATTAAGTATTCAGTATAACTACATTTATATGCGTACATGTTTGTGTGTCTCTTAGAACAACGGCAGATGTGTAAGTCGGCCAAAGTGCTAATATCTTCACCGTTGGAAAATAAAGATTCATTCATTCATTCATTCATTCAAAGATTCATTCATTAATTCATTCATTCATTCATTCATTCATTCATTCTGTCTGTCTGTCTCCGTGTGTGTGTGTGTGTGTGTGTGTGTGTGTGTGTGTGTGTGTCTCTGACCCTCTCTGCTTCTCTCTATCTCTGTCTGTCTGTCTCTGTCTCTGTCTCTCTGTCTCTGTTTCTGTCTCTCTCTCTCTCTCTCTCACGCACGCACGCGCACACATGCGCCCATGCGTGCATCTACACACACACACACACACACACACACACACACACACACACACACCATGCAGTCCCGGTGGTCTTGATTTCAAATAAATCATAATCAATATCGTCATATCTCCAAGTTCTGTTGGAGCTGAGTTTTTGTGTGTGTGTTGTTGGGTGGGTTGTTTTTTTTTTCACCCCGGTTAAGTGCGCTTTTGAGCGTTTGAGTTCGTCGGAATGGGGAAATTGGAAATAAATAACGAAGGGGGAGAGACGTAAACGGGACATGAGTGTGTCTCCTTTCAGCCCCTCCCCCACCCTCTCGCCACCCCCCACCCTGTCTCCAAACTGTAGGCGGTGTGGCCGCTAAGACATGGAGGCACTCAGCCCAGGGCCACATAAAACCTCACGATTTTCTCTCCTCCGTGGCTGGCCCCGTCCATCCATCACGCCGTTATTTTCACTTCTTTCTTCCCTCCCTCCCTCCCTCCCTCCCATCTCTCTCTCTCTCTCTCCCCCCCCCCCCCCCCCAATCCATCCATCCATCCCTCCCTCCTGTCTCTCTCTCCCTCTCTCCCCCATCTCTCTCCCTCTCTCTCTCTCTCTGTCTGTCTGTCTCTGTCTGTCTGTCTGTCTCTCTCTCTCTCTCTCTCTCTCTCTCTCTCTCTCTCTCCATCCATCCATCCATCCATCCATCCATCCTCTCTCATTCTGCCCCCCATCTCTGTCTGTGTGTGTCTGTCTGTCTATCTGTCTGTCTATCTCTGTCTCTCTGTCTGTCTGTCTCTCTGTCTGTCTGTCTCTCTCTCTCTCTCTCTCTCTCTCTCTCTCTCTCTCTCTCTCTCTCTCTCTCTCTCTGCCCACACTCTTGGCGATAATGTGCTTCGCTTGCCACTTGAATCTGACATTTTGTCTCCGATTCCGGTTCAAAGACGTGAGAGATGGGGGGGATGGGGGTGGGGGTGTGAGGGAAGGGGGTGTTCCACGTTGTCTGCCTGGCAAAGGGCCCCAGTGGCTTCCACCCATCACCCCACCCACACACCCACCCACCGCCACCCCCACCCCCACCCCCACCCTTGCCATGCGCGTCCCCCAGCGGTGCCAGAGAAAAGGAGGAGGAGGGGGAGGGAATGGATGGACAAGGAAGAGAGGGAGGTGAGAGAGAGAGAGAGAGGGAGAGGAAAGAAATTGTCCTTTAATCTTGATAAATTTGCTCGACGGCGCCAAAGTTTAATTCCCTAATTTCCCCAGACTAGGGGGTGGGGGTGGGGAGGGGGTTGGAAGGGGGGAAACGTCCCCCTCTTCCTCCCGACCGACGGAACGGAACGCGCGCGTGCAAGTTCTCCTGCCCCACCCCCACCCCCTCCCCCACCCACCACCGCCACCCCTCTTCTCTTAACTACTACCTCCTTCTTCCATCTCCCCCCACCACCACCCCACCCCCACCCCCCCAAAAAAAAATACCACCCCATCTTCCCCAACCCCCACCACCCCCAACCCCCATGTCTTTTTCTGACTGGTGGTGGTGGTTTATGTCACATCGGAAAGAATCGGGCAAGCAGGGTCGGCCCCTCCGGTATCCGCGGAGGCAGAAAGAAGGCCATGATAAAGTCGTAAGGGGCGCGAGGGGGGTGGGGGGTACAGGAAAGGGAAAGGGGGAGGAAGAGAGTACCTCCTCTCCCCCCCCCCCCCCCCCTGCCCCCCCCCCTCCCCCGGAGACGGATCCATCTTGATGTAGTAGTATTGTTCTGTTGTATGTGTTCTGCTGGACTGCTGGAATGGATGAAAACGATCCATGCAAGTGTGTGGAGGAATGGGGGAGTGTGGGGGATCGGGGGGTTGCGGGGGGGGGGGGGAGGCCGATGAGTGAGTCATCGGCTGCTGTAGAAGTAGGAAGTAGGGGTGCACCACTTTTTTTTTTTTTTTTTTTTTTTTTTTTTTTTTTTTTTTAAAGGTGGGAAGGGGGTGGTGGGTTCAGTCTACCAACTTGTCTACAAAGAGCATTGTAGGTTGTTGTTGATTTTTAAACCAATAGAGTTGGTTTTTAATTTTTTATGTTCTTTTTTTTCCTTTTCTGAGATACTAAATTGAAATTGGCTAATACTTTACGGATCCCCTTCTTCAATAGATGAAAGAATTATACTTACCCACACAGCGTGTTTTTATGTGTACACGCTTGCAGGCTTACATGTTATATATCTATGTGTGTGTGTGTGTGTGTGTGTGTGTGTGTGTGTGTGAGGGCATGTGTTTGTGTTTGTGTGCCTCTGTATGTTTGCGTGCGTTCCTCTGTATGTATGTGTGTGTGCGTGTGCATGAGCCCATTGGCAAACGCGCGCACGTTTATTAAATACACGTGTGTCGTCGGAGTAAAGCACC
>NC_134898.1:44268296-44275796 GCF_041734735.1 Babylonia areolata | reverse complement strand
CCACCACAGTCATCCCCGTCAGTCCCCCAACACACACAGACACACACACACGGATCCATCGTACTAAGTGCTGTGCTGAACCCCAAGAGGATTCTGTGCACAGTGACCGGTCTGCTGATTATATGACGCGTCTACCTCTGTGACTTATGATGAACATAGCGCTGCGGACGGAGCGCAGAGAGTGTCCAAATCTAGTTTCCATGCGATCAAAAGGAGGAAAACCATCTACTCAGACATGGTTTAAATAAAATGTCAGGTCCATGAACAGTATGATATTGTGTGGTGCTGTTGAAGTATTATAGTTCCTCTTTCCGTGCCCATCCCTTTGTCCCCTGTTGTTGTTTTTTTTAATTGTGTGATCCATGGCCAAAGTTCATTAAAACATTTCTGTTCGTTCTCTGTCTCTGTGTCTGTCTGTCTGTCTCTTCTCTCTCTCTCTCTCTCTCTCTCTCTCTCTCTCTCTCTCTCTTTCTCTCGGTCTTTCAGAGTTTGTCTTCTTTCATCCTCATATATATATATATATATACCACAACACGTATTGGAAGAAAGCAATTAAGGGGGGGAGGGTGTTGTTTTTGTTGTTTTGTGATTGTAATTGCTTGGTGTTTTTTTTTGGTTTTTTGTTGTTGTTTTTTGTGTGTGTTTGTTTGTTTGTTTGTTTGCTTGCTTCTGTGCGTTATATTTATGCATTATATCATTCATGTATCCATTGACAAGCACACAAGAATATGCTCGCGCGCACATGCACCAGGTCAGAGACAGAGAGGGAGAAAGAGACAGACAGACAGACAGACAGGTTGATAGAGATCATCCATGCACATACGAGGTTTCTTTCTGTGCAGTTCTGATACCACGATGACGCATATCGATGAACACGAATCGAACGCAGCTCTCGCACAGACACGACACAGTCGGAGAATAACAGAAAACAGAGCGTTGGACTTAAACCTCACACTGTCAGTCACACATAAAAATCACGGCAGCTCTCAACACGACAACACACGCCCTGATTAACTCTTTCCATACGAACGGCGAAAGAGACGACGTTAACAGCGTTTCACCCCAATTACCATCATCAAAATATTGCATGCGGAAGGCTCTTATACTGAAGACGTGAATGTTGACAAAGAATACCACAATTCTGACGACGGGTCATTCAAACACCCACTGGACATCCGAGGGGTCTGTGTAGAGGAGAAGAGAGGACTGGCCGTACTGAGTGAGTTAATAGATCGGATTAAAAATAAGACAAGATAAAATAAAACTGAATTTCTTTTTTTTTTTAACGGATTGAAAACCAAATGGTTTTGCCAGTGCAAAAGATCAACTGAGAGTCAAAGTGATTTACAGCAGTTAGAAACCAGGTTCGGCGCAGAACAAAATGCAGCCTCTGTTACCGAGATAGATGGTTTATTTCCAGTTCATTCCGCAGACCGAGGATTTTTCACCGATGGATAGATAACTGAGACTTGCGGAATGCGAACCGATGATCAATCCAGCGTTTGTCTGTCGCGGCATCAGCCAAAAGACACCCATTTACAAAAAATTGATTGGAAACGTAATCAGGAGATTTTAGCCATCAGGAGGTCAGAGAAAGAAACTGATATCATCAGAGCAACATCCACATGTGTATGCATGCATGCACAACACTATTCCGGAACATGAAACACAAACAGAAGCCGAGTCAGGTCTTGGAGAACAGACGTGGGTGGGGAGGCAGGGAATGGAGAGGCGGAAGAGGGCGGGGGGGGGGGGGGGGGGTGAGGATATGAGAGTGTAGGAAGGGTGGGGGGTGAAAGGGTCTGGAATTTTCAATGATTCTGTATGTTGATTGTTGCTTTACGGTGTGTTTGTGTGTGTGTGTGTGTGTGTGGAGGGTTGGACCTGGGTGACTACAAATTGTTGCATGTGCAGTTTTGTTTTTGTTTTTTGTTGGGTTGTGTGTGTGTGTGTGTGTGTGTGTGTGTTTGCACACTCGTGTGTGGAGTATGCACACGTTTGTGGGAAGCGCACAAAATCGCTGATCATAACGTGGTCCATTTTGTTCTTATTTTATTTCAGTCATTTGCCTTCTACGTATTTCCTTTCTTTCTTCTTCTTTTTTTTTCAATACTTAATCAGCTTATTTGTTTGTTTCATTTAATTCTTTGTTGCTTTAAAACATGCTCGTTGTACAAACGTTGGGTAATTTTTCAATGCCTCGTTAGTGCGATGGGTTGATACGTAATCAGGTATTTGCAACGTTTTTGTTTTGTTTTTGTTTGTTTTTGTTTTTTTAAGCAGTTTCAGTTTCACAAGGAGGCATCACTGCGTTCGGACAAATCCACATACGCTACACCACATCTGATAGGCAGATGCTTTGAGCGCATGCATATGATATTATTTGTGTGCCTATCAGAGTGGATTTCTACAGAATTTTACCAGAGGACAACACTCTCGTTGCCATGGGTTCTTTTTCAGTGCGCTGAATGTGTGTTGGACACGGGACCTCGGTTAAATCGTCTCATCCGAATGACCAGACGCTCAGTTTGTTTTTCCAGTAAAAATTGGGAGAAAGGGCGAGAGCGGGATTCGAACCCACACCCTCAGTGACTCTCTATATTGGCAGCTGAGCGTCTTAACCATGCTGCCACCTTCCTCTTCTACCTTCCGTTCTGACAACTTTGTTTAAGCAGATGTGGTGTTGCGTATACGGATCAGTCCGTACGCTTTGACACCCACCTTGAAACTGAAACAGAAATTGAAACTGAGCGCTCATCTGTCATTGTCGTGTGTGTGTGTGTGTGTGTGTGTGTGTGTGTGTGTGTGTGTGTGTGTGTGTGTGTGTTACAGGAAGAAGGACGGGCTGCCAAAGTCCACCGTGTCTGTATTCAGGTGAGTTGTTGACTTATTCTGTGTGTGTGTGTGTGTGTGTTTCTGTGTATTTCTGTGTCTGTTTGTGTGTTTCTCTCTCTCTCTCTCTCTCTCTCTGTGTGTGTGTGTGTGTGTGTGTGTGTGTGTGTGTGTGTGTGTTGGGTGGAGAGAGTGTGTGCATGTGTATGGATATGAATGTATGAATGCGTTCGTTTTATTACTTTTTACGATGTTAATGATGATGGTGGTTATCATTCTTCGTTGTAGTAGCAGTGGATGTAGCAGTGTTAACAAAATTATTATTTTTGTGTCGTTATCGCTAATGTTGTTATTGTTATTGTTGTCACAAGGACAGATTGGAAGACTGGGCGATGCCTAAAATCTTTATCCTTGAGTAATAAGGTTTTTGAATCTTGAATCTCTCTGCCCTTCTGTCTGTGTCTGTGTGTAAGTTTCTGTCTGTGTGTCTGACTGTGTGTATGTTTCTGTCTGTGTGTCTAACTGTGTGTATGTTTCTGTCTGTGTGTCTAACTGTGTGTATGTTTCTGTTTCCTGACCACCACCACCACCCCCCACCCCCTCCTCACCCCTTCTCTGTCTGTCTCTGCTTTTAATATCAATTCTTGTGGAGCAACAGACATGATCATTGAAATGCTTTTATAAACAAAAAAGACAGAAAGAAAGAAAGAAAGAAAACGAACGGTCAAACATACAGACAGACAGACAGACAAACAGGCAAACGAACGAACAGGAAAAGGAAAGCCCACTAATATCTTGCAGTTACAGGGGAATTCCCCCCCCCAGATCGTCAAACTTCCTATCAGAGTCCTCACAGCCAGCCCCGAACTGAATTTAGGAGAGCCAGTATGACATGGCAATGGTAAAAATACCCAAATAAACAAACAAACAAACAGAGTGCAGTTCACTAGAAGCACAACAGAGAAATCACCTTCCTTCTTTTCTCTGTTCTGTTTAAAACAAAAATGTATTCTTTTAAATTAATTTGAGCAGGCTGCAGTGACACTGATAATGGAATTGATCGTTGGAGAGCTGTAACTGTAACAGACTTGTGCAAGGAGGAGGGCGGGAGAGAGGGGTGGGGGGGGGGGATTGGGGGATGTGGTTTTGAAAGCTGTAACTATAATAGACTTGTGCAAGGGTGCGGGGGAGGGGGGGGGGGGGGGCGAGGGGGTTGCTTAGGGTGGGGAGGGTTTTGTACTTTTTTTTTTTTCCTTATGTTTGACAGAATGAGGATGGATCTTCCTGTTTGCTTGTTTGTTTGTTTGCTTTTGTGTGTGATTTCGTGTTGTTTTTGTTGTTGTTGTTGTTTTGTTTTGGAGGTGTGTTTTTTTCTGTTTCAACAATAGTTAGGTGTCTTGTAATTGTTGTTTATAAAAGCTACTACAGTGATTGAGCATAGCTGTTTCAATGAGCTTTTTTTTTTCTAAAACTAGAGGGTTTTGTTGGGGTTTTTTAGGGGAGGAGGGATGAGTGGAGGCATCAAAACCGGTATTTGCACACCAGTACGTTTCACTAATGCCAACATGCATTCATTTGTTTGGAGTCTGCCCGGCTTCCCTTCACACACACGCACACGCGCGCGCGTGTTCACACACACACACACACACACACACACACACACACACACACACACACGCGCGCTTGCTTACACAGCGCAAAAGATCATGGCAACAGGGCTTACTGTCCAAGAGAGCGAGGGAGAGGGGAGAAAGAAAGACCCGCGAGATCGGAAAAAAAACACCCCAACAACTCACCCTTAATCCGTCAGGTGCCACGGTGATCGAACTCCGGAAACTCTGGTGAGAATCCAGCACTCTTAACCATTTGACCACCGCACCCGTTGATTTCAAGAGCACAGTCACGAAGTGTAATTTGGGGTAAAAAGAATGGTAGGGATCTATAAAAAATAAATAAATAAATAAATAAAAATAAAAATTTAGATGCTGACAGACGTGTAAAGTCAGACAAGACGTTCATGGACTTTTACTTTTTATCTTTTCTCAATAAACGATTTCAGTTTGTGTGTGTGTGTGTGTTTGGTTTTTTGTTTGTTTTTGTTTTGTTTTGTTGTTGTTGTTGTTTTTCATTTCTTTTTTTCCCATAGAATGATTGTTCGTGTTATGAAGAATAATTCCTCTTCCAGGTTCCTTGTCGGAGCTGACGAGAACCCAGACTCCGCCGCACAAAATGCCAACACCAACAACTCCACTGCAGTATTACCTTCGTCAGCACAGCCTACCTCATCCACGGCCGCCGCTGTTTCTCCGTCACAACGACCCTCCGAGGTCACCGATTCCGACACCTCCACCCCTAGTGGTGGCAGCACAGGCTCAGGGACCAGACAGCCTTTGCTGGAGACTTTGATGAGGATGCCAGGCGCTTCACAGGTAGTGCAGGCCCTCAGACCCTATTGGAACAGAGCGTCCTGCCGGTTGAAAGCCTCGCCTCGACACGGTTCGTGCCCGCACGCCCATGGGTGTCTGCACTACGTCCTCAAGGTGAGGGTTTTCGCCGTGTTCTTTTAGATTGCCTTTTAGATTGCACTGGCTCTTAGTGCTGCAGCCTTGGGGGGGGGGGGGGGAGGGGGCGGGGGGGGGGGGGGGGGCTAGTTGGCCTTTTGGGAACCATCCCAACGCCGACTGGGCTAAAAAAAAAAAAACACCTCTTGACCGAGATAGTGGGGGATGTAACGTGGGCAATACACTCCTTAAAGTGAAAGTCTGCTTTATGTCCTTAAGGTGAGGTCTCAACTGTGTTTTTGTAGTGAGGTTGTCCTTCAAGAGAGGGGAGATTAAGTCCTTAAGGTGAAGGCCTCCTTTATAACCTGAAAATGAGGATCTCCGCAATGTCCTTAATGTGACGGTCTCCACTACGTCCTGAAACTGAGGGGAGACTATGTCTTTTAGGTGAAGGTCTCCGCTTTGTCCTTAATATGAAGGTCTCCTATGTGTTCTTAAAGTCAGGGGAGACTATGTCTTAATGTGAGGGTCTATGCAGTATCCTTAACGTGAAGTTCGTAAGATGAGGGTGAATCACTTGAATATTCTTTCCAGTTTTACTTTGCACACTTTTTTTTGGTGGGGGTGGAGGGGGGGGGGGAATTGCATGTTGTTGTCCTTACTATTTCAGACAACGTGCATGGAAGTTGTCTGTAATGTTGTTGTTGTTGTTTGTGGGCCATGGGCATATACTGTGCAAATCTTGCTTGCTGAAAAGAATGTTTCTCGGCTACTAATTTCTGTTGCAGGAGAAGACTTGTTTTGTTTTGTCTGCTTCACCATAGTTTGCAAGGTATCGCCATGGAGAAAACCAAAATGCTGTGCCGTTTGGGTCGTGTTTCCGATGGCCAGATAATTATGGCTGTTGTGGTCAGCTGGCCAATTGGCAGCAGTTGTGGTTTTGGGGGGGTTTTGTTCTGTTTTGTTTTGTTTTTCTTTTTGGGTGTTTTTGGGTGTGTGTGTGTGTGTTTGTTGTTGTTGTTGTTTTTTTAGGTCAACACAATGTGCCTGAAGCAGAGTTTCATGACCTATTGGCAAAAAAAGAGAAAAAAAATCCCTTTAAGTTGTTCAGGGCGTGGGATTTGGTTTTAGGTGATGGTTGCGTTGTTCCGAGGGAACGAATCCCCCAATCACACTGTGATTCGACCAGCAGTGATAGTAATAAGCACTCAACGGAGACCTCAGAGGTGAGGGTAGGGAAAGAAAAGGCCTTTCCCCAAGTAACATTGGAATGATGGCACATCGAGATAGGCAGGCAGTGAGTTGCCACATTTGTTTTTTTGTGGGGAAGCGCAGTCGGGATTCGAACAAGCAATGTTTAGAATTGCCAGGCCGACACTCTGCAGCAGCTGAGCCGATTAGTCAGTGGTCGTGATGTCACATAGACCCGGATGCCTGTGACATAAACTGTGTGGATATGACATGTGCGTACGGGTTGTTAACAGGGACGGGAACAGGGTTTTGAGTGGTTTGACGTATTTTGGTCTTGGGATCTGGTTAGTCTTTTTTGTTTTTGTTTTTTTTTTAACACAAAAATCAGGCCCATCTGTAGTACGTTTCAGTGGAACCATAGATACTGCTGTGAAACTGCCGTCCGTTCTGTGTGACTGACTTTTCCCCTCCTCCTCGTCTTTCTCTACTCCCGAAGGTGGCAGAATGGTGAAGACGCTCATCCGCCAATACAGAGTCCGTGAGGGTCTAGGTTCAAATCCCGCTCCCAAGTTTGACTGGAAAATCGAACTGAGCGTCTTGTCGTTCGGATGAGACGATAAACCGAGGTCCCGTGTGCAGCACGCACTTGGCGCACTGAAAAAAGAACCCATGGCAACAAGTGTTGTCCTCTGGCACAATTCTATGGAAGAAAGCCACTCTAGTAGGTACACAAATTATGCCCGCACTCAAGGCCTGACTAAGCGCGTTGGGTTATGCTGCTGGTCAGGCATCTGCCTGGCAGATGTGGCTGCCTTGCAGATGTGGTGTAGCGTACATGGATTTGTCCGAATACAGTGACGCCGCCTTGAGAAAACTGAAACTGAAACTCTCCTCCTGCTCCTCCCACTGCTCTTCCTCTTCCTTCTCCATGTATTCCTCCACTCCCCAAGTCATCCCCCTCAGCTTCTTCCTCCTC
>NC_134898.1:44148296-44263296 GCF_041734735.1 Babylonia areolata | reverse complement strand
TGTTTTTTGGTGTGTTTTTTTGTTTGTTTGTTTGTTGTTGTTTTTTAATTCTTTATTGGATTTCTCTGGCAAGCTGTTCTCTTTTATTTTGTGTGTTAGCCAAGACGTTCAAGTGGAGCATTGTCTTTCTAAATCAGAGTCTGTAAAAGAATTTGTTGTTGTTGTTGTTGTTGTTTTAAATTCCTGTGTCTGTCAGACATTATTTGTGGCCCTCTGTCTCTTCACTCACTGTGCACTGTCTGTTGCATTACACTGAAAAGAATACGTTGTTAACATTCTTTCTCTCTGATGCAACACTGAAAAGAATATGTAACATTGTTTATTTCTAATGCATATTGTTTGTTAAACGTTGGTTTGTAAAAAAAATGTCTGTATCTTGACTGTTGTCTCACACTGAAAATAATACGTGAAATCGTGTCTTTCTGCTGCATGTGGAGTGATGGCGTAGAGGTAACGCGTCCGCGTAGGAAGCGAGAGAATCTAAGCGCGCTGGTTCCAATCACGGCTCAGCCGCCGATATTTTCTACCCCTCCACCAGACCTTGAGTGATGGTCTGGACGCTAGTTATTCGGATGAGACGATGGAACTGAGGTCCCGTGTGCAGCACACACTTAGAGCACGTAAAAGAACCCACGGCAACAAAAGGGTTATTCCTGGCAAAATTCTGTAGAAAAATCCACTTCGATAGGAAAAACAAATAAAACTGCACGCAGGAAAAGATACAAAAAACAAAAAAAAATGATGGCGCTGTAGCCCGAATTTCACACAGGGATAATAAGAAATACAAATGCAAATCTTGTTTGTAAAAACGTTTGTAAAAAAAAAAAAATTTAAAAAAAAAAAAATTTAAAGATTATTTTTTAAGTCTGTATCTTTGTACTGCAGTGACTGTCAGTTAACATAATACTGGCTGCGTCTTTTCATGAAAAAAAAAAAGTTTTCGTTTTGTATTAACATGGCTTTCTTCATGAGTTCATACGTTACAACTCCCACATTCACTGGAATATACGAGGTGTGTTTTCCCTGTGTGATTATCTTTACCTCGCCGTTAAGGCATCCACCGTTTTTGCTGGAGGGGGTGGAGGGGACGGGGGGGGGGGGGGTATTTTTGCTGTTTTGTGTTTCAGTAACCCACCGAGCACTAACATGGACCATCATGAATCTTTAAAGTGCGTATTTGATGTTCCGCATGTGTAGACGCACGCACGAATGGTGTTCAGGTCAACACATCTGGAGTTAGGGGGGGAAAAAAAAACCCACCACCTCTCCACCCATAATTCACCAGGCGTAGCCGTGATTCGCACCCAGGACCATCAGAGATTGAAAGTCCAGTGCTCAGACCAGTTGGCTATCACGTCCGACGTGTAGGGAATCTGATTTTTATCTTTGAATATTATTTACTTCTTTTTCATTGAATCCGGGGCTTCTTAGCAAGACGTCTGTTGGTGTTGTTGTCTTATCTGTAGCGACTTGTGTGTGTGTGTGTGTGTGTGTGTGTGTGTGTGTGTGTGTGTGTGTGTGTGTGTGTGTGTGTGTGTCACCAGGATCTGTTAATATAATCTAATGTGGAGTGATGGCCTAGAGGTAATGCGTCCGCATAAGAAGCGAGAGAATCTGAACGCGCTGGTTCGAATCACGGCTCAGCCGCCGGTATTTTTATCCCCTCCACTTGACCGTGAGTGGTGGTCTGGACGCTAGTCTTTCGGATGAGACAATAAACTGAGGTCGCATGTGCTGCATGTACTTAGCGCACGTAAAAGAACCCACGACAAACAAAAGGGCTGTTCCGGGCAAAATTCCGTAGAAAAATCCACTTCGATAGGAAAAACAAATAAAACTGCACGCAGGAAAAGATACAAAAAAAAACAAAAAAAAATGATGGCGCTGTAGCCCGAATTTCACACAGGGATAATAACAAATACAAATGCAAATCTTGTTTGTAAAAACGTTTGTAAAAAATAAAAATAAAAATAAAAATTTAATTTTTTTTTTAAGATTATTTTTTAAGTCTGTATCTTTGTACTGCAGTGACTGTCAGTTAACATAATACTGGCTGCGTCTTTTCTAGAAAAAAAAAAAAGTTTTCGTTTTGTATTAACATGGCTTTCTTCATGAGTTCATACGTTACAACTCCCACATTCACTGGAATATACGAGGTGTGTTTTCCCTGTGTGATTATGTTTACCTCGCCGTTAAGGCATCCACCGTTTTAGCTAGAGGGGGCGGGGGGGGGGGGCATTTTTGCTGTTTTGTGTTTCAGTAACCCACCGAGCACTAACATGGACCATCATGAATCTTTAAAGTGCGTATTTGATGTTCCGCATGTGTAGACGCATGCACGAATGGTGTTCAGGTCAACACATCTGGAGTTAGGGGGGGAAAAAAACCCACCACCTCTCCACCCATAATTCACCAGGAGTAGCCGTGATTCGAACCCAGGACCATCAGAGATTGAAAGTCCAGTGCTCAGACCAGTTGGCTATCGCGTCCGACGTGTATCTTTGAATATTATTTTCTTCTTTTTCATTGAATCCGGGGCTTCTTAGCAAGACGTCTGTTGGTGTTGTTGTCTTATCTGTAGCGACTTGTGTGTGTGTGTGTGTGTGTGTGTGTGTGTGTGTGTGTGTGTGTGTGTGTGCTTCTCTGTGTCACCAGGATCTGTTAATATAATCTAATGTGGAGTGATGGCCTAGAGGTAATGCGTCCGCATAAGAAGCGAGAGAATCTGAACGCGCTGGTTCGAATCACGGCTCAGCCGCCGGTATTTTTATCCCCTCCACTAGACCGTGAGTGGTGGTCTGGACGCTAGTCTTTCGGATGAGACAATAAACTGAGGTCGCATGTGCTGCATGTACTTAGCGCACGTAAAAGAACCCACGGCAACAAAAGGGCTGTTCCTGGCAAAATTCTGTAGAAGAATCCACTTCGATAAGAAAAACAAATAAAACAGCACGCAGGAAAAAAATACAACAAAAAATGGATGGCACTGTAGTGCAGCGACGCGCTCTCCCTGGGGAGAGCAGCCCGAATTTCACACAGAGAAATCTGTTGTGATAAAAAGAAATACAAATACAAATATATAAATGCCAAGTGACCAAGGGATATGTCCACATTAAGAAAGTTGGGCCGGGGGGCGGGGGTGGTGGTGGGGGGGGGGGTGGGGGGGGGGGCTATTGCATAGAAAGTGCTGCACGGAACGGACAGGTCTTCCGTTAGGTTTTTCGTCATCTTCAACACCCCGAGCTAAATTTTGAGGCGCTGACGACTCTAAATTAGAGTAATTAGCATTAATTGATTAGACAGTGACCCACGTATTTCACCACTGTGGATCCATTGACGTCAACAGTTGAAATGACGTGCACTTCCCTGACTTTGTTTCCACCTGCGAAAAAAATGTTAAATGGTACCAACAACAAAAAATAGATAAATGAATAAAAAGCTTTATTGGTAATATTCTATTTTAGTATCCTAAATTATGGGACGTATTTAAACGAAGATGTTAAGGCATTTTGCATGGTTTGAGCGGTGTTTCAATATAGGCACTTTTTCATATTTGGTGCTTCTTTGTTTGTTTTTGTTTTTTGGGGGGATGGGGTAACCCACCTTTGCATGGTTGGGGGGCCAAAAAAAAACAAAAAAAACAACCGAAAGAGCGGCTCTCTGATTGGCACAAACTGAACGAACACGTCGTAACAGACGATTGTGTTTTTTTGTGTTATATATATATATATATATATATATATATATATATATATATATATATCAAGCAAGATGGCTGCACGTTCGTTCAGAGACTGAATCTCTATCAAAATTTGTTCAGTAACCCTCACAACTTTGAGTCGAAAGTCACTGGAAATGAGTTTACAACATCGACGATAACCTGGGTAAAGTCCTATTTTAGCATCCTAAATTTAGGAATCTATTCATTTTACCGGCAATTTTTGTGCATGATATTGCAATTAGTAGATATTGTGACCCATTTTCTATGGATTTCGACCTCTTATTTTGTGCGTTATATATTACTCAGTTTTGATGAGGATTCGCTCACTAAACTGACGTGCCACCATGTTGCTTTTTTTCCGTTTTTTGGTCCTCGCAAACCATGAAAATGTAACCAATGGGTGCAATGATTTAGGACGCTATGATGAGACATCACCCAGCATCGATAATCTAATTGTAATATCAATCTGTCCATATATGCCCGAAAATTCCATGAACTTAGGGATACCGAAATAGGACGTTTTTCCCCATGGGTTGTGGATTAGTGGTGGTGAATGATGTTAATGATAATGAACCTGTCTTTTCACGAAATCTCCTGATGGTGAAGTGTCTGAGTGTGCATGCGCGCGTGACTTAATTAGACCAGACTGAATGCCACAGGAAACGGATGATGAGCGCCCACACGACAGTCGTCGGTCGGCTCTACCCAGATTTTTTTAGTTAAACTGTGTCTTTGTTTTGCACAACACTGACTGCGTCTTTTCAAGACTAAAAAAAAAAAAAGGTCGTTTTGCATTAACATTGTCTTTTCTTTACGCGACAACTCTCATGTCGTGTGAATGACCCCGTGTTTGTGAAGCGCTCGGAGCTTTCTCGCTGACCGATATAAGGCGCTGTATAAATATCCATGTCATAATGTTTTTACCCTTTCACCGCCAAGCTCGCATTTATGCACAGGCGTGGTAGAGGACCCGTGTCACTGACAGGTGACTATTCATTGGTCTGTTATCCATGAACCTACTGCTCTTAATTAATGTTAAGTGGTAGGATAGGCCATATTTTCCATACATTGCAGGGGGAATCCCCAGCTATTCTTAGCCACTATCTTTTCTGTGCTCATACCACACAAGAGAATTTTGTACTCTAAATTGACTGGCGGTGAAACGGTGAATGGTGTATACCGCTGCGTCTCCCATTCTCTCTCTCTCTCTCTCTCTCTCTCTCTCTCTCTCTCTCTCTCTCTCCTTACCCAATGTGTGGCGAAAGCCCAGAAGATGAAAATCATTTCATATTTAACTGCAAAAGATACGATGAATTACGAAAAAAAAACTACACCATTTTCAATACGGCTCCAGCGCAGAGAAAAGATTTGTTCGGCATACTAATGACAGAAAGTGAAGATGTGATACTTTCACTTGCAAAATATGTATCTGCCGCAATAAATATACGGAAAACGTCCATCATCGGTCAAAATACTCATTAGTCAATTAAAAATTAGTATGGGTTCTATGAGAGAGAAAAAAAAGCATTTTGTTCTGATTTGTACCTATGTCACCAGAGCTTTCAGCTAATGACAATAAACATTAAAAAAAAAAAAAAAATTTCAGTGTTCAGTGTTCTCTCTCTTTTCAGGGCCTGTGCAGGATGTTCGGCGTGGGCTACGTGGTGCAGCTGGTGATCCGACTGCTGTCCTCGCTGTCGGCCATCCGTCGCTCGCCCCGCGAGCTGCCGAAGGTCCTGTGGGGACCAGGGGCCTTTGGTCTGGCTGCCTTCCTCGGCCTCTACTCCGCTGTGTTCAGAGTGGGTGGATGTTCCGTCTTTGTGGGGGGATGGGGGGTGTGGAGGGACGGGGGGCTGAGTTTGTGGGTGTTGGGCGTGGGAAGGGTGTGGTTTGTGGGTGTTGGGTGTGGGAAGGGTTTGGTTTGTGGGTGTTGGGTGTGGGAAGATTGTGTTGGTTTGTGGGTGTTGGGTGTGGGAAGGGTGTGTTGGTTTGTGGGTGATGTGTGTGGGAGGGGTGGGGTTTGGGGGTCTGGGAGGTTGTAGGTGTTGGCTGGAGGAGTTTGTGTGTCTGTGTGTGTCTGTGTCTGTCTCTGTGTCTGTGGTTTGTTTGTCCGTGTGTGTGTGTGTCTGTGTCTATGGTTTGTTTGTCCGTGTGTGTGTCTGTGTCTGTGGTTTGTTTGTCCGTGTGTGTGTGTGTGTGTGGTTTGTTTGTCTGCGTGTGTGTGTATGTGTGTATTTGTGTGTGTGAAATATTGGATAATCTTTTAGACATGTTGGTTCCTTTCTTCTTCTACTTCTTCTTCTTCTTCTTCTTCTTCTTCTTCTACTTCGTCTTCTACTACTACTACTACTACTACTGCTACTACTTTTTCTACTTCTTGTTTTTCTTCTTCTTATGTTGTTGTTGTTGCTGTTGTGTTTGTTTTGTTTTTTTAACAGTGTACGTGGTGTATAGTCTGTATGTATCAGTACGCACGCTCTGGCAGCTCCATGAAACTGCAACTTGCCAATATGATCTTTTTATTGATTCGTTTTAGACCTGGTGTTTTTTTCTTGTTTTTTTTTTCATGTTGTGTTTTTTGGTGGTGGTTGTGACGGGCGCAATAGCCGAGTGGTTAAAGCGTTGGACTGTCAATCTGAGGGTCCCGGGTTCGAATCACGGTGACGGCGCCTGGTGGGTAAAGGGTGGAGATTTTTACGATCTCCCAGGTCAACATATGTCCAGACCTGCTAGTGCCTGAACCCCCTTCGTGTGTATATGCAAGCAGAACATCAAATACGCACGTTAAAGATCCTGTAATCCATGTCAGCGTTCAGTGGGTTATGGAAACAAGAACATAACCAGCATGCACACCCCCGAAAACGGAGTATGGCTGCCTACATGGCGGGGTAAAAACGGTCATACACGTAAAAGTCCACTCGTGTGCATACGAGTGAACGCAGAAGAAGGTGGTGGTTGTTTTTTTGGGGGGAGGGGGGGGGGGGTTCGGGGGGTTGTTGTTGTTTTTTGTTTGTTGTTGTATTTTTAGGTTTGTTTGGTTGGTTTCTTTTGGGGGGTGGGTTGTTTTTTTTATTACTGTTCTTTCAGTCTGGAGGTGATTGATTAAGCCAGAATGACTGGGGCCTGTGACGTGGCGTACACTGTTTTGTCTGTATGAGATCAGCGGAGTGGTGTGGACACTCCTCGTGGAATTGAACTGAATATTGGTGTTGGCTTGTTGTCTGGGATGTGGTTCTTTTTCTTCTTTTTTTTTATCTTCTGTATTTTTCTTTTCTTTCTTTTTTTTTTTTTTTTTTCTTTTTTTCCCTACATGGTGTGTTTTAGTTCTTTTTGCGTTTGTGGGCTGCAGATCTCACGTCATCAGTGTTTGTGTGTGTGTGTGTGTGTGTGTGTGTGTGTGTGTGTGTGCGAGCGAGTGGGTATTTTAATACACACTTGATTGTTTTTATTTATGTATGCACGTTTGTATCTGTAGATGCATTTGACTGTGTGTGTGAGTGTGTGTGAGGGGGGGGGGGGATGTGTGCGTGTGGGTGTGTACGTAGGTGTGTGTACGTGTACGTGTTTTTGTGTGCGCCTTCTTTGCACCAGATTTGGCCTCAGTACAAAATGTATTTGTATGCAGCGTGTGAAAGAGCTGACTTTCATTTCCATTCTTCTCGTCAGTCTCCGTGGCATGCAGACAGGAGGGGAAAAAAAAATTAATGGGGATGGCGAGGGGAGTGGGGCGAGGGGTGTTGGTGGTGCTGTACTGTGGCGATACACACTTTCCCCGGGGAAAGCAGCCTGGATTTCACACAGGGAACCCTGTTGTGACAAAGAGAGCAATAAGAAGAATTAGAATAAGAATGCAGAGTTTAATGCAATACAGCACAACGCAATACAACACAGTGCAACACAGTGTGTGCCGAGGGGGTGGATGGGGGGGGGGAGGGGGTATGGGGGGCAGGCATGTCAGTTTGCTTTTCTGTATGTTTATATACAAGTATGCATGCATCGTGTGTGTGTGTGAGTGTGTGTGTGTGTGAGTGAGTGTGTGTAAGTGTGTGAGTGTGTGTGTGCGTGTGTAGTTTCCTTGGTACATTTTGGTGCATATTATGTAACATTGATGTGCTGTGTTACACATGAAACAATGTGTTTCGTAAGGCACCCAGAGCAGTTTCCTTGATAGGCGCTATATAAGTATCCACATCATATCACATCATATTCATATCATATCATGTTATATCATAATCATATCAGTAATAGTAGTAGTTGATGTTGTTGTCGTAGTGGTGGTGGTAGTGCAGTACGATACAATACAATGTGATACGACGCAGTGCAATACAGTACAAAACAATACAACACAATAAATGAAATACCATGCGATACAATACTGTACTAGGTGCCAGCTGCGTGCACACTAGTTGCAGTAGTAGTAGTAGTGGTAGTAATAGTAGTAGAAGTATAGTATTATTAGTAGTAGTATATTAGTAGTAGTAGTAGTAGTTGTTGTTGTTGTTGTAGTAGTACAGTACAATGCAATGCAACACAATACAAAACAAATACAATACGATACAGTACAATACAATACAGTACAATACAACACAACACAACACAGTACAAATGCAATACGATACAATACACTGCCATACAAATACACTACAATACAATACAAATACAATACAACACAACACAATACAATACAACACATACAATACAGTACGAGACAACACAACACCCCCAGCACAACACAACACAACACAGTACAAATGCAATACGATACAAACACACTACCATACCAACACAAATACAGTACAATACAATACAACACAATATAATACAATACAAAACAATACAACACAACAAACACAACACAACTCAGTTTCAGTTTCAGTTTCAGTTTCACTTTCTCAAGGAGGCGTCACTGCGTTCGGACAATCCATACACGCTACACCACATCTGTTGAGCAGATGCCTGACCAGCAGCATAACCCAACGCGCTTAGTCAGGCCTTGAGTGCATGCTTACATATTTGTGTACCTATGAAAGTGGATTTCATTTTACGTAATTTCGCCAGAGGACAACACTCTCGTTGCCATGGGTTCTTTTTCAGTGCGCCAAGTGCGTGCTGCACACGGGACCTCGGTTTATCGTCTCATCCGAAAGACTAGACGCTCAGTTTGATTTTCCAGTCAAACTTAGGAGAAAGGGCGAGAGCGGGATTCGAACCCACACCCTCACGGACTCTCTGTATTGGCAGCTGAGCGTCTTAACCATTCTGCCACCTTCCTCCTCAACTCAGTACAAATGCAATACGATACAAATACAATAAAATACAACACAACACAACTCAATACAATACAAATGCAATACGATACAAATACAATACCATACAATACAAATCCAATACAAGACAATACAATATAAATGCAATATAATACAAATACAATACACTACAAACAGGGCGTCAACTGCGCACTCCGGTGGCTACGAGAGAAGGACGATGCGGTTCACGGCATGGCGGCAGGTTTTGTGGCTGGTGGGGCCATGTACTTCTACAAGAGTGTCCCCGTGGCCCTGTTCTGTGCCTCCAAACTGGTGGAGGTGAGTCTCTGTGTGTGTGTGTGTGTGTGTGTGTGTGTGTGTGTGTGTGTGTGTGTGTGTGTGTGTGTGTGTGTGCTTTGTGGCTGGTGGGGCCATGTACTTCTACAAGAGTGGCCCTGTGGCCCTGTTCTGTGCCTCCAAACTGGTGGAGGTGAGTGTCTGTGTGAATGTGTGTGTGTGTGTGTGCGCGCGCGCTTTGTGGCTGGTGGAGCCATGTACTTTTACAAGAGTGTCCCCGTGGCCCTGTTCTGTGCCTCCAAACTGGTGGAGGTGAGTCTGTGTGTGTGTGTGTGTGGTGTGTGCCTCTGTGTGTGTGTGTGTGTGTGTGTGTGCTTTGTGGCTGGTGGGGCCATGTACTTCTACAAGAGTGTCCCTGTGGCCCTGTTCTGTGCCTCCAAACTGGTGGAGGTGAGTGTCTCTGTGTGTGTGTGTGTGTGTGTGTGTGTGTGTGTGTGTGTGTGCTTTGTGGCTGGTGGAGCCATGTACTTCTACAAGAGTGTCCCCGTGGCCCTGTTCTGTGCATCCAAACTGGTGGAGGTGAGTCTGTGTGTGTGTGTGTGTGTGTGTGTGTGTGTGTGTGCTTTGTGGCTGGTGGGGCCATGTACTTCTACAAGAGTGTCCCCGTGGCCCTGTTCTGTGCCTCCAAACTGGTGGAGGTGAGTCTCTGTGTGTGTGTGTGTGTGTGTGTGTGTGTGTGTGTGTGTGTGCTTTGTGGCTGGTGGAGCCATGTACTTCTACAAGAGTGTCCCCGTGGCCCTGTTCTGTGCATCCAAACTGGTGGAGGTGAGTCTCTGTGTGTGTGTGTGTGTGTGTGTGTGTGTGCTTTGTGGCTGGTGGGGCCATGTACTTCTACAAGAGTGTCCCCGTGGCCCTGTTCTGTGCCTCCAAACTGGTGGAGGTGAGTCTCTGTGTGTGTGTGTGTGTGTGTGTGTGTGTGTGTGTGTGCTTTGTGGCTGGTGGAGCCATGTACTTCTACAAGAGTGTCCCCGTGGCCCTGTTCTGTGCCTCCAAACTGGTGGAGGCGAGTCTGTGTGTGTGTGTGTGTGTGTGTGTGTGTGTGGTGTGTGTGCCTCTGTGTGTGTGTGTGTGCCTCTGCGTGTGTGTGTGTGTGTGTGTGCTTTGTGGCTGGTGGGGCCATGTACTTCTACAAGAGTGTCCCTGTGGCCCTGTTCTGTGCCTCCAAACTGGTGGAGGTGAGTGTCTGTGTGAATGTGTGTGTGTGTGTGTGTGCGCGCGCGCTTTGTGGCTGGTGGAGCCATGTACTTTTACAAGAGTGTCCCCGTGGCCCTGTTCTGTGCCTCCAAACTGGTGGAGGTGAGTCTCTGTGTGTGTGTGTGTGTGTGGTGTGTGCCTCTGTGTGTGTGTGTGTCTGTGTGTGTGTGCTTTGTGGCTGGTGGGGCCATGTACTTCTACAAGAGTGTCCCTGTGGCCCTGTTCTGTGCCTCCAAACTGGTGGAGGTGAGTGTCTGTGTGTGTGTGTGTGTGTGTGTGTGTGTGTGTGTGTGTGTGTGTGTGTGTGTGTGTGTGTGTGCCTGCGTGTGTGTATGCGTTTGTGTGATTCGACCAAGTGATGCTTAATGAGTTTTGTGTGCAGCACAAGACGTATATATGCCATTGTCTATGTGTTTGTGTATGTGTGTTGTTGGGGGGCGGGATATTTACGTTTGCCATTTGAGAGTTGGGCCTGGGTAGATGTGTGTTATACTGTGGATTTTTGTTTTGTATTGTTTGTTTTGTTTTGTATTGTTTGTTTTGTTTTTTTTTTGTGCTTCTTTGTTGTTTTTGTTGCTGTTGTTTGTTTTGCTTTGTTGTTGTTGTTCTTTGTTGTTTTGTTGTTGTTGATTTGTTGGGGGTTTTTTGTCTGTTTTTTTTTTTCTATTGTTGTTTTGTGTGTTGTTGTTTGTTTGTTTGTGTGTGTGTGTGTGTGTTTGTTTTTTTTATCCTGTTGTTTTTACATTGTTTCAGTATTAAGACATTGCTCTTTGGCTAAGCGGCCTTGTACAAAGTGGCAAATCTTTTAATATACCAAAAAATACACAGTCACTTCTGTCCATGATACAGACACTCACGTAGCATTTTTTTTTCAATAGTTTACACGCGAGTGAGGAGACTGTAGACTTGATCAGCTACATTTGTTGTGTGTGTGTGTTTTTTTTTAATATGTGCATGTAATTTATGTGCACATATATATATATATATATATATATATATATATCCTCGAGCATGCACATTTCAAGTATGTTGAGGTGATGTTAGCTCAGGCTTCAAAAGGCACTGTCAATAGATAATATACATCCGCGTGCTGCCCACAGAGACATCTGCAGGCATTCAGTATGGATTTTGCCTTAAAGCTTAGTTTGTTATATCTAGATAATATGTATGCTGCGTAAGGATGTAACATTGATATAAATGCAATGTGGGTTTTTACCACAAGGAACTTGTGTGCACGTTCAAAATATTCGCGTCCGTCCACATTTATGTGGCACGCACAAACTTCATGAAATAATGATGTAGGCATTCTCACATGTCTGTCCTCGAGCATGGTCAAGCATCACTGTGGTAGATATGCGAGAATACACACACACACACACACTCTCTCTCTCTCTCTCTCTCTCTCTCTCTCTCTCTCTCTCTGTACGAGTTGAAGTTGCCAGTCATGGTCTAAGGGAAATAAATTTGAGTAGTGCAGCGGTTGCTGTCAAGAGTTCATTCCCATGAATTGTCACCATTCCCAGGGTTTGTTTTGGAACCTGAAAACCTCTCAAAGTGTAACAGAAATAAATGAATTGTCATGATTGTTTTGATGATGGCTTGTGATGATTCATCAAATATCTACACTCAGCTCTTTTGGGTCTTTACACATCGGCCTTTTTATGTTGTTGTCTTTTTGAAAGGTGTGTATTTGGGCCTGTGTACTTACGTTTATGCTTTCGTATCTGTGAAACTGCAGGTTTGTTGTATATCTGTTATGCATATGTGTGTGTGTGTGTGTGTGTGTGTGTTTACATTATTTGCCTATTTGTTTATTCGTTATCATTATTGGCTTTTAATTTTTTTAATTATCTATTTGCCTCTCTTGTCTTCCTTTTTATATATACTCAGTTACTTCTTCTTTTTTCTTCTTTTTTTCTTTTTTTTTTCTTTTTTTTTCTCAAGACCTGACTAAGCACGTTGGGTTATGCTGCTGGTCAGGCATCTGCTTAGCAGATGTGGTGTAGAGTATATGGATTTGTCCGAACGCAGTGACGCCTCCTTGAGCTCCTGATACTGATACTAATACTAATACTTATAAAGTGTGAAAAATCACATTGGAGAGAAAAAGCAGAGTTACCTAACAATGTGAACATGTGAAGGAGCCACTAACTCCGCAAAGAGAGTGTCTGAATTCTGCTTGTTAATCAGATGCTTTATGTGTTTTAATGACATCCTGTATATCAAACATTTAATGGATTTGATGGATTTTAGTATATTAAATGGTTTATGGATTTGGATTACTTTCTGTATGTTGAGTGGATTTTGAGTACTTTCTGTCATATTGAATGGATTTTGATTACTTTCTGCATAATAAAGATTTCATGTATTTTAATGTCTATATATCAAACGTTTGATAAATTTTAATTGCCTCATTGAATACAAAATGTGTGATGGGTTTTCTATCATAATGTTGTTTGTTTTATTATCAGATGTTTGTTGATAAAGTTTTTGTCCACTTTTGTTGTTTGTTTTATTATCAGATGTATGTTGATAAAGTTTTTGTCCACTTTTGTTTGTTTTATTATCAGATATATTTTGATAAAGTGTTTGTCCACTTCTCTCCACCCCCCCCCCCCCCCCCCCCCACCCCCCATCCCCCTTCCCCTCCAGGTCCTGTACTTCAAAGGTATTGACGCGGGCCGCCTTCCCTACATCCCTCACGCTGAGGTGTTCATCTATGCCTTCACCTGCGCCTTTGTCTTCCATGCTGTGAGTTGATGAATGATGATGAATGAAAGATACGGATACTTATATAGCGCCTGTCCTCGGTCGGAGATCAAGCTCTAAGCGCTTTACAAAAATGGGGTCATTTGCACAACAGAATGTCTTCCTGGGTAGAGCCGACTGACGGCTGCCATTGGGCACTCATCATTCGCTTCCTGTGTTATTCAGTCAGATTTCAGGCACGCGCACATACACGCTCAGACATGCAACATTTTGCATGTATGACCGTTTCGTTTATTTACCCCGTGCCATGTAGGCAGCCATACTCCGTTTTCGGGGGTGTGCATGCTGGGTATGTTCTTATGTTCCATAACCCTCCGAACGCTGGTATGGATTACAGGTTCTTTAACGTACGTATTTGATCATCTGCTTGTGTGTACGAAGGGGGTTCAGGCACAAGCAGGTCTGCACATCTGTTGACCTGGTAGATCGGAAAAATCTCCACCCTTTACCCACCAGGCGCCGTTACCGAGATTTGAACCCGGGACCCTCAGATTGAAAGTCCGATGCTGCACTCGGCTATTGCGCCTGTAAGTTATTCCCCATTGGGTATTTACTTACTTCCTGTCCGGTAGGCCCATTGGCATGTAGGGCAGCGACGAAGAACCGCCACTCTGGTCTGCAGAGGGCCCAGTCTCTGAACAGTACTCCAGGTGTGCTGCAGGGTCTTGGAGTTCTTCAGCTGTTCTTCGCCAAGTGTTCTGTGGCCTTCCTCTCGTGCGTCTGCCATCTGGTGTGCAGTGAAGGGGCTTGCTTTCTTCACACGACGTGTGCAGTCCATCTCCACCGCCTTCTCATGATGAGGGTCCCCATGTTCTCTTGATCGCACTGGGCGAGTGGTTGTCGCTTGGAGAAAGGGGTTCTGGGCCAGAAGATTTGCGGGATTCTCCAAAGTGTTTTGTTTTTTTTGTTTTGTTTTTGTTTTTGTTTTTTCCCTGAGGAAGGTTGACAACTTCGTTAGATCAAATACCAGTGTCTTTCAGTATAAACAGCTTCCATGCCTTCTGGGAAATTCTGTGCTTGAAATTTCCTCTTTTCTCTCGGACTTCTCTCTTCCTTCATTGTCTGCTTTTTTTGTCTGCCTTCCCAGTTCATTCCCTTTTCTACTACACATGTGTCATTTCAGTAAAACTTTGTTTTTTGATAAGCGAACACAGCCTTGTCTGTTTCGAAAGGGGAAAATGGAATGTTAATGTGTAATTGTTTGTTTGCTTGTGTGGGCGTTTTGTGCTTTTTTACTTTTGGACATCACTCATTTTGGTTTATGTACACTCATTTTGGTTTATGTACGACAGTCAGTCATGTCATTCTATTGCCAACAGAATCAGCAGAGGAGGCAGCTGCTGTCCCAACTGTCTAGGGTAGAATTTGATTATAGTGGAGAGTGTCCTGCCCAAGTTACATCCCCCAATCTCTCGGCCAAGAGGGTATTTGGACCGTTTTGCGGCGTTGGGATGGTTTATATGGTGTGTGTGAAAGATGTTCATGTATAATATTTCAACGCCCCCAGGGGGCACATGAAATAAACCTGTTATGTTGACTTGCCATGTCCTGCCCTGCCTTGTCTTGCCTGCCCTGCCTTTCCCTGCCCTGCGTTGCCCTATCCTGCCCTGTCTTGTCTTGCCCTGCCCTGCCCTGTTTTGTCTTGCCTTGCCCTGCCCTGCCCTGCCTTGCCCTACCCTGCCCTGTCTTGCCTACCCTGCCTTGCCTTGCCCTGCCCTGCCTTGCCCTGCCCCGCCTTGCCCTGCAGTGTCTTGTCTTGCCCTGCCCTGTTTTGTCTTGCCTTGCCCTGCCCTGCCTTGCCCTGCCCTGCCCTCCCCTGTCTTGCCCTGCCTTGCCCTGCCCTGCCTTGCCCTGCCCTGTCTTGTCTGGCCCTCCCTGCCTTGCCCTGCCCTGCCCTGTCTTGTCTTGTCTTGCCCTCCCTGCCTTGCCCTGCCCTGTCTTGTCTTGCCCTCCCTGTCTTGCCCTGCCCTGTCTTGTCTTGCTCTCCCTGCCTTGCCCTGCCCTGCCCTGCCTTGCCCTGTCTTGTCTTGCCCTGCCCTGCCTTGCCTTGCCCTGCCCTGTCTTGTCTTGCCCTCCCTGCCCTGCCTTGCCTTGCCTTGCCCTGCCCTGCCCTGCCCTGCCCTGCCTTGCCTTGCCCTGCCCTGCCCTGCCCTGCACTGCCTTGCCCTACCTTGCCCTGCCCTGCCCTGCCTTGCCTTGCCCTGCCCTGCCCTGCCCTGCCCTGTCTTGCCTTGCCTTGCCTTGCCCTGCCCTGCCCTGCCCTGCCCTGCCTTGCCTTGCCTTGCCTTGCCCAGTCTGACTGTGTTTTGGTTTAACAGGCTGTGATGGAACCTCAGGCCCTGAGGCCTGCCTACTGGAAGTGGCTGCTGAGAGTGACTCACAACAAGTAGGCTCTGTGTGTGTGTGTGTGTGTGTGTGTGGTTGTGTGTGTGTGTGTGGTTGTGTGTGTGTGTGTGTGTGGTTGTGTGTGTGTGTGTGGTTGTGTGTGTGTGTGGGGGGTTGTGCGTGTGTGTGTGTGTGTGTGTGTGTGTGTGTGTGTGTGTTAGACAGGGAGTGAAGGGCTTTAAAAGCTTACTTGGTCTGGTGGGAGGAACGAGATCCGTAACAGATACGTCACAGTCTTCTGTGTGTGTGTGTGTGTGTGTGTGTGTGTGTGTGTGTGTGTACATGAGAGAGAAACAGAGTTCGCTGACACTGTTAGGTGGATAGGAGTGGATCTGAGCCTTCAGCCAGTATACGCTTCAAGAACGCTTCAAGCAGACCTTCACTCCAGCCACAGATATTTTCTCTTGTTTGAAAAAAAAATAGAATAAATAAATAGATAAATAAATAAATAATGAATTTAAGAAAATCTTATTATTATCGATACACATACAGCGCCTGCCTTCGGTCAGAGACCAAACCAAGCACTTCAAAAACAGTCGTTTGCACAACAAGCTGCCTTCTTGGGTAGAACCTGATGACAGACAGCTGCATGAAGGCGTTCATTTTCAGTTGAAAACACAAAACTGGTAGAATGGAAAAGACGCTCAGCTGTCAATAGAGAGAGTCCGTGAGGGGTGTGGGTTCCAGTCCCGCTCTCGCCCTTTCTCCCAAGTTTGACTGGAAAATCAAACCGAGCGTCTGGTTATTCGGATGAGACGATAAACTGAGGTCCCGTGTGCGGTAATAAGAGTGTTGTCCTCTGGCAAAATTCTGTAGAAGAACTCCACTCGGACAGGTGCACAAAATACATGAGCATGCACCCAAGGCCTGACGAAGCGCGTTGGGTCGGAAATCTGCCTGGCAGGCGTGGTGTAACGTATATGGATTTGTCGGAACGCATTGACGCCTCCTCCTTGAGAGACTGAAAGTGAACCTGAAGCTCCGTCTCTCTGTGCAGGTTTGCCGTGATGAATCGAAGACTGCTGGACGTGTTTGGCACCAACGCTTCCCAGATCAACCCAGACTTCTGGCCCGACTATGACCCCCGCTACACCGACCTCCGACCCCCCACCAGCTGATGACGTCTGGCCCTCCGCCCATAGCGGGCATCCTGCTGGGAACCTGTGATCATGATAGCAGATCAGGTGTGGGCGTGTGAGTGCTTCCAGCGTTGGCGGGCGGCGTTCTGTGTGACTTTATGATGGCGCTTTTCGTACGGTTTGTCCCAAGCTTTGTTGTTGGGTTTCTCCCTTTTCGTTTCTGTGTGTGTGTGTGTGTGTGTGTGTGTGTGTGTGTGTGTGTGTGTCTCACTCTAGCTCTCCCTCTCTCTCTCTCTCTCTCTCTCTCTCTCTCTCTCTCTCTAGCTCTCTCTCTCTCTCTCTAGCGCTCTCTCTCTCTATCTAGCTCTCTTTCTTGCTCTCTCTCTCTCTCAAGCTCTCTCTCGCTCTCTCTCTCTCCCTCTCTTTCTCTCTCTCTAGCTCTCTCACTCTAGCTCTCTCTCTCTCTCTAGCTATCTCTCTTTCTCTCTCTCTCTCTCTCTCTTTCTCTCTCTATCTCTCTCTAGCTCTCTCTCTCTCTCTCTCTCTCTAGCTCTCTCTCTCTCTTTCTTTCTCTCTCTGTCTGTCTGTCTGTCTGTCTGTCTCTTTCTCTGTCTCTCCCACTCTCTCTCCCACCTCTCTCTCCCTTTCTCTCTAGCTCTCTCCCCTCTCTCTCTCTCTCTCTCTCTCTCTCTCTCTCTCTACTGTCCTTTTCCTTAGAGTGGTTTATAAACTAGGAATAAAGCGGTGTGAGAAGAGGACTGGGCCTCACCTTCTCATGCCGAGCTCTGGACACAGCGAACATGGTTCATTGTGCTGTATGTTGGTAACAGGCTGTGTCAGAGCATTAGCGTTTACCATATCACCCAGGGATCCAGAAGTTGTGCTGAGATAATATATGTGTTTTGTTCTAACGATTTTCTTCTTCTTTTTTTTTTTTTTCTTTTTTTTTTTGGATGAATCATGTTAGACACTATTATATTTCTCTGCAATGGACGTTGAAGTGTATATTTCAGAGCTTGTGCTGAGATAATGCGTTTTGTTCCAACAATTTTGTTTTTCCAGTCATGTTAGTTACTATTATACTTCTCTGCAATGGATGTTGAAGTGTACATTTCTGAGCTTGCAAAAACTGCAAAATCAAATTGCAAAATCATGATCAGGGTCTTTTCAGCCTCTGCTTTGTGAATTCTGAATGAATGGAGAAAAAAAAAAATAACCGTTGAAGGGTTCTGTGTTTAGTGTGATACGATCTGTGTTTTGTGGATCAAAGAAACCAGATGTAAAATGATGATGATCAGTTGTTTTACTTTGTGTGACTGGTCAAGAGAGAATACCAAGTGCCTTGACTGCTGCTGCTGTTGGACATTATTTTCTGTGGGTTTTTTTTTTTTGTTTTTTTTGGGGGGGGGGGGGGGGGGGGGGGAACCTACTTTCGCCTGTTTCAAAATTTTGTTTCAATTGCCATGATTTGTCATGTGCGTTGCTGAGAAGCTCAACATCAAAGCTAACTAAAAATTCATGTTTTCATGATTCAAAATGTTCTTATTTCGAGGTCATTTAAACACATGTATTGACAGGATTATCAAGATTTTGGGTTTGTGTGTTTGTTGTTGATTTTTTTTTTTTTTTTTTTTTTGGTGTGTGTGTGTGTGTGTGTGTAAAAATAATGAAGGCCACTTATCCTATATCAACAGTGTCATCTGTGTTTTTCATTGTCATTCATTTCCAGTTCAGGGACTTGTCTTTATGCATGTGTTTGTGTGTGTGTATGAGTGTGTGTGTGTGTGTGTGTGTGTGTGTGTGTGTAGATACCATATTGATATTTGATCTGGGAAAGGGGGGAAGATTTGATGGATTCAGAATCACATTTGATTTTATTTGATTCAGTTACATTTTGATTGATTCAAAAGTCGCACATGATGGGATGGATTTTTAAGATTTTACATGTGGTTTGGTTGGCTCAGAATTCACATGTGATTTGATTCATTTAAAATTCAAATGTGGTTTGATTTGGTTTGACCGATTTAAAAGTCACATTAGATTTGACTGATTCAAAGTCACACTTGGATCGACTGGTTCAAATATCATGATTATTTGGTTCGATTGTTTCAAGATCAAGAAATTATAGCCGTTTCCAGTGATTGTGATCTCTTGGACAATGTTGGTTTGTTTGGGTTTGGAGGGTTTATTTGGTGTGTTTTTGTTTGTGTGGTGTGTGTGTGTGTGTGTGTGTGTGTGTGTGTGTGTGTGTGGTGTTGTTGTTGTTTTCAAATATTCAGGTTTGCGTTACTTTGTGTAGAAAGAGAAGTGTTGGTGGAACATGCTCTTGACATTGTACTAGTGGAGAGAGAGAGAGAGGTGGGGGGGGGGAGAGAGAGAGACACACACAGAGATTTAGAATTATACTGTATGATGATGATGCAGTTGATTGATTGATGGCTCAACTGATTGCTAAAAGTCATGACCTGATGAGTGTCATCAAGCTCCACGGGTATTCGAAACAAAACATGTTTATGTGCGCACGCTCACACACACACGCGCACGCGCACACACACACACACACACACACACACACACACACACACACACACACACACACACACACACACACACACACACACACACACACACACACACACACACACACACGAAGAAGAAGAAGAAGAAGAAATAAGTAAAACTGCATATTTACATGTTATTCATGGTTTATATTTATCACACACACACACACACACACACACACACACACACACACAAACACTCTCTCTCTCTCTCTCTCTCTCTCTCTCACACACACACACACACACACACACACACACACACACAGAGAGAGAGAGAGAGAGAGAAATAAGTAGATCTGCATGTATTTATGCGTTCACAGACACATGTTTGCACATACCTTCCTATACAAAAACTACATCAGGGGCTATTGATATTCCACAATATGATTACATGCATTGCCATGCGGCCCAACTTACATGCATTATTACAACAACATCTTTTCCATCTGTGCATAATTATCACACATAATTATCACAGTGAGAGACAGTGCATGGAACATAGGGAGCCAGCATGCGTCTTCGTCTTCTTCTTCTTCTTCTTCTTCTTCTTCGTTCGTGGGCTGCAACTCCCACGTTCACCTGTATGTACACGAGTGGGCTTTTACGTGTATGACATGACTGTTTTTACCCCGCCATGAAGGCAGCCATACTCCGCATCTGGGGTGTGCATGCTGGGTATGTTCTTGTTTCCATAAGCCACCGAACAGTGATATGACACAGCACATGTCAAATGTTTCTGCATGCAAGTCTTGCGTGTGAGGAGAGTTCACTCGGACAATGCCAGTGCAAACCATCATTGTGCAAGAACCAGTAGGAGAAGGGTTGCAAAATGGCTCAGACGCTCGTCTACATACAGTGTCTGTGAGGGTCTGGGTTCGAATCCCTCTCACGCCCTTTCTCCCACGTTTGACTGGGAAAATCGAACTGAGCATCTAGTCATTTGGATGAGACGATAAATGGAGGTCCCGTGTGCAGCACGCACTTTGCGCACTGGAAAGAAAAAGAGAGAACCCATGACAACGAGAGTGTTGTCTTCTGGCAAAATTCTGTCAGAAGAAGATATCCATAGGTACACAAATATAATCAATGCACTCAAGGCCTGACTATGCGCGTTGGGTTATGCAGCTGGTCAGGCATCTGCCTAGCAGATGTGGTGTAGCGTTTATGGATTTGAGAAACTAAAACTGAAAACTGAAAAAAAAAAAAGAAGAAAAAAACGTGCCAGTGGGTGTGGAGTGACGGCCTAGAGGTAACGCGTCCGCCTAGGAAGCGAGAGAATCTGAGCGCGCTGGTTCGAATCACGGCTCAGCCGCCGATACGTTCTCCCCCTCCACTAGACCTTGAGTGGTGGTCTAGACGCTAGCCATTCGGATGAGACGATAAACCGAGGTCCCGTGTGCAGTATGCACTTTGCGCACGTAAAAGAACCCACGGCAACAAATGGGTTGTTCCTGGCAACATTCTGTGGAAAAATCCACTTCGATAGGAAAAAAACAAATAAAACTGCACGCAGGAAAAACTATAATTTTAAAAAATGGGTGGCGCTGTAGTGTAGCGACGCGCTCTCCCTGGGGAGAGCAGCCCGAATTTCACACAGAGAAATCTTTTGTGATAAAAAGAAATACAAACAAATACAAATCCTTCAGTATCGGGAGACTATGGAGTTGGACTCTGGGTGATGTTTCTGGTGCAGCATAGTATGTGGCTTGACAGGCCTGTTCAAAAGTGGCAGTCTCTCCAGCCCTCAGTGTATTAGAATGGAATAGAATAGAATGTGAATAGAATGTGTAAGCTTGTGTGTCTGTCCAGTTTTAGAGAATACTTTATATATTTATCTCCAGTAAGAGAAATTCATTTGAATTTGTGATAATACGCACTTTAAGTGCGCAGTGCTGTGAATAGCAGTTTTGATACGGATTTGAAGAATGCTTTGTTATCATGTTGCTATCAGCATTTTGCTATGATTTTTTGATTGGTTGGAGTAGCGGTCATTAAGATTATGGAAACGTGACATAATGTGTGCATGAATGTTTCATAGCTTTCCACAAAGGAGGCTTGCTTTTGTGGGGTCCTTGAAGATGTGTGTTTTTTTCTTCTTTTTTTTGCGGGGGGGGGGGGGGTGTTTTGGCGCATTTGTGTATTAAGTTTGTGCTCATTGCTTATACAGAAAAGAAAAGGTATTGAAAAAAATTTTGCTTAAAAAGAAACACATTATTCCGATGACATCTTAACTTTAACTTGTGTTTATCAGAGCAATGTTTCAAGAAATGTAAAGGTTTACATGTGGAATGTGATTGTATTAGGACAGATTTTTCTAATGTAATCGGGGAAACTTTATTAAAAATTTGTTGTTTTTTTTTGTTTTGTTTTGTTTGGGTTTTTTTTGTTTATTGACATAATGACAGTTTGTAACACTTTGTTTGTTAGACTGATCAGGGACCAGAGCTCATCAGTATCAACTCAAGGCGTCTGTTCAGAAAATCAGTTTTTGTATTGTATTTTCTTGCGTTTTTCTTTCGTCTTTTTTTTCTTCTTCTTCTTCTTCTTCTTCTTCTTTTGACAACATATTTTGCTGTGTGAAAATCAGGCTGCAGTGCCACCTTTTTTTTTTTTTTTTTGTCTGCAAGTGTATTTGTTTTTATCATCAAAGTGGATTTTTTTTCTGCAGGTTTGTTTGGTCGTCTTGAGAACGTGTTCATCCTTATTCTTTTGTTTGTTTTGTTCGTTTGTTTGGTTGGTTGGTTCTTTGTTTCAACATTACTCCACTGTTCTGGAGCCAGAAGCCTCACCTTTGATGATGACTTCAGAATCTGCGCAAATTTAGTGTTGTTGCTTGATCAGAATACGGTTGTTGTTGTTTTATGAACGGTGTGTGCGTTTTTCCACCCTTCAAGGTACGCTTAGGCCCGGATGCTGAAAAAGTGATCTAACTTAGTAGCACCAAGTTTTGCTTAGCATAAAACAAAATTTTAAAATTACAAAGGCTACATTCACACAAAGCCCAACCAGTTGCTGACAGGAGCTGGCCGAGAATTGCGCACACGTCACTTTGCGCTTTCCCGCCATGTATACCGGCGGTAAGTGTTCACCCTGGCCACCAGCCGTCTCCAGCGGTCTCCAGCCAGCTGTTTGATTTATGGCGAGCATACAAATAAAACCGATAGCTGGTCCAAGGGACGGTACTCTTCAGTGACGCTAGCAGCGTGAATCCCAATAATGTTAGTTTCTTCCATCTGGAGAGCGCTGTAGTTGACAGGCTGTGTCTGACTGAAGTGTGTTGCTGTGTCAGGTCAGCCTGGCTGCCACTGGCTGGGCTTAGTGTGAACGTCGTCTGTACTAATTCTACTGACTTATGAAAAAGTTCCCAACTCCGGACGAACTCAGCTCTACTAAAATTGCTTGTGCAACACAGGTCCTTTGTGCTGTTTTAGGTAAGCACTTGAACCCACGTGCACTTGCAAAGGCAAGCACACACAAACACACACACACACGCGCACGCACACACACACACACACACACACACACACACACACACACACACACACACACACACATTTGCACATACAACCGTTACTCTAAGGTTTGGATATTGTTTTAAGTACAAAGAAGATTTTTGAATGATTTTGTAGTTAACAATAGGGCCAAGCAAACACATTTGTTTTGTTTTTTTTATGATATAATGGACATTTAGTTGAGTTTTGTGTGCTGTTATATACATTATTATGCTCCCTTCCTGTGTATTTCATTTGATTGCGTGTCATCAGTTGTGTTGTTTTTATACTCAGTGCTGCATTTGTGTATTAAGTTTGTGCTCATTGCTTATACAGAAAAGAAAAGGTATTGAAAAAAAATTTTGCTTAAAAAGAAACACATTATTCCGATGACATCTTAACTTTAACTTGTGTTTATCAGAGCAATGTTTCAAGAAATGTAAAGGTTTACATGTGGAATGTGATTGTATTAGGACAGATTTTTCTAATGTAATCGGGGAAACTTTATTTTTGTTTGATTGTGACTCAAGTGTGAGTAAAATGTGACTAAAGTGTGACACGTTTATTAAATATTTCTCAGTTATCATTATATGTGCTTTTGCATAGCATTATACACCCACTTATGTACGTTACTTATAATCAGATACCTACCTCGGTAATATTTTTCTCCTCCTTCTGCGTTCGTGAGATTCAAGCCCCGTATTCACTCGTTCCTACAAGCGGGCTTTTCGTTGTGTGTGACTTGTTTTCCCAGCCAGGCAGACGGTACCACTGAATTCAGGGACGTGTCCATGCTGGGTGTGTCTGTGTCTGTCTACACAACGCTCTGAACACCGACACGGATCGAGGGATATTTAACATGCATAATTATCTGAACGTGTTTTATGCCGGCGTGCATACTTGAAAGGGTTTTCAGGGCGCCAGCCAGCCAGTCTGTGCATAATTATTCATCGGGGAAAAAACTCCGCCCCCTTAATTTAATCAATGAACTCACCATGTACTGCAATCCGGGAGATACGAACCATGTAGCCCACAGACCCAGGAGACAGCAGTACAAAGTTGTTAATCCTCAGCTACCATAGCTAGGTTCTTAGGGTCCTTGAACATCCTTACAAGTTTTGACTTTTGTTGTTGTTTTTTCTCAAGTAAGGCCTTACAAGTACTGTCCTTGAACATCCTTACAAGTCTTGATTTTTTTTTTTTCTCAAGTAAGGCCTTACAAGTACTGTCCTTGAACATCCTTACAAGTCTTGACTTTTTTTTTCTCAAGTAAGGCCTTACAAGTACTGTCCTTGAAAATCCTTACAAGTCTTGACAATTTTTTTTATTTCTCAAGTAAGGCCTTACAAGTACTGTCCTTGAAAATCCTTACAAGTCTTGACAATTTTTTATATTTCTCAGGTAAGGCCTTACAAGTACTATCCTTGAACATCCTTACAAGTCTTGACATTATTTTTTATTTCTCAAGTAAGGCCTTACAAGTACTGTCCTTGAAAATCCTTACAAGTCTTGACTTTTTTTAATTTCTCAAGTAAGGCCTTACAAGTACTGTCCTTGAAAATCCTTACAAGTCTTGACATTATTTTTTATTTCTCAAGTAAGGCCTTACAAGTACTGTCCTTGTAAATCCTTACAAGTCTTGACTTTTTTTTTTATTTCTCTAGTAAGGCCTTACAAGTACTGTCCTTGAAAATCCTTACAAGTCTTGACATTTTTTTTTAATTTCTCAAGTAAGGCCTTACAAGTACTCAAATTTTGCACCAAGGTCCATCAAAACGACCAGAACACTCAAATGTGATGTTGTGGGTTTTTTTTTGTTTCTGCTGTGTCACAGACGGAAGTGTGTGTAGTGTAGTTTTATGTGATGTGCCTTGTGGTGTGGTTGATTCGTGTTACTTCACAGATAGTCACACGCACAACAGACAATAATCAAATTGTGTGATTTGGAGTTACAAGCTGTGTATACACATTCCGAGAAGTAAACTGCAACTTGGAATGATGGTGGATGTGTTGCGTTTCTCTGTGCTTGTAAAAGATGGTCAAGACCTTGTCTTATCCTTCTCCTTCTCGGTATTTTCTTCCCTGTCTGTCTGACTCTCTCAAACACATATAATCGCGCGCGCATACACACACACACACACACACACACACACACACACACCAGGTGTTGTTTTTTTTGGGGGGGGTTTCGCGCGTGTTTTGGGGTGTTTTTTTTCTCTGTTTATATAATTATCCATCTATCTATGTATACATATATCTACCTGTCAATCCATGTATATATCTGTATCTATCTGTCTGTCTATTTACTAAAAACTCCAGACTCCCATTATTCCTTAGTATTTGAATCATTCTGTTTGATGATACAGGACAACAGGTGTAAACAACAGAATCACCCACTCCATACACCTCCAACACGATTCACTGTGATGTAATACAGGACAACAGATGTAAACAACAGAATCACCCACTCCATACACCTCCAACACGATTCACTGTGATGTAATACAGGACAACAGATGTAAACAACAGAATCACCCACTCCATACACCTCCAACACGATTCACTGTGATGTAATACTGGACAACAGGTGTAAACAACAAAATCACCCACTCCATACACCTCCAACACGATTCACTGTGATGTAATACAGGACAACAGGTGTAAACAACAGAATCACCCACTCCATACACCTCCAACACGATTCACTGTGATGTAATACAGGACAACAGATGTAAACAACAGAATCACCCACTCCATACACCTCCAACACGATTCACTGTGATGTAATACAGGACAACAGATGTAAACAACAGAATCACCCACTCCATACACCTCCAACACGATTCACTGTGATGTAATACAGGACAACAGATGTAAACAACAAAATCACCCACTCCATACACCTCCAACACGATTCACTGTGATGTAATACAGAACAACAGATGTAAACAACAGAATCACCCACTCCATACACCTCCAACACGATTCACTGTGATGTAATACTGGACAACAGGTGTAAACAACAAAATCACCCACTCCATACACCTCCAACACGATTCACTGTGATGTAATACAGGACAACAGATGTAAACAACAGAATCACCCACTCCATACACCTCCAACACGATTCACTGTGATGCAAGTCTGTGGATTACCATCTCTCCTCAATCAAACAAAATGGAAAAGAAAAGAGAAGGAAAACAAAGGAGCGAGAGCCGTGGCCGTGTGGTAATGCGCCCCACTTGGAAGCAAGTGTCAACAGGTTCGAGTCTCATATACGGACAGGGATTTTTATTCACTCCCCCCCCCCCCAAGCCCCCCCCCCCTCCCATTAGATCTTCAGTGGTGGTCTGGATGCTAGTCTTCTGGATGAGACAATCAGCCGAGGTCCTGTGTGTGGCATGGCATGTACTTTGTCCAAACTGATAAAAGAACCCATGGCAACAAAAGGGATATCCCTGACGAAATTCGGGAGAGAGAGAAAAAAAAACTGAGAAATATCGTCTCCGAGTATTCTCAAGACTTAAAAGAGGTAAGTAATTCAAGTTATAAGCTTAAAACTTTTTTTTTTTTTTCATTTTTGACCTGCAGGTCCGGACCTTTAAAGAAAGTAACCATAATAATATTGGCTCTGGTGCTTCTCTTTAAACTGCCACTGCTAGATTATTCCAATTTCACTTTCTCAAGGAGGTGACACTGCGTTCGGAAAAAAAAAGTATACGCATCACCACATTTGCTTGGCATATGCATGACAGCAGTTTCAGCCCAACGCTCTTGTCAGGCCTTGAGTGCATAGATATTATATTTGCGTACCTATGAACAAATCCAGTATGATAAATAGAATTGTGCAATCAACAACTATCTACCTGAAGATCAAGTCATCAGCCCTATCTACATGTAATATGCAGGTTCTGTTCAAACGTGTGTGTGTGAGGAGAGAGTTTGTGTGTGCGTGCTTGCATGTGTGTGTGTGTGTGCGCGCGCGCGCGCGTGTGTGTGTGTGTGAGTATGCACAAGTTTTTATTTTGATATGCACTTGTATGTATCCTAATTTCTACTGTATGTGTGTTTGTGTGTGATTTTCGATTTATGTTCGTATCTTGTTATGTACTATCCCTCCCCCCCCCCCTCCCAATATTCCTTGTGACCCCTGTACTCTTGGTAATAGAGACATATTCTATTCTATTCTGTTCTGTTCTATTCTATTCTATTCTTTTTCTATCTGAGTTGGATTTCTCATTCAGAATCTTGCCAGAAGACAACACTTTTGTTGCCATGGGATCTTTTCCGGTGAGCGAAGGGCATGCTGCACACAGGGCCTCGCTTCATATTCTCATCCGAATGACTAGACGCTCAGTTTGATTTTTCAGTCCAACTTGGGAGGAAGTACGAGAGCGGGAATCGAACCCAGACCCTCACGGACGCTGTATTGGGAGATAAGCGTGTTAACCATTCTGCCACCTTCCTCCGCTAAATTGAAAAACTAAATTAATCAAGGATACTCCTAAAAAAAAAATTATTTTTAATTTAAAAAGGTCACATCCATATACATAGACAATTAACAATACAGGATAGTACAGTTTCCGCCCATTCTTTTGTTGTATTTTTGTTTTTTGTTTTTTTAATTACACATGATAATCATGACTCAAGAGTATCGCGAATTTCATACCTCTGGCAGTGTTTTCACCAAAGCTGTACTGTTCAACCGTCCCGTTATTGTCACTACCCTGGGAATTTCACGGCGCTGGAAATTTTCATCATTTGTGTCATTTTCTGCACTCATGGATTTTCCACCTGACACAATGAGTGCAGAAAACTCCACAGACGGAGACGTACCTCTCCCTTCAGAGACAGAGAGAGAGAGAGAGAGAGAGAGGCAGACAGATACACAGACAGAGAGAGACAGGAGGGGGGAGAGACAGACATAGAGAGACACAGATACAGAAACACAGAGGAAGAGAGACCGACAGACACACAGACAGAGAGGAATCAGAATTAAGATCAAATATACTGGGTCCAACCTACCATCTTCGGATGGAATAAATCGCAGGCGTGTACACAGAAAGTACAAAGTCAGTCCCTTGAGTCACTGGTGCAGAAGTATCAGAGCTTTTAAAAAAATTGCTCTCACACACACACACACACACACACACACACACACACACAGCTGCGAATGTTAATCTAAGAACAGAATGTAGATTTCATAAGCAAAAACGCCGAAGAAATAAAAAAAAATGGTTTGACAGAGACTGTTATCAACACAGGAGAGACATTAAATCAATTTTGAATGCGTTAAATAGGCAGCCATACAATCAGTCTTTACGTCAAAAATATTTTGCTAAACGCAAGATATACAACAGACTGGTAAAACAAAAGAAACATTCATATAAAAATCTCTCAGTGAAAGAATTAAACGAGGCGCTCAATAAAGATCCAAAGTCAGCATGGAAAACAATTAAAACTTTACAGACAATGGGAGAACAGAACGAATGCAAACATCAATTAAATGTTTCAAAATGGATTTATCATTTAGAAAATTTAATTGGAAAAGACGTGGAAATAAATGACGAGCAAAAAACAAAAGTTCAAGATGAACTTGAAAACACTGAAATGTTAGATGATGGGAATACATTAAGTTTCAATAAAGAAATTACTGAAGAAGAAATACGAAAGGCATGCCTAAGTCAAAAAAATTTAAAAATCGCCAGGAAGGGACGCAATAACAAATGAAATGATCAAAAGCAGTCTTCCGGTTCTGTTACCTGTCATGCAAAAGCTGTATAATATAATATATACAACAGGTATGTATCCAGACAATTGGAAAACTGGTATCAGTATCCCTTTATATAAAAGCGGCAACCCAATGAACCCAAATAACTATCGGGGGATTACACTGACTAATACATTAGGTAAAGTATTCTGCACAATCCTGAATATCTGGAGACTAACGACGTTTTGATCAAAGAACAAGCCGGATTTAGAAAAAAACTATAGAACCACTGATCAAATCTTTGTCTTAAAAAAAGCTAGTAGATGAGATAATAAAAAGAAAAAATAGTCGACTATATGGTTGTTTTGTAGATTTTCAAAAAGCGTTCGTTGTTTGGCATGATGCAATGATGCTGAAGCTACACCGGATAGGAATAAAAGGTAAATGTTTTAATATCATAAAAAATATGTATACGAACGCTAAAATCTACGCAAAATCACAAGATAATTTAATAAGAGAATTTATTATTCGAAAAGGCGTACATCAGGGAAATACACTCAGCCCAACTCTATTCAGTATTTTCATAAATGATATCACCACAGATATGAACTCCCCAACAATTCACAACACTTCATCTACAAGAATCCCATGTCTTTTATATGCAGATGATTTAGTTATTTTATCATTATCTAAAGACGGCTTGCAACAAAAGCTTAACATTTTACACTCTTACTGCAGTCAATGGGGCTTACGTTTGAATAGAGAAAAGACAAAAGTAGTCGGGGTTTTTTAAAAAACTGTCCCTAAAATACCCCTACATTTTAAATGTGGAGAGGACATAATTGAAACAGCAGAAGAATATAAATATTTAGGGGTTATATTTCATAGAAATGGCAACTTAAGTCGAGCACAAGGTCATCTTAAAAATCAAGCCAATAAGACTCTACATGTGCTACTCAGAACATTTCGTAATACAAATATGAATATAGATGTCATGTGTCAGTTATATGATACTTTGATAACGCCTATTTCAACATATGGAGCAGAAGTTTAGTTCCCATATGATGTTGCAGGAAATGTATCGTTTAATTTATTCGAATTATTCAGTAATTGTCTTTTCAACAAATTTCCACATGAAAGACTTCATGTCAAGTTTTGTAAGCAGTTACTTGGTGTACATAAAAGAGCAATGGTTCTCCCCGTTTTAGGATAATTAGGAAGATTTCCTATTAGCCTAAAAATAATATCTCAAGTTATTGGCTATTGGATACACATATTAGAGTTTCCTCAAAATTCACTTGTATACACAACATATAACTGCATGTATCGTCAAACAAATGAAAATGTTCAGTGGCTACTTTTCGTAAGAAATGTAATAACTAGCACTGGATTATATCATGTTTGGAAAAATTAGTTCACTTTTAGTGTTAAAAGATTAAAGTATGCTGTATCCAAGAAGCTTGAAAATGAATATATAAAATTTTGGAAACAGAAACATGACAGTTCATCTAAATCAGCATTTTACAAGAACGCTGTGACAAATGATAAAATTGAACTGTATTTAAAGAATACAGCAAATACACAACACAGGAAAGCACTGACCATGACTTACAAATCGAACAGGGAAGATATAAAAATACAAAGACTGTGTGATACTTGTAACAGTTTAGAAGATGAGATTCACCTTTTAGACAATTGTGTAAAGTACAATACTTACAGACACAGATTCCTAATCGATATATGCCGTCCAAATGCAAAGCCTAGTGAATTGATCCTTCTAACAGAAATACAGCCAAGGCTGGCGAAATTTGTTCATGAATGTTTCTCTTCTTAATATGCTCATGTTTATGTTTCATTGTGTCTTATAAACCTTAAGGTTTTATGACAATGAAAAGTATTCTATTCTATTCTATTCTATTCTATTCTATTCTATGCGCGTACTCAAGACCTTACACAGGTTAGAATCGTTCACAAGGAACAAAAAAGGGGTGGAGTACACCAGGTATTGTGTTAATTAACAATTAACTCCGGGTGGGATTTAAGCGATTTGAACAGTGTAGCTTCGTTGTACTCCAGGTATTGTGTTAATTAACAATTAACTCCGGGTGGGATTTCAGCCATTTGAACAGTTTAGCTTCGTTAGTTTTCCTCCTCTTTTCAGCTAGAGTGTTGAACGTATACATAAATGGATTCACTGCAGAGTTTAAAGGTAAAACAAATATAGCCAGCGCCACATTCACCTCTCCAGGAATAGGAGTGCCAGCCAGCGCCAGTATCCCACACATCCCAATAGGAAACCAGCACATGAAATCAGTCACTGCAACAGTGATCAACCGTCGAGCTATGGTTACGTCCCGTGACACCTTGGTGGAATTCGTTTTCAAAGCATTGCTTTGTACTGACCAATAGACGAATGCTTGACCAGCAGCAATCCATAAAAACACGACGAAATTAAGGACGATAAAAACGCTGAAGGAATACGCTCTTCCTTTAAAATCTTGTCTTGTGACTGGCAAAGGGATACAAATACCCGTCTGCTTGTAGAACTCCCAGTGCGATGTCATCGGAAGTAACGGCAGCAGAGCTAGAGAACATCCTACCAGCCAGGTCAAAAGACAAGCCACCGCTGCTGTTGTTCTGTCAAACCGCAAAGTGCTGAAAGGAAAACGAAGAACAAGAAAGCGATCCAGCGTAATGAGCCAAATGATCAAAGCTGACACCTCACACGACAACAGAGACAAAAAACCGGCCGTCTTACAGGTCGCGCTGTTTTTCCATGTATCGTCATGGTACAGATATCTGTCACGGAACCGTTCATCAGCCACTCCAATAATAGCAATGTAGACGCCCATCAGAAAGTCAGCCATTGTAAGGTTTGTAACAAACACGCTGAAGCCGCTAGAAGATGTCATGCTCTTTGCAAACAGACGTGCACAGCAACAGAAGACATTTCCAGTCACTGACAGACAGGCGATCAGCCACAGAAACCCTCGGTACGTCCATGACTGCAGCAAATCTCCACACGAAGATATTTCATCTTTTGGGGCAAAACAACCTGAGTCATTAAAATTGTGAGGCAGTATTTCTTTGCAGCAGAGTTTATAGTTTTGTGCGGATATAAATCGCAGGAAGAAAAGGTGTTTAAAAATATCAGGTGGAAATATTTCAACTGGACTGCCTTCCATGAGGAGGTTAGTTATCTGCGGTGTGGAATGGAATCCATGTTGGCTGACTGTGTGAATGGCAGTGTAAGATAAATTCAGTGTCCGTAAGCCAGGAAACAGGGACAAGGCCCGTGTGTCAAACACTGTCAGAGCGGTGCGTGACAAATCCATCATGGTCAGGGCAGTCTGCGGCTCAGCCAAGGGGGCGTCAGTGCGGAGAGAAGAAAGGGGATTGTTAGACAAACACAATGCTTGTAGATTTTCCAACCAAAGAAAAGACGTCAAGTTAACATGGTGGAGTCTGTTAGCACGAAGATCTAGAAACCTCAGATTCAACAACCTAGGTCTGGGCAAGATGGTCAGGAAGCACCCAGCAAACACCGCCGCCACCAGAACTGCATTGTCACTGACATCAGACAGTGTCATCCCCGAACCTGTAGCGTCCAGGCAGCGGAGCTGAGGGAAGGACGCTGCTGCAAATGGCTCAAGACACAGGAACGTGTGACCTTGACACAGACAGCTCGGAGGACAGATTGTGTCGCACAGTAGTTCATCATCATTCATCGGGCAGTGGGACCAGCCGTCACATAAGTGGTCGCTGTGAAGACATATCGTTGAAAGTCTGCATCGGAAAAGTCCTGGACATGTCGTTTCATCACAATCCGCTTCGTCCTGCCGGTTGATACAGTCGTACACTCCGTTGCACAGCGTGTAGACAGGCAGGCAGTCATTGAACTCGTCAGGACAACGATAGTGGCTGTCTGGACAGGACTCGTTGAAATTCATACAGGTTGACACGAACTGTCTGGTACCGTAATCAAAGCGGACAAGAACAGGTGACATCAAAGCTAGCGTCTTTATACGTGGTGTTGGTCTGTACCCAAAACAGTTATTTTCGTCTGACTGGTCATGACAGTGAACCATCTGATCACATACATAGTCGAAGGACAGACACTGACCGTTTGCACACTGAAACATTTGGACACAAAGAGGAAATTTGCAGAAGGACTCGTCACTCTTGTCCTGACAGTCGGCCAAGAAGTCACAGACCAGTGTGTATGATAGCGTTGTGAAACCATCCATGCACGTGAAGGAGGGGATGGAAGAAAGGTGACGGTCTGTAGGGTCATGCTCCCCCACTTGAGGCAAGGGATCAGAAAGGCCACAAGCAGCTTTGTGGTGATGGCCACACACCCTGTATCGGTTGGTTCCACACACCAGTACTGTCAGCGTCACTTGCCCGGCCTGGCACCTTGTCAAAAACTGTTGCTTCCTGGGCAGAACAAAGTGTGTACCAGTCAGAAAAATCGCTTTGGGAATGTAGGTGTTTTCCCCGGTTACATTTATCCTGAATTCACAAAGTCCTAAAAAGGTGCGATACCAGCTCAAATCATATGCACATTTTTCAGTTGCAAACTTATAAAATTTTGTTGCTAAACATAACTTGTATCCAAAGTAGGCGCGCGTATCAGTTGCAACAGAATGATGAAGAACCATTCTGTCTTTTCGCATCATGCTAGTTTTATACATACGAGGTGACAGCTCATCGTTTGAGTACAAACCAACCCACACTCTCTTCAGCCTAGATTCGTGCATCTTCACATCGTGTCGCATTTTAACATACCAGGAATGCATACATGCTGGGTAATTCAACGAGCCACCTAAAGCAGCACAATATTCATTGCCCCATTCGTTGACATCTGTCCGATTTGTATAGAACACACCTTCTACAAATCCATAACAACGATTACATAATGCTATCCTTCCCTGGCACTGAGCACTGCTGAAGGGACAGCCACTATGTTCATCCCGTCCGTCATCACACTCTGTTTTCACATTACAAGCCACGTGATGTTCAAAGCTGGCATAATGATTCACTGAACAGTTCCATAACCCATTAGATATTCTATAAGGTCTTTTATTGTCGACAAGAAAGGAAAAGAAAAGCTTAAAGCAGTTAGTTTTTATGCAACGGTCTCTCCCAGCTTGAACTGTGATTTTCGTAGCGTTATACAGATGAGCGAAGTCTGACTCTTTGTCATATCTGTCCCAAACCTTGTCTTCCTTTTCTACGAAACGACCAACGGAATCATCATGGTGTCTATGATGACGAAAGACGGAGACAGGTATCAAAAGTGGGACTATTTCCTCGAAACTGATGACGATTACATGTTGTGGTGGGACAGAAATAGTTCTCAACAGGAGTTCAGGATCAGTGTCACTCAGGTTTGGGTTCACAGTCACGTACCCCGATGTCACAGATGTCATCACAAGAAGAAGGTGTTCTGAATGGTAAATGAAATAGTACATCAAAGTAAAACATCTGTATCGAAGTGTTGAAATATTTAAGTAAAATATATTTTTTAAACAAGGTACAACTACCTTTCTGTAAGTGGCATGGGATCCACAGACGAGTTGACGGCTGAAGGCTGAGCGCAGAATGAAGGAGTAAGAGACACCCAGCAAAAAATAGATAAATAAAATAAGATTTTTTTAACTGCCCCAGCAGGGGTCGTTGTTCCCAAGCGGGAACCTGCAAAACGTCATTTGACAGAGGGTTTTTGACCAGAAAGCTTCTCGTTATTCATCTCTGTGGATCCTACGCTAGAAGCAGTAGGCCTCCTTCGGTCATGGTTGACCATGGATAGAGTATATCCGACCTAATGTCTAAATGGGCTGTCTGCTTGGACCAAGTAGCGTCGCCTGTGACTGTAGAGACCGATGCGAGAGAGACAGTCTCTGTCGCAGCAGTCACATGTGTAAGCTGATGCTGGTCTGTTGGCTGCTGTTCCTTTTCTGTGAGCTGACATTTTCTGCTGCAGCAGCTGACAGTTTGTCCTCACCAATCCGTAGCTGATTCTTGAGAGTGCTTCTCCATCTGTTGCGGTCATCTGCAAGGTCCTCCCAGGACTCAGTGTTGATCTCAAGCGCCTTCATGTCACGTTTGCAAACGTCTTTGTATCTCAGCTGTGGGCGGCCGATGCTTCTCTGCCCTGTGGCGAGCTCTCCATAAAGGATGTCTTTTGGGATGCGTTCATCTTCCATGCGGCGAACGTGGCTCAGCCAGCGCAGCCGACGCTGTCTCAGCATGGTATACATGGTCGGGAGGCCAGCGCGAGTCAGGACTTCAGTGTTTGTCACCTTGTCTTGCCAGGAGATGCCGAGTATGCGCCGTATTCATCGTTATTCATCTCTGTGGATCCTACGCTACCACTTACAGAAAGCTACTGGTACTTCTTTCTATTTTGACTTATTTACTGGATCCAGAAGTCAACCTTTTTTGCGTTGAATGAATTAGTGGAGGGATGGGTACAAGGGAAAACTGAGGAACGAGCTGTTCAGTCAGTGCCGGATAACTCGACTGCGGCAACAGCCACATTCACACCGCATCTAGCATGTACCTCTCATGGAAACAAGCATTGATAACACTACATCCAGTCAGTAAAACAATCAGCCATTCAACCAGTCAGCCAAACACCCACCTGTCTTCATCGCTAGCAAGAGCAAGTCTGAACACTATCAACCAACCATCCAACCAGTCAGCCAATAACCAGACAATGCTTCACCTAAGCTTCATGCCAGTCTGCCTACCTGCGTTCGTACAAAACTATCTTAACTCTCAAATTGAAGAGCCTCACCCCCACACCCCACCACCCCCGCCCCCCAACTTTGTTACTTATGGCTTCTGGTATCAGTAACAAACATACTGCGTTTCATAAAGATTAAAGCAACTGTCATGTCTCTCGGGCGTATGCAAACAGCCAATGAACAACTGGAGACAATACAAGCTGAAACATAATGTATCCCTTTCACTCCGGCATAACTGAGGTGCGATTAGACCTCTACGGGCCTTGCACTAATTTTTTTTAATTGATATAAGATGGGAGTGGGTTGGGGATAGGGGTGGGAGTGGGGGGTCGTGGAGCGGGTAGCATAGATAAATAGAACGACAAAAGCATGAACGTTTTGAAAATTTTCAGAAGGTGAGGGTGCATCCTGTGTACATTGGGGGTGCGGTGAGGGGGTACAATCCTGTCACGTAATCTGATACCTAAACGCATCTCTATAATTATCCGCATTGTCATCATCTGTCATCTAATTGTAGAGAAAGATTGCTCCGTAGTCTGTAGTGTTTTATGATGATGACCTCAGTTTTGATTTCTCAGACCATTCCCATGTCTGTTGTGACCTCGTCGAAGACTTTGGTGCCGACAGATCCATGGGGGCCGTTGTTGGAGGGACTTGGCTCAGGTCTTCACTGAAGAAGAGGTAGTGAGGGGCGTGGGGAGGAAAGCTAACTCAAGTTAGTGCAGAAGTCTTTGTTGTCATTGGCAGGGCTCAGTAGATGATGTCCTGCTTATCATCAGGCAGAACAGACATTACTAAACGCTGCCAAAGTAACTCAGCAGCAGTGCGGGGCTTCTCTGGTGTGTTGCCTTATGGTGATCCAACATGAACATATTCTTTTGGCCCGATCTGGGAATGTGACAAAACGAACCAAGTAACGGTTGTGTATGAGTGGTTTGAGATAAACAGGGTGATGACAATGCCAAAAAATAAATCAGATAAGTAAAACAAAAGGACAAGAAAGAGACTGGAAAGTACATGGTGTGTGTCCATCGAGATCGATGATGACCATCGTTGTCATCCAGCTGGGGGGTGGGGGGAGGGTGGTGGGTGGGGGGGATGCTCATGAATCTATCTGTGAATGCGCATATAGCTGAATAGTCCAATCTGCGCACGAAATGTTCGCTGACAGTTGGGGCAGACAAAGACAGGCATATCATTGTCAGGGAGCTTGTTTGCCCGTGACTTTCTGGCCTGCCTCTTCTGAACAGCTGCAGCAGTCCTGTTGGCCTCGCACAACTTGGCGCCTTTGTGCACAGCAGCGCGCCATTTGTCACGGTCCACTGCAGATTCCTCCCAGGAGTCAGGGTTGATATCAAACGCTTTCAGAGAGACTTTCAGAGTATCTCTGAAGCGCTTCTTCTGCCCTCCGTGTGATCTCTTCCCTTGTTGCAGCTCGCCATAGAAGAGCCTTTTGGGCAGCCGATGGTCTGGCATGCGCGCCACGTGTCCAACCCAGCGAAGCTGGGACTGCATCAGGATGGTGAAGATACTGGGAAGGGTGGCTTTTGCAAGCACCTCCGTGTCTGGGGTCCTGTCTTGCCACTTGATGTTCAGTAGCTTCCTGAGACATGTTGTGTGGAAGTGGTTCAGCTTCTTGGCGTGTCGTTGGTACACTGTCCAAGTTTCGCAGGCGTACAGTAGTGTGGGGAGAACTACTGCTCTGTATACCTTTAGCTTGGTCTCAAGACCAGTGCCTCTTCTGTTCCAGACATTTGCATAGAGTCTGCCAAAGGTTGTGCTTGCTCTTGCAATCCTGACGTTCACTTCATCATCGATGGTCGCATTTCGTGACAGTGTGCTGCCAAGGTATGTGAACCGCTCCACCGCACTGAGTCTCTGACCGTTGACTGTGATGTTGGGCTCAACGTGGGGTTTCCCTGGGGCTGGCTGATGGAGAACTTCAGTTTTCCTCGTGCTGATGGTAAGGCCGAAGTTCCTGCTGGCAGTGGCAAACTTGTCAACGCTGAGTTGCATGTCAGCTTCAGATCCAGCGTTGAGGGCACAATCATCAGCAAACAAAAAGTCTCTGATGATGTCTGTCATGACCTTCGTTTTTGCTTGAAGCCTTCTGAGGTTAAACAGCTTGCCATCTGTTCAGTACTTTAGGCCGATTCCAACATCGCCATCTCTGAAGGCATCAGTAAGCATTGCAGAGAACATGAGGCTGAACAGTGTTGGCGCCAGGACACAGCCTTCCTTGACACCATTTGTGACAGGAAAAGGAGCAGATGTTTCGCCATTGTCCTGGACTCGAGCCTGCATGCCTTCATGGAATTGGCTGACCAAGGAGATAAATTTCCGAGGGCATCCGTACTTGGCCATGATTTGCCACACTCCCTCTCTACTCACGGTGTCGAAGGCCTTAGTGGGCTCGACATAGGTGGAGAACAGATCAGTATTTGACATTTCTCTTGCAGCTGTCTTGCAGCAAACACCATGTCGGTGGTTCCGCGCTCTTTCCGGAATCCACATTGGCTCTCAGGCAAATGACCTTGGTCAAGGTGTGCTGTGAGGCGGTTTAGTAGGATCCTGGCAAGTATCTTGCATGCGATGGAGAGCAAGGAAATGCCCCGATGGTTATCACAGGCTTGCCGGTTCCCCTTTCGCTTGTACAAGTGAATGATAGATGCATCTTTGAAATCCTGGGGGATCGTCTCTTCTTTCCACATGAGTGAGTACAGCTGTTGGAGCTTCTCAGTCAGCACAGTGCCTCCATCCTTGTAGACCTCTGCTGGTATGGAGTCTGAGCCAGGTGCTTTGCCACTGGATAGCAGACGGATTGCTTTCTGGGTCTCAAGAAGTGTTGGCGGATCGTCCAGTGCTTCGTTGATGGGGACTTGTGGGAGACGGTCTATGGCTTCATCATTTATGGAGGAAGGGCGATTTAGGACACTGTTAAAGTGCTCTCCTTCTCGGTGATCAATGTATTCCCATCTGCACTGAGGAGGGGGGATGATCCTGAGGATGTGGGGCCGTAGATTTCTTTTAAGGCATCATAGAACCTCTTCATATCGTGCCTGTCAACATATCCCTGGATCTCCTCAGCTTTGTCACTCAGCCACTTATCCTGCATCTGACGTAACTTTTGCTGAACAGTCCTGCGGATGGCATTGTATGCATCCTTTTTTGATGTGGACTTCGGGTTGCTCAGGTAGGCTTGATGCAGACAGCGTTTCTCATCCAGAAGCTGCTTGATTTCATCACAGTTTTCATCAAACCAGTCTTTGTGCTTTCTGGTCATGGGTCCCAGGGTCTCTGAAGCTGTACTGTAGATCAGCTCGCGCAGGGTCCTCCAGTCAGACTCCACATTCTGGTTGTCCAGAGAGGCGGATTCCAGACGATCTTCCAGCAGCTCCACAAAGGTCTGTTTGATGGTGATTTTTTCAGTTTAGCGATGCTGAGCCGTTTTGGAGCCTTCTGGCCTTGGGGGCGTCTCTTGGGTTGGATTCGAATATTCAGCTTCGAGACTACAAGGCGATGGTCTGTCCAACACTCGGCGCCGCACATGGTCTTTGTCACACGTACATCATGCCTATCCCTTTTCCTGACGATGACGTAATCGATGAGATGTCAATGCTTTGAGCGAGGGTGCATCCATGACGTCCTGTTACGGGTAGGGAGGCAGAAAACTGTGTTGGTTATCAGCAGTTCGTGCTCTGCACAGGTCTGAAGCAAAAGCAATCCATTTGGGTTGCAGTGGCCCACGCCGTGCTTTCCAGTCACTCCATCCCAGGAGATGTAGTCAGAGCCAACTCTAGCATTGAAGTCCTCAAGAATGATGAACTTGTCTGCTTTCGGGATAGCAGCAATGACAGAGTGAAGGTCCTCGTAGAACTTTGCCTTCACTTCATCCGGGTTGGTCATGGCTGGGGCGTAGGCACTGACAATGGTGAGGTGCTTCTGGCCAGATGCCAGTGGGAGTTTCATGGTCATAAGCCTATCGTTGACTCCCTTTGGGATTCCTGCTAGCTTGCTGCCAAGTGCTGTTTTTACTGCAAAACCAACGCCAGCCTCACGTCGCTCTTCACTTCCTCGTCCACTCCAGAAGAAGGTGTAACCAGATCCCCGTTCATTGAGCTCGCCTTCGCCTGCAAGCCGAGTCTCACTCAAGGCTGCGATGTCGATGTTGTATCTGGCGAGTTCGGATGCAACTAGTGCCGTTCTCCTTTGGGGTCTGTCCGCGTTATCTCTGTCCAGGAGAGTCCTTATGTTCCAAGCACCAATGGTGAGAGGAACGATCCTTGTTTTTTCCTTTTCTTTCTCTTTGTTTCGACCGCTGATGTAGGGTCCCCGCCAGCCGCGGTATGCTGGCCAGGGTGATATGTAGCAGGCAATTTTTAGGGCACCTTTTCTAGCCCCTTCCTCATGCCAGGGAGGTGAGCAGTGCATTCCTAAAGAAGGCTGCTCAGACGCTCAGATGGCTGCCGAGCTCCATCGCTGCTCCTGTCGATGAAGAACGACCCTATGGCCTGAGCCGCCTGCGTGCAGGTCTGCGGCTGCGACTGCCAGTTTACCCACACCTGTCGTTTCGTCGCTCGCCTGTCGCCACAGGACTTTGGGGTGATGAAAGGATGAAGGATGAAAGGTCATTAAGGATGACTGATGACTTGCGCGATGAGTTTGTTTAAAGTGAAGAGGAGTTGCGCAACGTCGACCTCACTCTCTCGTCCGGGTTCACCAATTTCCAGTGTCAAGACTAAGTCGAGGAGGATGAGCACGGATGCAGTGGATGACCAAGATATCCTTTCGGCGGAAAGTACATAATACGAGCAACAAGACTGAAAACAGAAAGCTGGAGAAAAGGCAAGAAGAAAAAGAAAAACAAAGAAGATAGAAGGGTAAAATAACACAAAAAGTTGAAGATGACGGATACAACAACAACAACAAAAACCCAACGTACGAAATACTAACAGAAAAGGTCAGAAAGAAGACAGGTACATCATTGTTACATTTCTGCACCAGGTAGGAAGCTCCAAAAGAGCAGTCCTCCAATGGATCCCAACCCACTACGGAGTGACAGCAAAATGAGAGGGCAGCGGAGCTGGCAAAAAAAAAAAAGCAACAACAGGAAGACCAAGGAGACAACAGCGTCAGCTACTGTGAGAAGAGGAACACCGTCAGGTCACTCCTGTAGCCACTGACAGAGAAAGAAAATCATCATTATCTGTCCAGAGAGCAGCAAGTGATCCTGGTGACGCTCCGAGCTGGTCACTGCTCACGTGAATGAAATGCTCAGACTGGCGCCCTTAAACATGACCCGACAGCCGACCATGGCCTTTGGAGGTGCCCACTTTATCAGCTATAAATTATCGTCGGCTGCAACTCCATTGTGGACCAGTTGTCAAAGATTATGTGGCCTATCATGTCCTACCGTCATTGAGACCTCATTTTCGATCTCCCTCCACTTCCATGCTTGTGGTTCGTTCCTGTCAAGGTCTTCAATGTCAGTAGATTCATAGTGGGGGTCGGACGGGCGCAATAGCCGAGTGGTTAAAGCGTTGGACTTTCAATCTGAGGATCTCAGGTTCGAATCTCGGTAGCGGCTGCTGGTGGGTAAAGGGTGGAGATTTTTCCGATCTCCCAGGTCAACATAATGTCCAGACCTGCTTGAGCCTGAACCTCTTTTGCGTGTATACGCAAGCAGAAGATCAAATACGCACGTTAAAGATCCTGGGGTTCGTGTCAGCGTTCGGTGGGTTATGGAAACAAGAATATACTCAGCATGCACACCCCCGAAAACGGAGTATGGCTACCTACATGGCGGGGCAAAAACGGTCATACACATGAGAGCCCACTGGTGTACATGCCAGTGAACGTGGGAGTTGCAGCCCACGAACGAAGAAGATGGGTTGTCACGTGGTGGCGACCTGCTCTCTGGGGGGAACACTCACACGGTCTTTCTCCGCGACTAACCAGATATTGTCGCCAGTATGATGAGGCTTAGTAGGTTGTGTCCTTCGTATGCTGAATCATTTTAGGCTACTAAGCACCACCCAAGTGATTCAGCGGCATTACAGGGTCTCTTCTGGATTGTGGCTTCCTGGCGGCTTAACAGAGTTGACAGCATTAGCAATTGTCAGCCGTAGCTGTTGGATTGTTGTTCACTTCCTGTCAGGGAGCTCTGCAGGGATGAAGGAAGCACTTCAGGACTTCTTCGAAGTATTGGTCCTTACTATAAATGGTTCTGCTATGTTTGGTCTTTTTACCTGTTGAGTTGGGTCAGTGCTTTTGCCGAGCAGGGTCTTGTTAGTCTCTACGTTTGTTTCTTACTTCCTGCTTTTTTTTTTTTCTTTGCTTTTTTTTCTTCTTTTTTTTCCCTGCATCAGTCAGCTTTCTCCTGTCTGTGTTTGACATCCATTAAATATTGTCGATTTTCCTCACAGTGCCGTGTTTGAAGTTCTAACGTCTCCTCCAGTTATGACCGTCATAGTTCTTTTCCTTGCTTTAGTCGTTTGCTTGTGGCGATGACAGACCACCGTGTCTTCTGTTGTCGGCCACGTTTTGGGTTCCTGTTATTCGAAGTGCTGTCTCTCTATTGTTTACTATTGTTTACACAGGAGATGGCTTAATTCCATTACCGGTGTAACGCCCCAAGTCCCCCTCCCCTCACACCCCCCCTCCGAAGGTTCCCCCGGGGGACGCACCAGTGTCCTAAATCACGGGATGTCTGGTGAGTCCACAGGAGGGCGATACTTGAGTCGTTTCAGGTAGAACAGGTTGTTTGAGGGACGTGGTGGCTGTCTCCACTCTGGGAGGGACGTTCACTCAGTCTGGCTCCGCGACTAAGCCATTATTGTCGTTAGTAGGGGGCCTAGTAGGTGGTGTCCTAAGTACGTTAAATCAGAACAGGCACCACTGAACACCACCGAAGTGACTCAGCAGCAGTGCAGGGTCTCCTCTGGTGTGTGGCCTCCTGGCGACTAACATCGATAGTTCCCTGCGGACTGCCGACGCTGGAACTGTGACGGACGAACCCGGGTGTGGCCGTGTATGGGGGAATCTAAATGAGCGGCGTGGGAGTAATGCCACTGAAACGGTGCAGATGATGGGGCAGCAAATAAATAAATAAATAAATATCTCACTTCAGATTCATTTGAAACCCGGTTGCTGTCTTCGGATGGTTCATACACGCTTACCCATCCATTTGTGTGTTTTTCTAACCGCGTCTTTGCAAAGAGAATTGTTGTATGACAGTGCAAGTGTCCACCAGCTTTTGTTTTCCCCCGCTACCAAGTTGGTCTGGTCAACAATTATATTTTGATGAGCTTGTGTCGGAGGATGTCTCTCTGCATTGTAGGTCCAAGTGAAGGTTACTGTGACAAAGCACGCGACTTCCCTTGTAGTAGTATCAGTGCCCTTTCATCAAATGATGTTTGTGTCACGAACTCATCAGAGGGACTGCTCATCATGTACAACAAGTTTGATCCTTTCCCTTTTTGGATCCCCAAATACATCGAGCGAAGATGATTTCTTGTCTGTTATTCTGTTTTCTTGTTGTTGTTTTCTTCTCTCTTTTTTTCTTCTTCTTCTTCTTTTTTTCTATCTATGTATTGATTGATTTATTTACTCTTTTTGACTCACTTGTGTAAACAAAGTGAGTCTATGTTTTAACCCGGTGTTCGGTTGTCTGTGTGTGTGTCTGTGTGTCTGTGTGTCCGTGGTAAACTTTAACATTGACATTTTCTCTGCAACTACTTTGTCAGTTGACACCAAATTTGGCATAAAAATAGGAAAAATTCAGTTCTTTCCAGTCATCTTGTTTAAAACAATATTGCGCTTCTGGGATGGGCACAAAAAAATAAAGAATGAAGCCTAATTATATGCAAACTGCATTTACTGTTATATTTATATTTTTTGTATTCTCTAAACTTGGCACTTTGATCTGATATTCTGACCCAACAGCTAGAGCAGTCATTATTATCATTTTTTGTTCAAACAGGAACTTCTTTTGCTAAGCATGGAAGTTTTATTTATTTTGCAAACGTTTTGGTGCAGAGGGTAAAAAAGGGAAATTACTCTGTAATGCTAGTGGAGTTAATTTGCTCTGATTTTTCTTTTTTTCTATCTCTATCTGTCTATATATCGATCTATTTGTTTGTGTATATGTCAACGTGTCGCTTCTTACTATTTTCCATATCACCCTTTGTCGCCGCGGACAGCTTCGGGAAATCAGTCATCAGATTGTGAATTTTCTGCCTCACAGATTGAAAAATACCACTGAATTTGTGGTATCTCTTGATCTATATACCATGCATGCACGCGTAGACCTACGCTGCTGTTAAGAAACACGGGGGGAAAACACACACACACACACACACTCACACACACACACAAACACATCCACCGCCTCTTGAACGAAAGCTGCTGAGTCGCTGGACACTATAGTAAGACAAGCTAGAAGGTTGTTTCTTGTCAGGCATCTACTTGTGAATGATGAATAGAATAGAATATAATACTTTTCATTGTCATAAAACCTTAAAGTTTATAACACACAATGAAACGTAAACATGAGCATATTAAGAAGAGAAACATTCGTGAACAAATTTCGCCAGCCTTGGCTGTAATTCTGTAAGAAGGATCAATTCACAAGGCTTTGCATTTGGACGACATATATCGATTAGGAATCTGTGTCCGTAAGTATTGTACTTTACATAATTGTCTAAAAGGTGAATCTCATCTTCTAAACTGTTACAAGTATCACACATTCTTTGTTCTTTCGGTTTAATTTTATATCTTCCCTGTTCGATTTATAAGTCATAGGTGCTGATTCGTAACATGGTCAGTGCTTTCCTGTGTTGTGTATTTCCTATATTCTTTAAATACGGTTCAATTTTAAAATTTGTCACAGCGTTCTTGTAAAATTCTAATTTAGATGAACTGTTACGTTTCTGTTTCCAAAATTTTACATATTCATTTTCAAGCTTCTTGGATATAGCTACTTAAATCTTTTAACACTAAAAGTGAACTGATTTTTCCAGTTATGATCTAATCCAGTGCTAGTTAATACATTTCTTATGAAAAGTAGCCACTGAACAATGTTTGACGATACATGCAGTTTTATGTTGTGTATACAACTGAATTTTGAGGAAGCTCTAATATGTGTATCCAATAGCCAACTTGACATATTATTTTTAGGCTAATAGGGAATCGTGTGTGTGTGTGTGTGTGTGGTACTTGTATCAGTCCCTACGCTTTGAAACTGACCAAACCTTCAATCGCCGACGAGACATCGAAACAATCCACAGATGAGACTTGAATCCGACCTACATAACAAATGACTACTTCTCTTGGAGAGGATTCAATCAGTTGATGAATCACCTGGCTGCTGTCCTTGAAGGATTCAACACTCCCATCATCCCTGCTATAAAATTCTATATCGTCTTGTATTGTATTGTATTGTATTTCTTTTTTCATCACAACAGATTTCTGTGTGTGAAATTCGAGCTGCTCTCCCCAGGGACAGCGCGTCGCTACACTACAGCGCCACCATTTTTTATTTTTTTTTTATTTTTTATTTTTTCTTTTTTTTTTCCTGTATGCAGTTTTATTTCTTTTTTCTATCGAAGTGGATTTTTCTACAGAATTTTGCCAGGAACAATCCTTTTGCTGCCGTTGGTTTTTACGTGCGCTAAGTGCATGCTGCACACGGGACCTCGGATTATCGTCCCATCCGAGTGACTAGCGTCCAGACCACCACTCAAAGTCTAGTGAAGGGAGAGAAAATATCGGCGGCTGAGCCGTGATCCGAACCAGCGCGCTCAGATTCTCTCGCTTTCTATACGGACGCGTTACCTTCTAGGCCATCACTCCACGTCTTAGCTAAGCTTTTCCTTTTTTTTATTATTATTATCATTATAACGGGAGAGTTGCATCTGTTCACCCCCCTCCGCCCCAACTGCTACGTTGTTCTCTGTGTGTGTGTGTGTGTGTGTGTGTGTGTGTGTGTGTGTGTGTGTGTATGAGCGCCAGCGTGCGTCTGTGTGTGTGTGTGTGTGTGTGTGTGCATGTGTGTGAGCGCCAGCGTGCGTTTGTGTGTGTGTGTGTGTGTGTGTGCATGTGTGTGAGCGCCAGCGTGCGTTTGATTGTGTGTGTGTGTGTGTGTGCGTGTGTATATGTGTGTGTGTGTGTGTGTGTGTGTGTGCGTGTGTATATGTGTGTGTGTGTGTGTGTGCGTGTGTGTGTGTGTGTGTGTGTGTGTGTGTGTGTGTGTGTGTGTGCGTGTGTGTGTGTGTGCCTCAGAGTCTTCATAAATCACAGCACTCTATTCACGCACAAACAACTCTCATATATCATTGATTTTTGTTTCTTCTTCTTCCAAAACTTTTAAAAGGCAACGACGTAGCGCCTTTCAATCAATACACTGGCGTGATTTATGAGATTCTTCCTTTTCACTGTTAGAACGAAATATTGTGAGATTTATGTGAATCGAAACTAAGAAGACAAAGTTTCGTTTTCTATATTCCTTCATGATAAATAAGAACCTGTTTCATTTCATCCGATTTCAACATAATGTTACAGCTACCAATGATTTTGTCTTCATCTGTGGCTTATAACACATACAATACGTTTCACACGTATGATATGTAGTTTACACTCTGGTGTCGTTGTGTGTCGGGACCTGGGTATATTCATTCGACTCTGTTTTTTCCCCCGTTGGCTCAATTTTCCCTCAGTCGGCTCAGTATATACTCTGTCGACAATGAGACTTAGGCCTGACGAAAGTTTTACGTTAAATCAAAATACCTCAGCGGTATAGGGAAGGTAGGCCTAACTGCGAACAGCGTGTAATTGCGTATGGTTCGTGTACCGCCCCACTTCGAAGACGACCTCGTTCTGATACTTTAATGAATATCAGCTTCCAATGACCAAACATCGGCTATTCCCGGCTGTTTCCGCGCTCTTTCTCCTTTTTTTTTTTTTTTTTTTTTTACGCTTATAGTTGACTTCATCAAGTTTTTGCGCCTTATAAATATTAGTAGTAGTAGCAGTAGTTCCTTTATCTATTATTTATTTATTTATTTACTTATTTCTTTTTCGTTTTTTTTTCCTCAAGGCCTGACGAAGCGCGTTGGGTTACGTTGCTGGTCAGGCATCTGCTTGGCAGATGTGGTGTAGCGTATATGGATTTGTCCGAACGCAGTGACGCCTCCTTGAGCTACTGATATTGATACTGGTGCTGATACTGGTACTGACACTGATACTGGTACTGATACTGGTACTGGTACTGATACTGATACTGGTACTCTTCTCCTCTTCGTGCACTACTGCCGACCAAGTTCACAAACGTGCTCTCAAAATCCTAAAATCAAGTGAAGCAAGTAGTTGGACTTGAACTATGACATAGTTTAAAATAACTGGTTTGATTGGATAATATTGAATGAATTGTGCATTACCAGTGCTTGTAGAATTTAAGAAAGCGTATTGGTGACAGATCAGAACGTCAATTTTGACAGCATTCTCCAAAACGGTGTCCTTCACAAGTAGACCATTGGATAATTTGACTCAGTCTATTTGCGAAGTACAGCTACTGAGCGCACTCAAAGGGGTGTGTTTGTGTCTGGTATGGTGTGTGTGAGTGTGTGTTTAAATGTGTGTGTGTGTGTGTGAGAGAGAGAGAGAGAGAGAGAGAGTGTGTGTGTGTGTGTGTGTGTGTGTGTGTGTGTGTGTGGATCAAAGCCAACAATACAACAGACTGTTGCAATGATCCAACAATATGTTATTGTCTAATGAGTTCAAGACCTGCTTCTGGTTTAATTGTCCACGTGTACCCAAACCCATCGTTCGCAGTTAGACTTGTACGTTCGCATTTACCTTCAGAAACCGCTGTCATTCCAACCGTTAAAAAAACGTTATAAAGAAGTATACGAACTTTTCCTGCTGCAACAAATCGGAGAAAGCCCTCAAATTCAGAACAGCTGCATTTAACGATCGTTCATTCTGTTACTTGTACAGTACACATGTTGAGCTGGTCGCTTCGACTATATCGTTCGCAGTTAGGTCTACCTACTCTATAAATTAATTAATTTGTTTAAATAATACGTATTACACGTACGATACGTAGTTTATACTCTGTGTATAGGGCCTTTGGTATATTCAGTGGACTCTGTTCATACTCCGTTGGCTCCACGGGGTGTGTCCTTTTCCATCCCTGGGTTCTGGCCCAGCCAAGAGAGACGGAGGACGTGACATGGGGTTTGTAGACCTGGGCTGGGCTGCATGGTGGATCTTATGGACTTGGCGCAGTAGTGACATGGGGCAGTTCTCAACCGCTAAGCAAACCCAGACGCTGCTAAGATCGCTTGTGCAGACCCAGTCCTGGCTCTCTCTACACGGCGTTACGGTGTTCCGAAACCTGCACACACACACACACACACACACACACACACACACACACACACCACACCACACCACATCACACACACACACACACACAACCACCACACACACACACACACACACCACACCACACACACCACACCACACCACACCACACACCCACACCACACCACACCACACACACACACACACACACACACACACCACACCACACCACACCACACACACACACACACACACACACACACACACACACACACATTGAACAACGCAACCTTCACAGGACCAAGACCCACGATCTTGACCCATGATCTTGAGGATGTTAGCCAACGTTAAATTCTACTCTGCTGTGTCTGAATCAGAACCCTGTCTTGCAATGGTTGGTTTGCGAAGTGTTGCAGCCTATACGTACCCCCGATGGTTTTAACCCAGGATCAAATACGAGGAGCCCAGATGAACCGCGGGGATGCACTTCAGATAGTCAGAACTAACCACCACGAGTTGGATTTTTTTTTTTTTTTAATTCACGCCCTTTTCTCTTTTCTCATGGACATGGCGGTCATTCTGGGCGAGGTTGAAATGACCCCCGGAGATAAATTTGGCCCAGTTAGAATCAACACAAGCTTTCAAAGTGGAACTGCCGCACGATTGCTTACAGAATGACGCCGGGGCAAAACCCAGCTGTGGGGTCAGTTTGTGGTTGTTGCACCATGTGGCAGCCAAAGCTGAGGGAAAGAGTCAGGCTTCACCCCCTTGCTGTTTGCCGCTCATGCTGCGTTACAGAAAAGCATGGAAGCGTGCTAATCTTGAAGATTTCAATCAAGTGATTTCTGTCGATAGTATTGTTGGTTTTCTAGGCACTTTGAGCATCGAACTCAGCCGTGGGTCAGGGTGGGACACAAGGTCTAACTATTCTTCTGGATCCGTAGTCAAGAGACCATCGTGCCTGCGGGTAAATGTGTACCTGTGGGTAATCTGCCTGAGGCAAGACAAACTGCCCGAGAGTAACCAATAACTGGTCTTCAGGAACACAAGATCCTACCCACGGGTCTACAAACCTGAAGGCAACTTACCCTTGCTACCAGCCAAGCAGAGGTAAACATGGCGGATCCTTTTGTTGAGGGAAAACAGGCGTGCTTTGCAGCTAGCACGTGTTTTACTAACTCTCTCGTCAATGCTCTGAACTGTAATGGGAGGGAATCACCCGGATTTCTTATTATAGACGATGGTTTAGCAGCCTGTGTGCACTGCGCGTGTCTTGAATACGAAGTTAACTCTCTCCATACGAACGGCGAAAGAGACGACGTTAACAGCGTTTCACCCCAATTACCACCATCAAAATATTGCAAGCGGAAGGCTCTTATACTGAAAAGGTGAATGTTGACAAAGATACCACAATTCTGACGACGGAAGCTAAAGGTTGGGTCCTTGAGACACCCACTGGACATCCGAGGGGTCTGTGTAGAGGAGAAGAAAGGACTGGCCGTACTGAGTGAGTTAACTTAATCTTCAAGATAAACTGTACCTGCGGGTCCTTAGCATGTCAAGGGTAACTTGCCTGAAGGCAGAATTAATTTTGTCTTAAATACAGACCCTGGCAAGTAGAGCTCGTTGGTTCTGTTCTCTTGGTCCTCGGCGATGCTGTGTCATCCCTCTTTGATTTAACTCTTGGTATGTTTGCTTACATTACTTACAATCCAAGGTGTGGCGTTGGCCATTATGCGTGCCCATGTCATCTTTCGTGCGACTATAACCAATTGTAGTTATTTTTAGACCTCTTCGCTCCAGCTGGGGCACTAGACGCCAACAATCTTCTTCGTTCATTTCAGTCTTGAGCGAGCAGGCTGATTTCGCTCCAGGTCTTACCTGCTGTTTTCATCTCCTCTTCCAGTTCTTCTCCATGTGCCCAGTGATCTCCCTTTCTTTCTTTTTCCATAGTGGTACCCATCAGAGGGCAGCATAAGGGTGTCCGGTTTTATTCATCCTCAGGACGTGGCCTAGCCACTTCCGATGTCTCTAACTCATCCACAATGTAGTCGATGCCTGTGCATCTGCTCCATTGGTGATACATGCTGTTCCCACTTTGTTCATATTCGTATCACTTATTTTCACAGAGAAGCAGGAGTGATGTGAAGCCAGCAGTGAGCATAACCTGCGCTGCTTCACGTTTCAGGTAAGCTGTCTGTTGCGAAGTGTGAAACAAAAGAATGTTTCATTTGTCCAGAAGTCATATTCTAATCACTGAGGAAATAACCTAAAAGAAGAAACAGACTTTCAAGACAAATGTTATTGTACATTTAACACAGTAGCGTGGTCAAACGGTCTATGGCGATCCTTTAAGACACCAGTGTCTTCGTAGGCGTGGATTCGAATCCCACCGTCGCTATTGTTTTTCCTGTGGTAGGCTCTCAAGATCCTATGTTTATGAGTAGGTCAGGCATTTGCTCCTTGTTTTTCAGCAGATGTGGTATAGCGTACATGGACTTGTCTTGACGCTTTGAAGCCTGCTTTAAACTGAAACTGAAAGTGCAGACGGCAGAAATCCGAGGTGTGGCGTTGGCCAGTATATATATATATATATATATATATATATATATATATATATATATATATATATATATATTGTTGTAGTCTCCCGTCGGACCGACGGATGAGTAGGCAAGCAGGCTTATCTGTCGGTGTGTGTCCTCATATGGGAGAAGAGGCCGATTCTGGATGCGCAGCACTTCCCACAGGTGTTGCAAGGGAAAACGTCTCCAGAAGTTGAGCCCTGCTTCTTCGCTCACGCTTCTCCTTAATGGCTAGCGTTCTCTTGTTTTCAAACGTCTTTATGCCACTAGAGCACAGCATCCTCCAGCGAGAGCGGTCAAGGGCATCAGTTTCCCAGAAAGCGATGTCTATGTCACAGGCTTTGAGGTCTGTCTTCAAGGTGTCCTTGAAGCACTTGCAGGGTCTTCCAAGTTCGCAGTGGCCCTCATTCAGCTGGCCATACAAGAGCATCTTCGGGATCCTGCTGTCTGTCATGCGGACGTGTCCTGTCCAGCGTAGCTGGCACTGGATCAGCAGGCTTTCGATGCTGGGCAGGCCGCTCCTCTCTAGAAACCCTGTCTTGCCACTTTATGCCGAGCATCTTTCATAGGCATCTCTGGTGAAACCGCTCAAGTTGTTGAATGTGACGGCGATACGTCGTCCATGTTTCACAGCAGTACAACAAGGTGGTCAGCAATATATATATATATATATGTGTGTGTGTGTGTGTGTGTGTGTGTGTGTGTGTGTGTAATGATTTTCATGCAGTGGTGCCAGCAAGTCCAGGATTTATCTTGTGTTACATAATTATTTATATTTATATATATATATATATATATACATATGATATATATATATATATATATATATATATGTAGCCGTGTCCCGAGTGGTTCTAATAGGGTACGGCACAAAAGACTTAACTAAATATGATTAATTGAATGAAAGGATAGACAAGATCCCACGCACAGGCCAGGAACATATAGAGGCCAGCCACAAATGGGGTTTTCTATTGGTTTATTTACAATAGTTATAAACTAAAGGAGAAGACTAAGAAGAAGTAATGAGAAGAAGACAGTGCCTGGAATGACACAAACAAATGTCATAAGCACAACATGTTGGCAGAAGTGAATAGTAAAGCACATGTATACATATTACATGGAAAGACTATCAGGCGGGTTTGGGATACGCAGCAACATAATGCATATGTGTGAAGACCAAACGCTGACATCAAATGACATTTCTAATACATTTAAATAGCTCAGTTAAAGTGATTGAAGCGATGCTGACTTGATGAAAGTACACTGACAGTATAGGTTAGTTAAAGCTTATACTGTGTCAAAGTGACTCAAATGAATCAGTTTATCATGGTGCACTATACTGGAGTAAGCCGTATAGGAGAGAGCATGACAACTAAATTACAATTAACAGACTGATACATATCAGGTGGTTTTAACCAATAACTGATATCAATCCAACACTATCTTGTAATCACAACAGCAGAATACTACACACCTCTTAGAGTACTGAGCGCACTGTAGCAGTACAACTGATATTAGCATGAAAGATAATACCTGAATAACAAACAAGATAGAGAATCAGTGACTTAGATATAATACTGGCAAACTGATAGACCAGATAGTAAGTGAAGCACCATCATGGCTTAACCATTAAGTGGTGAATGAACTTTATGCACTCACTAGAACATTCTGGAACAAACTATTACAAGTGTTCAGAGACGTCACTGACTGTGACGTTAAGAAGAATCAAATGGAACACTGCTCCGAGCATATGACGACATGGCGATTTTCTAGATCATCATAGCCGAGCTGTGACTAACATGTCAAAGCAATAACTGAACAAAGAATTAACTGAACATACTCATATGAACACAAGTACTGTGTCGAAGAATACAATTTACAAATCAACACATTCTACACACTAGTACTTACAGCAATACGTAGCGAGGTGTCAGCCGTTGTGGGGGCACACACGACACAACACACTGCTCGCGACACAGCAAGAGAGCAGGCTCTGGTCAGATGACTAACCAGGTATGAAATGACCACTCATCACTCACTGTGCCAATTTATGCAAGTTAAGCGGACCGCAAAGGCCGTCACGTGTGCTGCGAACAGATCGTCACTAATCACGGAAAATCCTATGACAATTGTGTTTGTGCGAACAGATTGTCACTAATCACGGAAAATCCGATGAGGATTGTGTTTGTTACAAGGTGTTCAGTGACAGATTTCCAAATGATTCCTGAACCGATTTACGTCGGATAAGTTGCAAAAGAAAGAGCTCAACACCTACTTTATAATGAGTATAAAATGAAGTGTTGGTTATTTAAGATGAATTTATAATCTTAATTTAAGTCACCTGAACAGGGTCAGTTTTAACGAGCTCGTCGCTGAAAATTACAAACTGCGTTAAATCAGTTTAACGTAGGCGGACATCAATGGAATAGATTTAAAGATGGAATTACGACAATTTTGCCAGTATATAATACTTGTAGTTTACTGATCTGACAAAAGACATATTAATTAATTACGGTGGAACAGAAACACAAGTTTGCTCTCAGCCAATGACGTACCGCGACGCGACACTGGTCGAGCCGTCAGCAGGTGGTCTGGCGAGGACAAAATGATGTAAGCGGAGTGATGTCACACATTCTGGGCGTGGGTAAGGAGGGAAAAACGTCGTCTGCTAATACAGCTTGTGCGTGAGGCAAATATTGGAGCAAGCATAGCGCTTAGTCACACACACACACACACACACATATATTTATATATATATATATATATATAAAGAGAGAGAGAATATGCACTTAAGGACCACAACCATTAGTCTTCAAGCGACCGTGTTTGATGTTAAAATTACATTGAATTTCCGATTACACATGTTTGCTTTTATTGTCGCTGAGTGTACGTGTGGGAAAGATGTGTGGGCAAGGTAAAGATAGTGATCGGAAGTTGTGCTATCTTTATCATGCTTGTCAAATTTCCTCATCATGGTGATGGGTGTTTTTGGTCACTTTATTTTGCTCAGCGAAGCCATAAGCGCCAAGAATGTAAAATTCACAAGTATATGTAGCGTAATAAACTCATACATTAATGTCAAAAGAGGAAGAAAGAAGAGAGGAAAACCTGCTACGAAGCCACCAAATATAGAAGTGAAATGGGCAGTGAGCCAACTCTATGTACCACCGGTAGAGCCAAGCATGTGAGTGACGTGTATTTCTGGATGCTCGTGCTACACGGTGTGCTGCATGTCCTTCCCTATGTCCGCACGGACATGCTGACACAACGATGGAGACGGAACACTCGGACCAACACCACTGCTGGTCCAGTTACGGTCAGTGACATGTGTCCAGGTGTAGAGTTCCTGCTGAAGAACCAGAGTGACCCAAACAACACACTGTTTCTACAGTCCAGTGCTCCAGACTGTGAGAACGGACTGCCTGGGGACTTGGCACAGCCAGGGGTGGTGTTCGGAAAGTGTGGCGATGTCACCCCTTTCTGCATCCTGCACGCAGCGGTGCCACAAGGGATGCACGTGCGTGCTCTTATCCATCGGCTGGCTTACTGGTGTGGGTCGGGGGACTGGAGAAGCAGAGTGCTCGTGCCGAAGTGGATTCATAAACATGATAAGTTCGACTTCCAATGCGGTCATCACAGTCTTGAAGAAATGTTTGTGGAAACCCCTTCCAACAGACTGAGAATGCTGAACATCAACAGTCCTCTGGTGAACGTTCACATCGAATCAGTTGATCGTCACGTCTTCGTGATAGAATCAAGAATGAAATATTCTGTTTATTTGGTGATACCTTTCATAGATATTTCAATTAGGTTCATTTCTGAATACATCAGAGTACCTTCCGAATATTTCATTATGATCAGTGTTCAGCAGATGGCAAATGTCGGGTTTCTTCGTCGTTATATATTTCTGTGGGATCATGTCAAACTTTCTTACTCAGAACAAAACACAACGCTCCGAATCGTTAAAAATGTGCTACTCGACAAACACACGTCAGCCAAATTACTTTCCACGTCGTATGTTCAAGTACGATTTCCATACGACTCTTACACCAATCCAGGTTTCAAAATATTCTTTTCCGCTCTGTCTGCGAAGGACCAGTACGAAAAATCATCCAATGATTTGTTCAATTGTTCTGTCAATCATTACCCCAGATTTCAACATCACCTGGACTGCAACCTGTGGCCGGAATGCGAGGATGGACGGGATGAAACTGAACACTGTGCGTTCAGCAGTCCGGAATGCCAGGGACTAGTGGCTTCCAAAGGCAAGTGTTTCAAAACAGTAGCATTTGCCGGCATGAAATCTCACGCGCTTTCTGAGTACGAGTGCCAGCGACTGGGTGGAAGACTGGCTTCGTTAAAAACACGAAAAGAACAGAATGATTCTTTGCATATTTTCGGTAAATATTCTGACTTTGAAATGGTTTTAGGTTACACATCAGGTTGGCACATAACTGTTCCATTTATGTATTCAAAGTTCCGTAAATGGTCTGACAACACCTTGATCTACAACATGTATCAGTTCAAAGCGCATGTTCCATACACTCCTTCAAGGAATCGTCTGTTCATGATGCTTGTTTCGATGGTGTTTGACAATCAGAACCCGAGCACGCGGGCTGTACCTATAGATGCCATGCTTTGTGAAATAGAGTTGTCACCACTGATTGTGCATCCTTCGCAACTCTTATTGGCACCTGAACAAAAAAATAAACATATCTTCACATATACACGATTGAGTTTATCGCTTGACTCAGACAGTCACGTTACACATGCGTTTTTGTCGTGTGCTTGGAACAGCCGCAATGAAAGGACCACACATTCGATAGCGTCTTCGTCGATAAGCGTAAGCAGAATACAAAACACCACAAATGTTCATGACAAAAGATTTGCCGATGTCTGTAATACGTTCAAGTGTGACGATGATTTGACAACGGTGCACTACACTGTGGTGTGTGACTTGACAGAGGACTGCCCGGACAGGAGCGATGAAACGTTCTGTGGACACCCCCCATGCACCGGCTTCCTCTGCACGAACCGTCAGTGTGTGTCGTTCCAGCAACGTTGCAATCAACACTCTGATTGTCTGGACCATTCTGATGAAAGAAGCTGTGAGAATGACGACACCTATCTACCTCAGGAGAATGAGGAAAACAGTGCCAAGCAACAGTTCCAGGTTAATCTAGATGGGACAGGCTACTTCACTCAAAAGATTATGGTAGCTGGCGAACCTTGTCCTCCTAGCCATTATCGTTGTGGATCTGAGCGGCACTATTGTCTGCCTGTCTACACGCGATGCAATGGGTTTTCTGACTGTGTTTACGGAGAAGACGAACACGACTGTGACAGGTGGAAGTGTCCTGGTTTCTTCCGATGTCGTCGTTCGAAAATATGTGTGCATGGCGATCACCTCTGTGATGGCTGGAGTCAGTGTCCGCACAGAGACGATGAACTGACGTGTGACATGAATTGTCCTGATCGTTGTTTGTGTCTGGGTCATGTTTTCCTGTGCGGTGACCCTTTCCATTCTCGTCTCTTTCCCCAGCTTCGATATGTGGATGCAACAGGTTCTAAAATGGCCCTGACAGACTTCAGTCAAAATTCCTATCTTATCCGTCTGAGTCTCTCTGATTGCTACCTCTACAATATTTCACGTGTAAAACTTCAGAATTTGAACTTTATTGATCTCGCCAATAATTTTCTGAGAGCTCTTGATATTGCTGTTTTACTTGAACTGCCAAATTTAAGAATTATTCGATTACTAAATAACCCTCTCAGTGAAATGACGAGTGGAGTGACAAAGCACATTCATTATGCACTCAGACATGTTGACATATCCAAAACCCGTCTTGATGATTTTCCTGCAGGTTTACCTGTATATTTACCTCGTGTTCGTTTTTTGAATATGTCGTTTTGTGGTGTTGAAGTTATTGGAATAACAGGTTTTAGGAACACTCCACAACTTAGTGAACTGGATATCAGCGGGAACGCAGTAACCAACTTTTCTTCAGATTTATTGTTAGGGTTAACCCAGCTGAAAAGTGTACATACGTCAAACTACAGGTTGTGCTGTGAGAACTTGCTTCCCAGGCGCTCTGAAATACATTGCTTCAAACATTACACCGTGCTTCCTTCATGCACAACGTTGCTACCAACTGAACTACACAGGGTTTTCTTCTGGATGGTCGGTGTTTCTGGCGTGCTGGGGAATTTGGTTTCCTTCATTGCTTCATCCGCTGTCCAGAAAATGCTGGGAAGTGTTTATTTCATGGCCGTTGCCCATTTGAAGTTTGCTCATATATGCATGGGATGTCACGTCAGTATTGTTGCGGTGGCAAACCACGCTTTGCCAGGAGATTATCTTAGCATCGAAAAGTTCTGGACCAGCAGTAGACCGTGCAAGCTGGCTGGGTTCCTCTACCTTTTGTCCAGTGAGGTGGCGGTTCTGGTAACCTGGGTTATCACTTTGGATCACATTGTTGTCCTTTTCTTCCCTAAATGCGTGTGGAGGTCAAGCAAATGCTTAGCTATGGCTTGTAACTTTGTTTGGATCGTTGGAATCTTCCTGGCGTTCATACCATTTATTCCTGGGTTGTCGCACTGGGGCCTCAGTCATCAGTCTGGTCTGTGCCGTCTGAGTTTATTTGACAGCCACAAATCCACGGATGGCTTCAGATGGTTCACAGTTCTTGTGACCGTCAACTTTGTTTTGTGTTTGATGATTGTATCGGGCCAGGGTCTTCTCTACAGACACACACCAAAGTGCAGAGCAGCGCAGGATCCCGAACAGAGACATGTTTACTCCTCGGGCAGCGTGATGAGAAAACTCGCTGTCGTCAATTCTGTTGCCTGGGTTGCATTTGGACTGGTCACACTGATGTGTTCTCATGGTGCTATATTCCGCAGGACTTTGGACACCATGATTGTATTCCTGCTTCCGTTCAACTCTGCTCTCAATCCACTTCTATACTTGTGGACCGTTAGAATACAACAGCAACACCAAGAACAAGAACAAAAATTACTGGAAGTGTTAAAATCACGCCTTTCCCGACCAGGAAAAAAATCAGGCGATAAATAGAAAAAAAAAGAATTAATAAATACATACATTATGTCGTCAGAATCTGAAATCATTTTTACCAAACTTCTCGGGAAATTCTTTTGAGTGTATTTTTGACAATTTCAAGATGTTATCTGCTATTGCAGAAGGTTTGCTGCATAGTCCAATTGGACATTTGTTATAGTTGTTACAGTTGTTTGATGTTAGCGTTTCCTTCTATATTGTGCCTATGTCTCCCCTTTTAATGTTTTATTTTTTCCAGTGCTCTGTATCTTTCCCACCACACACACACACACACATGCGCACACACGCGCACACACACATCATTCTTCACCCTCTGCCCAATGCCGGACAAGCCCGGAATTTCCTTTTTTGAGGAAGTGTCTGGTTTTGTTCCAGTGTACTTTGTATGTACCTGTGTGCTAGCTAAACCGGTAGCATAAGTAGCATTGACTTGAAGTTGGTGCCTTGTAAAGGGAGAGAGTTGCCATTCCTTATTGTTTGTTTGATTATTTATTCTCCTGACCCATTATTTTTCATGTCGAGTAAAAAAAATATTTTTTTTAAAAATCCGAAGCTACCACGTGTTTTCTTTTCTGTATTGCCCTTACATTCTCTGCAGCATATTCAGAATTGAAAAGCTATGCTAGTATCGAGTAAAAGCTAACTTGTGTTTGCACATTTCTTCTGTCATCGATGCTGTGTGCACATGTCAAACGATCGGTATAAGGACAAACCCGAAGCTTCCCTTGTTGTTTTATTAAATTGTCTGGATTTGTTCCAATGCAGTTACATGCGTATTGGCCGAATCGGTAGCATAAGCAGCATTGACTCGAAGTTATGTACCTTGTAAATGGACAGAGTTTCCACTCCTCGCCTCATTATTCTTTCATTTCATACTTACCTTAGTTCAGCAAGAAGGAAAAGCGAAAGTCAGGCTCGGTCGCACAAGCGATTTCATCAGCATACCGATGTTGGTCGTCACTGGGAAGAAGCCATCTTGACAGCGCTAAGTTTGCACAGCGTTAAGAGTTTTACACTAAGTCCATACATTTAGGAAAATTCGTAACGCTGAGCAAACTTAATCCAAGGAGAGCGCATCGCTGCAGTGCAGCCATGGCCTTCGTGAACGATTTTGTTTTCTCCTTAAGAGGACCATGGTGCACCACCACCCGCTTTTCTCTTAAAGCAAGTGTATTTATTTTCCTGTTAAAGTGGATCTTTTTCTACTGAATATTGCCAGCGTTATTTTACGTGCGCTAAGTGCATGCTACACAGGTTCATCCTCTCATCCAAATGACTATTGTCCAGACCACCGCTTAAATTCTAATGGATGGGGGAGTACAAAATTCTAGTCCGTATATGGGATTTGAATCTGTGGACACTCGCTCCTAGCCGGGTACATTCCCACTGCTTCACCTATTTTGTGTTGTACGGAACACTTCTTTTCGTGATCTTACTAGGATGCCGCACAGAACTGTTCAGCAGATTCCCCCTGGTCTGTCGGTTGTTTGTCAAAGATTGGGTCTCTGCAGATGGTTTTCCTGTCCATGCTGCAACGTTGTCAGTGCGTTGTTTTTCCTGTCTCCCCCTCCATCTTCCTCCCTCAACAATTCCTTGGAGGATTGTTTCACCTGGCCATTGGATCTTGTCACCTGGCCATGTCAGCGTGGCTTTCTTTTCTCAACTGATGTCAGCAGATCTTCATACGGTCCAATGCATTGCTTGGTGGTTTGGTGTATTTGTTCATTGGTGATGTGATCAGTGTATCTGACGTTTAGTATCTTGCGGGAACACCTATTTCCATGGTTTGAATTCTTTCCAAATCCGCCGTGAAGGTCTATGTCTTGAAAACATACAGGACGGTGGAATATACCATAGCACGCAGGAGTCTCATCTTGTGTTTCATAGAGATGTTGCTGTCCTTTCACATATGTTTCGGTTTGGACAGTGCTGATGTTGTCTTTGGTACCCTTGAGAGGGTTCCTGTTTTCATTGCTGACGATGGATCCCAGGTAGGTGAACTGTTGATCAGTTCCTGGTTTCTGTCTCTGGACAGTTGTATCAGAAGTAATGGTGGCGTTGTGGCTGGCCATCAGCCAGGTATTTTCGGTGCTGGTTTCAGTGCCATATCTTGTCGATGTTTCGTCCACCTTTTTTTTTTTTTTTTTTTTTTTTTTTTAAGCAAGCTGGGTTCACTACCTGCAAAGCCGTCAACGTCCTATGAGAAGCGAAGGTTCATGATAGTTCTTCCTCAAGTGCTGACATGATCTTCAAGTGCATCAGTCATGATGCGTTCCAAGGATATGTTGAACAGTATGGGAGACAGAAGGCAGCCCTGACGGACTCCAACTGGAGTATGGAACTACTCTCGAATAGCACCATTTGTGAGTACCGCACTAGTCGCTTTGGAGTATAGTTGCTGGATGGTGTTCAGCTTTTGTCCGATGTGAATTGTTTTCATTGTGGCCCATAGTGTTTCCTGCCAGACTCTGTCAGACGCCACTAGAATACGATGAAGACGGAGCAGAATTCCATCTGGTGTTGGAGGTCAGAGTGTTTTTCGCAAAGGGTTTTTCTGCCATTGTGGCTTCCAGCCTGTTCTTCAGCAAAGATGGTATCTGCTTGCGGCTGTTATCTGATCAGAATGATTTTTAGCATTATTACTTCGCTAACCTGGCTGATCAAACTGGTGATACGGTAGGTCTGGCAGTGTTGGAGAGATCCTTTTTGCGGAGTTTGATGATAAGTGATTGGGTCCGTGGCGTAGGCCATTTACCCCTGTGCCAGATTATGTTGCAGACGGCAGTTAGGGTGTCAGTCACTGCCTCTCCACCACGTTTCAAAAGTTATGCAGAGATGTTGTCGATGCTTGCAGCATTGCCACATTTTAGCGGCTTCACTGCTGTTACAACCTCCTCCCGGAGTATTGGGATGTCATCTTTCACTGTCAGTTCCCGTGGGTCTCCTTTGCTCTGTCTGTTGTGAAGGTCAGAGCTGTAGTCAGTCCGCCTCTTCACGATGTCTTGTTCCTGTGTGAGACAGGTGGCCTTTTGTTGTTATTGTTGTTGTTGTTGTCCTGGATGATGCTGACTTTGTGTCTGTTTGGCCAGGTCTTTTACAAACTTGAAATTCCTTTGTATTCTTCATTTCTTGACTATCTTCTTCTTCGTGGCTCTCCTTTTCTTTATCAGTTTTCTTTTGTGGTTTTCAGCTTCTTCTAGTGTCGCACGTCTCCAGGATATTACTTGTGATCCATGGCTTCGATTTCCATCGGCGTACCCAATACATTTCCTTAACTTCATCAACACTCTCAAAGACGTTCCTGAAGATAGGGGTCGGGGCAGTCAGCTTCCCAACTGAATCCGTTCCACCTTCAAATCCATGCCGTGGTTAGTTTTGAGGTTGCCAGTTTTGTTGTCGTTCTTGTTGTTTTTGGTGGGATTTTTTTTTTCCAAAACAGTCATGCAAGGCACCATCGAGGGGGGGAGAAGAAGAGGAAGACAGCGGAAGAACTGGCATGAGAACATCAAACAATGGACCGGATTCCACACACGTGAGCTGCTGCCGGCGGCTGCCGACAGAGACAGATGGAGAAGGGAGGTTGCGTCTGCGGTCCTCAGGCTTCCCCCAACTACTCTTTGTAGTTATGGGCCTGAGGTGAGGTGAGGTGAGGTGGGTTTTTTTGTTTCGGGTTGTTTTTTTGTTTTTTTGTCTTTTTTGTTTGTTTGTTGTTTTTTTTTTGGGGGGTTGCTTTTTGGTGTGTGTGTGTGTGTGTGTGTGTGTGTGTGTGTGTGTGTGTTTCTTTTCTTCTTCTTTTTTAATCATAATGATATCATAACGTTGAAGAGGTAGTTCAAAATGAGATGGAATATCTTGTATTCTCTTAAAGAGGTGTGCACACAGGCAGAGAGAGAAACAGACAAACAGAAACAGGTACACACAGGCATAGGGAAAAACAACAGAACCAGTTCAGCAGAGACAAGCAACTGACACCAGCTTTTTTCCCCATTTGTTTGTTTTCCAAAGCCACACATTTATTGTAAAGGGAGGATCATAAATGAGAACCACATAAGCGTTACATCAAAATAAGCAGAAGAAGCCAACATGCAGCTTGCAGCTAAATGACCACGTGTAAATCAAGTTACAAAAGCGCTCATTTCTCTTAAATAATATTCATAGTATCTCAGATTCACGCTCGCATCTCCCAGAATAGGGTCTGTGGCGTTTATCATAACGGTTATACATACATAAATATACATAGCAATAAAGAGTGGTAGTTATCTCCATACACAAGGCACACAGCTTCAAGACAATGCTGCTTACGCTACCGATTCATCTGACACCCAGGTAAACAAAAGGTACACTGGAACAAACCCAGACACTCTCTCAAAAAAAGGAAGGTCCCGGCTTGTCTTTATGCTGATCATTCGGCGTGTGCTCACAGCAGCAATGACAGAAGAAACGTGACACCCAGGTAATGTGCAGTGATGGCCAAGAGGTAACGCGTCCGCCTAGGAAGAGAGAATCTTAGCGCGCTGGTTCGAATCACGGCTCAGCCGCCGGTATTTTCTCCCCCTCCACAAGACCTTGAGTGGTGGTCTGGACGCTAGTCATTCGAATGAGACGATAAACCGAAGTCCCGCGTTCAGCATGCACTTAGCGCACGTAAAAGAACCCGTGGCAACAAAAAGGTTGTTCCTGGCAAAATTCTGTAGAAAAATCTACTTCGATAGGAAAAACAAATAAAACTGCACGCAGGAAAAACTTTTTTAAAAAGGGGTGGCGTTGTAGTGTAGCGACGCGCTGTCCCTGGGGAGAGCAGCCCGAATTTAACACAGAGAAATCTGTTGTGATAAAAAGAAATACAAAATACAAATAAAAGGTACACTGGAACAAACCCAGACACTCTCTCAAAAAAGGAAGGTCTGGGCTTGTCCTGATGCTGATCATTCCGCTTGTGCTCACATCAGCAATGACAGAAGAAACGTGCAAAGTATACATATTTTACACAAACAAATGTGTGCACACATCCACACACACAGCCACCAGAAGTGTGCGAGTCATTAACGATGATGGCGAAGTGTTCACAAACCTGCTGGTTTAAGATGGTTACAAATGCCCAAACCCCTAAAATATTTACAGTACATTTTATCCGGAGTTCTTTCCTTCAGTGAGACATTTGAGGCATATGAACACAACTCACACATATCATTACCCAAATTCACTTTTCCCCCCTTCCAACATCTATGATATGATCCCCATCACTTTCAAACAAATCGAAATTTTGATTCTTTTAAATATCTTTTTCTTCTTTTTTTTAATTATTATTCGTTTCATTTCAATCCACAAATTAACAGTACTTTTGTTGTCCCTAGATTTGCAAACATATAAATTGTTGTTCTTTTAAAATAACCTCAGCATAACCCTGCATAACACAGTATCAGTATCAGTAGCTCAAGGAGGCGTCACTGCGTTCAGTCAAATCCATATACGCTACACCACATCTGCCAAGCAGATGCCTGACCAGCAGCGTAACCCAACACATCCAATGACAAGTAATTTGCTCCAGAAATAAAGGAAAAATGCAAAAAAGAAAAATACATGCAATTTCCTTCAGAAAAAGTAAAAACATTAAATAAAGAAGAAAAAAACCAGGGTAGAAAAGTTATATCATTTTATCACATTTGTGCCAAGCACATGAAACAATATATATACATACACTCATGTCATTTTGGCTGCAGAATGAACAACAATCACATTTTCCTCATTCTTTTATGGCATTCACATAACAATAAATCTGTAATGTTTCAACTTGTTTCAACACCAGGATTGATTCCTTGGAATGTTTTGTCATTTTCATATCTTTAAAAAAAAAATGTTAAAAACAAAAAGATTTGTTATAAAATAACACATTCAATTCTTCATAATCCCAAATACTCAATTCCTCCTCAGCTTAAGTGTTGATGAATGTTGTTTGATGTTGTTCTTTGTTTTGTTTTGGGTGTTTGTTTGGTTTTTTTGTTTGTTTTTTGTTGGGATTTTTTTCTTCTTCTTTTTCTTTTTTTTTCAGCACTAGAAAAATAAAGCACCAATAAACATCTTCAACGACAGTATTTGAAGACCATTTCTCTATAATCGAACAAATGAATGGGATGAAGGGAGTATCTTGAATTGGTGAGAGAGAGAGAGAGAGAGAGAGAGAGAGAGAGAGAGAGAGAGAGAGAAGCATAGTTCACTTGGGCCTTCTGCCACAGTGAAAAATGCCTTCATTTGTTTTGTACCCTCCCCCCCCCTCCCCCAAAACACACACACACACACACGCATGCGCGCGCGCACGCACGCACACACACACGCACACGCGCACGCACACACACACACACACACACACAAATGTAACTGAAGCACACACACTGACTTTCAATCTGAGGGTCCCGGGTTAGAATCTCAGTAACGGCGCCTGGTGGGTAAAGGGTGGAGATTGTTCCAATCCCCCAGGTCAACATGTGCAAACCTGCTACTGCCGGAACCCCCTTCGTGTGTATGCGCACGCAGAAGATCAAATACGCACGTCAAAGAACCTGCATTCCATGTCAGTGTTCGGTGGGTTGTGGAGACAGGAAAATACCCAGCATGAATCCACCATGACATAGTCATCAGCAAAGTGGTGTGGTCGTGTAACGGAAAGAAGAAGAAGAAGAAGACGGTTCCATTGCCTTAAACAGTCCATCGGGGCGGTGAATTCATAGCCACAATGTCTAGGGCTCGGCACAGGAAGGCGGGGCCTAGTCCTCTCCTTCCGTCGCTTTAACCTTGCCCCAACTTCATTCACACCTGGGTGGGGTGAGGGAAGACCGGAGTAAAGTTGTTTTTTTCCCCCAAACGCAACACCATGCAGAAACGGAGCCTCGAACCCTGATCACTGGTGAACACTGGATCATAAGTCCAACGCCTAGCCAATTCTGATACAGCACGTCCAGTGATGCTAAATTGTATTCAATAACAAGCGTAAAAAAACTGTTTTTAAACCCAGCCTGCAGAAGCACTTTGTGAGCCATTGACATATACGTATATACAGGCCACAGACAGGCACCTGAACAGATTCAAGACAGCATCACAACAGTGTCAGTGCAACAGACTGAAAATCAAATTGCAACCCCAGACTTCTGTATGAACTTTTAACTATTATGTAGTGGAAGTAGTAGTCAAATCAAATCAAATCAAATTATGGCGCTTAGAGCCTCGCCGACCACTAAGGCCATATCAAGGCTATCGCCACGTTAGCACCTACTTCAAGTCAAAGGTAAAAATATACAACAAAAACTCGTCATCGCTATAAGCTTTCCACTCAAAGTTTAAAAACCTTCCAGAGTTTTAAAACCTTCAGGCAGTCGTTGAAGTAACAACAACAGGAATAATAATAATAATAACAATAATAATAATAATAATAATAGTGGATATTCATAAAGTGCTCTACCTCTTTAGGACAGGGCCATCACCAAGAGACCGAAGTTCCTTATCTTGCCAACTACCACCAGTTCTTCCATTTTTTGCCTTCAGTTTCTCCAACCCCAAACCTTCTCACACCTTCCCCCTTCCACCTCTCCTCCTTCCTTCCACTCCAACCCCCTGCCCGCCCACTGTTTCCCTTGGCGTTTCATTTTACACGTGTAGTGATCTGGTTTTGTCTCGTGGCTAACGGTGGAGTTTGGCCAGCACAAACGATTGAAGCAAACATAAAAACAGAACAGAATAAAATATGTCTTTGTTACCAAGTGTACCGGGGTCACAAGAAAAAATGGGAGAGAGGGGAGGAAGAGTGGGGGAGGACAGGGGGGGGGGAGTATATAAAAGGTACAAACATAAATCGAAAATAACTCTGGCACCACGGGTCACAGAATGTGAACGACCATCCCCATACCCGGGGCTGATCTCACCCCGTGACTCAGTGTCCCTGCCTCTCTGCCCCTTTATTCTCCTTGCATGCAGTGACCGCTCGTGACACCGCCACCCTCACTCTCTGCGTGTGAAGACCTCTCTGCGCTGCAGCCTGTATAATACAGTTCATTAAAATGTTTAAAGACCGACCGGTGTTTTCTCTGCATGTATCTTCGTGTGTATGCGCAAGCATAAGTAGTCTTTTGTGAAGGACTATGACTCTCAAACTAGGAGGCAAAGTTGCACTGGCTCTTCAGTAGTTCTGCAGCCTAGTGGGCTAGTTGGCCTTTGGGAACCATCCCAACGCCGACTGTCCTAAAACCCTCATGGCCGAGAGAGTGGGGATGTTTAGCCCAAATAGTCGGAACAGCAGTTGCCTCCTCTGCTGTTCTGATGGTCATTGTCGGACACGACTGATTACCATATATATACAATCCATGTCAGCGTTTGGGGTGGGTTTTCGAAACAAGAACATACCCAGCATGCACACCCCCGAAGACAGATTATGGCTGCCTCCATGGCGGGGTAAGTATACAAAACGGTCATGCACTTAAAAGGTTTGTTGCTGTGTTTGTGGCTTAGAGCCGAGGCTTTGGTATAAGGGAGAAAACCCTAGGTAACACACTGCTTCAAAGCCGGGGGAGTTAGTCTCCCATGTATCTTTGGGTCAGCAGTAAGGTGGCAGTTGGTTCTGACTGAGCAAGTCCCCTAGTTCCGGTTCTTCTTGCTAAACGTCCAGCCGACTGCACAGGGCCATATCAGGACTGTCAAACCATACAAGTGCTCAACCGCATCAATACAAAACTGTCACATCTGCAAAAAAAAAACAAAAAAACACCAAGACAAACCCACAAAACACAGTTCATGAAACAATATCCCAACAATTTAGCTCCCTATGGCAAATAAGACTAGGCCATGATGAGGACGCCAGCCATTCTGCTTAATGTACCATCCCCAAATTACAAAAAAATCATAAAAAAGGAAAACACAATACTTCAAAGCCCAACAAAAAATACATAAAAAGGCCATATACGCAAATATCACTTCAGAATGAGCAGCTAGTGTGTGTCCCGTGTGTGTGTGTGCGTGTGTGTGCATAACTGTACGTGATTCTAGCTATCGCACACACATGCATACATATATGCATGCATCTCTGCATGCTTACATTTGAATGCGTATGTATTAACGTGCACTCTGTGTGTCTGCAAGCCCACACAGAGATGTACAGATATCTATGCAAGTAAATAGTATATTCTACCTCCCACACATCAACACCAACACCATTACAGTCCTAGCTTTGATTTTAAAATGCACAAGTGAACATCGTGAACAAACACTGCACACTCTGTGTACACACACCAGACAAATTCCTAAATAGCATAGTATGAAAATGTCAAAATATCGGAAGGAAAATGCCACAGAATCAGGTCAAGAGGCCACACACCCCTTCTGGTGGTCAGGGGTTATCCCCCTTCCCTGAACTCCTGAACGTTCATAATTTTATACAGAAGAAAACTTTTCTCTTGAGAACAACAATGCCCTGATCAGACCATCAACAGAAAGGGGCATTGCAATCAGCTTGAATGGTCGTCTGGGTGCTAGTCTTTTGAATGAGCAGATGAATCGAGGTCCCACGTGCACCGTGCGCTTAGCTCATAAAACAGAACCCATGGCAACAAAAGGGTTGGCCATGGCGAAATTCTCTAGAAAAAATTCAGTAACAGTAGAACAAGTATACCTGCAGATGAAGCAGCCCATTTTCACACAGAGAGCTCTGTTGCGACAAATAAATCACACAGTACCATATGATACTGGCAAGACTGTGTACTGTGTCATCTGCTTTACACATGGGTTTTCCCTCCACCATGTCACACACTGCACGCAGGAAAAAAAATACAAAAAAATTTTTTACACAGGTGCAAACATTTGCAAGCTTGAGCAAACACATGCATTCACTCACACATACATATTTCATAAATGTGAGTGTGTGGGTACACACACACACACACACACACACACACACATTCACACGCACGCGCGTATGCACACACACACACACACACACACACACACACTCACATGGATACAACACAAATAAATAGGGGGATGGGTGTGAAACTGATAAAAGACAAAAAAGATCGTGAGACATTGGCCAGCCAAAACAATTTAAAGGTAAGCAAAATATAAGAATCAAGTAAATCTATAAAGAAAAAATCTGAAAACTGAGGAACATAGCATCGTTTATGAAGACATCAAATTTTCACATTGCAACAACAAACACAAACAAAAAAACAACAACAAAAAATCACCTCATCACTGACTCACCTGCAGAACCGATAACCTTGGTGACATGAAAAAAGCAACAACAAAAAACTCCGAAATATTTGTTAAATCACAAGAAAAAAAACACCTTGCATCTAAAAGGAGGACAAATGAGTGGAATAAAAATCTTTAAATCCAACTATTCAAAAAGAAATAAAGAAATAACAACTAGCTAAATGACAATCAGCCATGTATGTCTGCAATAAGATACTGATGTTGTGTATGAAAATGTGTGTGTGTATGTGTGTGTGTTCTTTTAAATGATGTGAACTGCAAAGAAATAATGCATTTGCATACATCTGTTTTCAGTCAAAATTGATTGCTTGAAACAACAGTATGTCAGTAAACAAGCATCACATGTTAAAACATTCATATCACATACTATTATTTTTCTCTCTCTTTTTTTACTTTTTTTTTTTTTTTAATAAAAATCAAATAAAATTCTATGTGAATGAAGAATGCCAAGTGGTGAAAAAAGGTAAATAATGACAAGATCTCTACCTGACTGGTTGTAAGATTCAGCTTTCTTTAATGTACATATATACATATATATGTGTGTGTGTGTATCTGTGTGTGTGTGTATCTGTGTGTGTGTGTATCTGTGTGTGTATCTGTGTGTGTGTGTGTGTGTGTGTGTGTGTGTGTGTGTGTGTGTGTGTGTGTGTGTGCCTATGCATATGTCTGTTCAGTTGATAATATGGTCACGACAGTCTTCAGGTCCAACACAAACGGCAATACAATCAAATCTGATGTATGTTTGTTTGTTTTAATTCATTCCAACCACACAAAAGTGTTATCATCAGCTTCACCATAAACAGCCTGTGTTCACTGCTTTCAGATCTGTCATGATGTAGGTTACATTCCACACCTCTCAGATCTTTTCACACAAACTTCTGTTTGCCGCTTTTCAGATTCGCCTCATAGGGTCTGGTTCGATTATCAACCTCAAAACCCTGTCATGCAGAATCATGTTTGCTAATTTTTGGCCCACCATGTACATAAACCCAGGGGTTATATTTGATATAAGTAGCAGTGGCCTTGTGGTTTTGTGTGTGGCGGGGTGCTTGTAAGCGTCCGTGCCATCATGCGTGTGTGCATGCATGAGAGCGTGTTGCAGGGATGTATTTTACTGGAAGGCGTCATGGGTGGGTGGGGGGGTTTCAATGTTTGGCTTCACCAGTATTTTTTGGCATGTGTTTCTCTGTGCAGTGTGTGGGTGTGGGTGTTGGAGGTGGGGGAGAGGGGTGGGATGGATAAGTAGGAGGAGGGGGGATTGAAATGTAAAGTGCATTGAGCAGATTTTCTGGGGAAAAAAACATGCTATATACATGTCCATTATTAACAGTATTATTATTAATCATAATAATAATAATAATGGATACTTATATAGCACACTATCCAGAAATCTGCTCTAGGTGCTTTACAAAAACGCTTTTGATAACATAAAACATTATATCTATGTTACATACACACACCAAAATGTGACCACACACACACACACACACACACACACACGCACGCACGCACACACACACACGCACGCACGCACGCACACACACACACTGCATACATACATTTTAACATACATGTGTATCTAACAGCCACCCTAACACATACGCACACATAGGCAGGCACAAACTTACATAAACACACGCACACACAATACACATTCATAGACATGCATGTAGTTGTGGACCTGCCACAATTGAACTTATTGCTGAGGGAAAAGGTGAGTTTTGAGACGAGATTTAAAAGATGCGAGGGAATCAGAATGACGGAGGTTATCAGGGAGCTTGTTCCACGTCTTTGGCGATTGAAAAGAAAACGATCTGTGTCCATAGGTCTTACTTCTGACGTGAGGTATCCTGAGAAGTCGAGTATCAGAGGAAGAACGGAGCTGGCGAGACGGGGTATAGATATGGATGAGTTCAGAAAGATACTTGGGGCCAGATCCGTTGACTGCAGAAAAGGTCAGAGTGGATAGCTTATAGTCTATTCGATCAGAAACAGGCAACCAGTGGAGAGACTGAAGGAGAGGAGAAACATGGTCAAATTTAGAAGCTCTGCAAATGAGTCTGGCAGCGTTATTCTGAATTCGTTGGAATATATTCCACTAGAAAGTGAGTGTCTGCAGGCTCAATGCTTGGGTTGTAAGAGTGTTCTCAGCAGTGTTAAGATTTGCTTAGCGTTAAAAGTTGTTCTAACTGTAATGGAACTGGCGTAGACTTGGGGAAAAAAAATTCAACGCTGAGAAAACTAAGTCCTGGTAAGATCCCTCAATCAACCTAGCCCTGGAGTTTTCCTTCCCAATCTGCCAGACCTTGAGTGGTGGGCTGGGTGCTTGTCTTCCAGATGAGATGATAAAACCCAGGTCCCATGCGCACTTTACACTAAGCTCTGTAAAAGAACCCCCAGCAACCCTGGCAACTTTTTTTTTTATAGAAAATCCACCTTGATAACAAAGCAAAGACACTTACAGGCAGCACAAAAAAAAAGGGATTGGCGCTGTAATACGGAGACACGCTCTGCCATGGGAGAGTGGAGAGCATGAATTTCACTTGAGAAATCTGTTGTGACAACACACACAAAAAAAGTACCTCATTAACTCTTTCACGGCGACTTCAGTCGACATCCAGGGTCATGTTAACAAGACCGTTTTTCATACTGTAACAAGGCTTGGCAGCAGGAGACAGTGTCCCGCCAATAGAACAATGACTAACCTTTGCCCCCTGACGGAGTTTGAAGTGAACAAGTCCACTGGGCTGTTTCCACTTAAGGCCAGACACGGTAGTGAAATTTTGACCAAAATCATGATTTTTTGCGATTTTCGTTTTTTCGCATAATTTGTTTCTTCAACAGCTAATCTTTATAGTCCGTTTCACCTGGGTACTATATTCACTTAAATAAAGCTTCAAACAGCATCAACATGTGTGATTTCTTGTGAGTACAAGCACATCTCTTTCCTTTCCTGTTTTCTCAGTTTTGTGTTTTGTCTTCGTAATACCATTTTTCAAAATGCTAATGCTCAAAAACTTTAAAAGATAGCATGTTCAAACTTGGTACTTTCTTTCTTTATGTATTCATCTTTATTATTGTGCAGTGGTTTGTATAGTACTAGTAAAAGAATGAATATACACTCATTTGAAAAACATTATGAAAGGAATTTATACACATTTCAACAAAAAAATAATAATAAATGTATTTATTCAAATTCCAAAATACCACTGCACTACAATAAAGAACAAATACAAATAAATCAAATAAAACAAACAGAAATAACATATATATAAAGGTACCAAAGTTTTAAGCTTTTAATTTTTTTGTTTGTCGGCCATTTTGGATTCGTTTCCATGGAAACCGTCACGACAAATTGCACAAAATGACCTTTTTAGACATGTTTAGTCCAGTATCTCTGCATACCATGTCACAGAAAGCCATAAACTTCAAGTTTATTTCATACGTTTTTGTACTACCATGTCTGGCCTTAAACTGAAGCCTGTGACAGAGTATCGTACCAAAATATCTGGCGCTGGGGAGTGCTTCTCACACAGAAACTTGGTAGTGAAAGAGTGAATTCAATACCATCAAATCATCAAAAGGATTTTTTTAAAGTGATCATTGATATGATTATTGCATATGAATATTGGCTGAAACATTTTGAAGAAACTGGCTGAAGGCAAAAGACAGCGTTCAGCAAACAAAGTCTTGAAAGAAACAAAACTTGAGCAAAACAAGCTTGAGCCTATACCATGCTCTTTTTTTTTCTTTTTTTTTTCTGCCCCATCATCTGCACCGTTTCAGTGGATTACTCCCACGCCGCTCATTTAGATTCCCCCATACACGGCCACACCTGGGTTCGTCCTTCGCAGTTCCAGCGTCGGCAGTCCACAGGGAACCATCGATGTTAGGTCGCCAGGAGGCCACACACCAGAAGAGACCCTGCACTGCTGCTAAGTCAATACCATGCTTTTTAATGTGATACTACCATCCATCATCAAAAGGATTATGCCTCTTCTTTCAAGCCCACAGTAATGTTCACCATCTTCAGATCAACCATACAACATAGTCTGAAAACATCCCACACAAGATGATATCTACAATGTGTGTGTTCCAAATCTGGATGACTTTGTGTCAACATTTGCTGCCTCAGGAGAATGAATTTGAGACCATACAAAAAACAAAACAAAAAAAAAAGAGACTAAAAATTGTGGAAAATCTTAATTTTCTGAAGATGGGATGACAGATGATGATGACTTTCTCCACTGTGTATTTCATTTTACTGTGCATCACTCTATGTCATAACGAGAGACGGAGGCTTGTGGTGGCAGCGTTCCATCATGCAGACAGTGCCCTTACAACCCTGGAAGCTCACGGGAGCTGTAATTAAGTAAGTGCGTACCCTTTGTTGTGTATTACACAGCATTCCTCCTCTTCCCCTCTCTCTCTCTCTCCCTAAAGTCCATGGAGAGTGGTTGGGGCGCCACACACACAGGAACTGTTCACCAGATTGCTCCAGGTCTGTCAGTTGTTTGGCAAACCATGGGTCTTCACAAACGGCTATTCCTTTATCCCCACTTCCTCCTCCCTCCCCCACCACCCCTGAGAAATCACAAGGTCTTTCCGTAGCAGGTTTCTGTATATTCGTTGTGTCTCACCAAAAATCAGACTGCCAGAGGATATGCGGTGGTACAGTCAGGCACTGTTGTCTAGTTCCACTGAGAGCGGCAGCAATCAGTACAGTCAGGCACTGTTGTCTAGTTCCACTGAGAGCGGCAGCAATCAGTACAGTCAGGCACTGTTGTCTAGTTCCACTGAGAGCGGCAGCAATCAGTACAGTCAGGCACTGTTGTCTAGCTCCACTGACAGCGGCAGCAATAAGTTAGTCAGGCGCTGTTGTCTAGGTCCACTGAGAACGGCAGCGATCAGTCATGTCCCTGACGGAGAACCGCAGCTCTGGGGACTTCTGGAACAGCCCCCGTTCATCGCACTTTACATGTATGTCATGAATATTGAGTGTCACTTTCAGTTACCCATCATCAATCATTACACGTATGTCACAACTATCATGTGTCAGTTTCAGCATCGCCATTCATCACACGATAAACGTATGTCACAACTATCATGTGTCAGTTTCAGCATCGCCATTCATCACACGATAAACGTATGTCACAACTATCATGTGTCAGTTTCAGCATCGCCATTCATCACACGATAAACGTATGTCACAACTGTCATGTGTCAGTTTCAGCGTCGCCATTCATCACATGATAAACGTATGTCACAACTATCATGTGTCAGTTTCAGCATCGCCATTCATCAAATGATAAACATATGTCACAACTATCATATGTCAGTTTCAGCATCGCCATTCATCAAATGATAAACATATGTCACAACTATCATGTGTCAGTTTCAGTGTCGCCATTCATCAATCATTACACGTATGTCACAACTATCATGTGTCAGTTTCAGCATCGCCATTCATCAAATGATAAACATATGTCACAACTATCATGTGTCAGTTTCAGCATCGCCATTCATCAAATGATAAACATATGTCACAACTATCATGTGTCAGTTTCAGCATCGCCATTCATCAAATGATAAACATATTTTACAACTATCATGTGTCAGTTTCAGTGTCGCCATTCATTAATCATTACACGTATGTCACAACTATCATGTGTCAGTTTCAGCATCGCCATTCATCACACGATAAACGTATGTCACAACTATCAAGTGTAAGTTTCAGCATCGCCATTCATCACACGATAAATGTATGTCATAACTATCAAGTGTAAGTTTAAGTGTATCCGATCACCAATCATTAAATGTATGTCATAACTAATGTTAGTTTCAGTGCAGCCATTCGTCAATCATTAAATGTATGTCATAACTAACATGTGTCAGTTTCAGTGTCGCCATTCATCACAAATTAAGTGAATGTCATCACTATCATGTGTTTATTTCAGTGCAGCCATTCGTCAATCATTAAATGTATGTCATAACTATCATGTGTAAGTTTAAGTGTAGCCAATCACCAATCATTAAATGTATGTCATAACTATTATATGAAAGTTTCAGTGCAGCCATTCGTCAATCATTAAATGTATGTCATAACTATCATGTGTCAGTTTCAGTGTCGCCATTCATCACACAATAAACGTATGTCACAACTGTCATGTGTCAGTTTCAGCGTTGCCATTCATCAAACGATAAACGTATGTCACAACTATCATGTGTCAGTTTCAGCATCGCCATTCATCACACGATAAACGTATGTCACAACTGTCAAGTGTTAGTTTCAGTGTCACCATTCATCAAACGATAAACGTATGTCACAACTGTCAAGTGTTAGTTTCAGTTTAGTCATCCATCACAAATTAAGTGAATGTCATCACTATCATGTGTTTATTTCAGTGCAGCCATTCATCAATCATTAAATGTATGTCATAACTATCATGTGTAAGTTTCAGTGTACCCATTCACCAATCATTAAATGTATGTCATAACTATTATATGTTAGTTTCAGTGCAGCCATTCGTCAATCATTAAATGTATGTCATAACTATCATGTGTCAGTTTCAGTGTCGCCATTCATCACACAATAAACATATGTCATAATGTGTTAGTTTCAGTTTAGTCATTCATCACACATCAATCAAACGTATGCCAAAACTACTACATGTAAGTTTCAGTTTATCCATTCATCAATTACACGAATGTCGTAACTGTTAAGGGTTGATTTCAATTTATCTATTCATAACACATTAAATGTGTCATAATTATCATGTGTTAGTTTCAGTTTAGTCATCCATCACACGTTAAGTGTATGTCATAACGACTTGGAGTTAATTTCAGTTTAGCCATTCATTACATATCAAAATGAATGTCATCATCATTAACTGATTAAGTGTCAGTTTAAGTACCTTTGTAACATATTAAATGTCTATCATTAAAATCAAATGTTAGTTTCAGTTTTAAGGCGGTGTCAAAGTGCACGGACTGATGTATACGACATCACATCTGCTTAAAAAAACAAAAAAGGAGCACATGTCTGAATGCTAATGACTGAGAATCATTACAAGGGTCACATTAGCTGCAGAATTCAACGTAAATATTCCCTGCATCCAAAGCACACATTCTGAGACGTGCCATCTCTCCGCAAAGTTTTTGACCAGATCTGAGCAGACACCATCAATTTCAGACGAGATGACACTGCTTTGATAGCAGATTCAGCAGTCCTGTTGGGAACAATGCAGCTTGATCAATGGAGACCTACTGAAAACCCTATTTCCACAGTTCCGTGCAACACAGGGAACTGGGCCATCTCTTGCCTGCACAAGCTTGTCAGCAGGCAGTTTTGGATCACCATGACGACTTTTCTGATTTTTCGGCACTGGTGAACTATGCACTAGCCTTCCCAGTCAGCAACAACAATTCTTCTTCTTCTTCTTCTGCATTCACTTGTATTCACACGAGTGGGCTTTTACGTGTATGACCGTTTTTACCCCGCCATGTAGGCAACCATACTCTGTTTTCGGAGGTGTGCATGCTGGGTATGTTCTTGTTTCCATAACCCACCAAACGCTGACATGGATTACAGGATCTTTAACGTGCGTATTTGATCTTCTGCTTGCATATACACACGAAGGGGGTTCAGGCACTAGCAGGTCTGCACCTGGGAGATCGGAAAAATCTCCACCCTTTACCCACCAGGTGCCGTCACTATGATTCGAACCCGGGACCCTCAGATTGACAGTCCAACGCTTTAACAACTCGGCTATTGCGCCCGTCAGCAACAACAACAATAATAATAATGATAAACATATTCATACAGCACTAACATCTTGGGTGGAAACAAATCAAAGCTCTTTAACATCCAACTTTCAAATGCATGAAAAACTGAAACAAAGGAATGGAAGACAAAACTTAACCCATTCAACCCTGGAGAGTTCACAGCCTCGGCAGGTCCATGCCATATTGATATGGGGGAAAAAACGCAAAAAATATCACTGTTTTTTCTTCCAAATTAAGTGTGGACACACCCAGAAATACTGTAGAAGTTTGTTCCCTTCCCTTGCTACCCTTCCAACTGGAGTTAACTGTCTTGTTACCCAGACCTTAAATAGATGTTTAATATCAGCTAATCTTTCCGGATAATTTAATTGTGGACAATCTTTTAAATCATTTGTAAACCAGACTCCCATTCTATATGCAAATGAACCAGGTAACGGACTGGAGAGTTTTTACAACTACCTAACCAATTGCACTTGTTTTTCTTGGGTTCATATATAAGCCTGATTTTCGCCCAAATATATCTAATACATCTATACATGTCTCAAATGATTTTTTATCACCTGCTAAAAGAAATTCGGTATCGTCAGCATAATGAGATATTTTGATTTCTACGTTATTTATAGTTATACTACACACATCCTTACATATCATAATTGCCAATATTTCAACACACATCACAAACAAGAATGGAGATTTTGGGTCACCCTGTCTACATCCTCGCTGCACACTAAACCAATTGGAAATGTGACCATTGACTATGACACAAGATTTTATGTTTTTATAAAAAGTTCCTATCCGTTTACATATGTCTCCTTGAAATCCAAGCGCCTTCAATACCTTGAACATGAAATTCCAGTTAACAGAGTCAAAAGCTTTTTCAAAATCTATATTCAGTAGTAGTCCTGGCAAATTATTATCATCTAAATAGGCTATCATATCACAGATAAGTCTAATGTTATCTCCAATGTATCTGTTTTGTATGAAACCTGTCTGATCTTCATTAATAAGTGTGGACACACCCAGGAATACTATGGTAGTAGTTAGTTCCCTTTCCTTGCATTTATTCATATGCAGGAATGTGAAAGGAGGAGTTTGTATTATACTCCATGTTTGGTGATACATATACTTACCATGTCAAACTGATGCAAACTAGGCCTATCAGTTTGCTCTGCTTGGCCAAATTTCGTGCGGCTAACAGTGAAAAGACGAGCCGTCTTGCCCAGTCCGCTCTTAGCCAAACGCCTCTAAAAGCTGTAAGCGCTGAATCATTCCTTTGGCCAAGGCTCTTAAGCTAGAACAATGCTCAGGAGCTGGTCTCAATGAGTTAAAACATACAGACAGAAGGCTGGAAAAACGGGTGGAAAGAAGGAGGGTATGGCAGAGCTATTTTGGAAAGAGGCAGGTTTTAACAGTATTGTGACTGGCCCTGCCTCAGCCTTATCTACCTGCCAGCCTGAGCATGCCACCAAGAAACTTAAAAGAAAAACTCCAGCTGTAAAAGAAAAAAGAACCCCTACCCTGCAGGCCTGACTGGAGTCCAGTCATCACTAAATTCTGTGTAATTAAGGAGGCTGAGTTTCACTGTGCTACTAATAAGTTTAGTGCATTAAAGTGGGTTTTTTTTTTAGCCAACATCTTGAGAAACAGCAATAATTTTTAGCATGAGACGAGTGTTGAACACCCCCCTGAACCTACCAAGTTCAATCTGTTGACTTGTGCTTGTGACAACAGCAAAATCTGGCACTGACAGAGTTTCTCTACATCATCTTCTTCATCACTATCACTGCTACTTTCACTTCCTGGGGATGAAAAAAGAGTCAACAGAATCCGTGACAGCAGAATCATCAAGATCAAGAAGAAGAACCTCCCAGTCGCTTTCAAGACATTTTTACATGAAAATTTGGCTGAACTGCATGCAAAAAAATAATCACTTACTGATCTGGAAGCAATATTAAGAAAAGGAAGTTACTCTGCCGCTGCCAAAAGTGTGTACACTTAATGTAAGTTACACGAGTGTTTGAATCTGGAACCGCAAAAACAGAGTGGATCTGAAGCTGGTATTAGATACAGATTGCTGTATAATTAAACCTATTATTGTTACTATTATTACTATTATCATTATTATCATTATCAATATTATCATTATTGTTATTATTATCATTATCATTACTATAATTACTATCATAAGCAGTAGCACGAGCATTAGTAGTAGTAGCAGTAGTAGTAGTAGTAAAGCCCAACACTCAGCTTATATCACAGATAGACATAAGTTTACATTTGGGCTAACAGCAAAGTGAGAGCTGTATTATCAATGGTTTCTCCAGTCAATGGGAAATCATTTACAGCTTAGTCTTTTGTGAAGGACTATGACTCTCAAACTAGGAGGCAAAGTTGCATTGGCTCTTAATGCTGCTGCCTTGGGGGCTAGTTAGCCTTTGGGAACCATCCCAGCGCCAACTGTCCTAAAATCCTCTTGGCCGTGAGAGTGGGGATGTAACTTGGGCAAGACACTCTCCACTATAATCAAATTCTAGCCCAAATAGTCGGAACAGCAGTTGCCTCCTCTGCTGTTCTGATGGTCACAGTCAGACACGAATGACTATCGTATATAGTAGTAGTAGTAGCAGTAGTAGTAGTATATCATTCCACACAAGGCAATGTACGGTGCAAGTGGTTTACCTGAAGGCAGTGATGAATCATCAGTTGAGCACACGGAGACAGGTCACTTCCCAGCATGGGAGGAACCTGCTTCAGAATCTGCCCACACACAACAAATAAAAACAACAACATCAAATACTGTCCTGTAAACACCTCTGCGCTTTCAAAGCCCAATTTTCTTTCTGCACTGATTGTCCATTCTCTCCTTTCCACCACGTATCTCCTTTACCATTTCGTCTTCGCTTCACTGTTCATGACATCATGCTTTACTGTATACGTTTTCCCATTAGCAACTCTCGTTCGGGGTCTCTGTATTCTGTTTCTAACCCGACGCGACTGGATTCAGACTTAGCTTTATCTCTACTGCATATAACCAGGTCAGCATAGTGCACTATGCCTGAATCAAAATCCACTATCACCGATCGACGCCTCAATGACCCAACCTTACCACGTAGCGCCGTCCCCTTATTTCGTTCACTGTAGTCTGCTTCTTTTATTATAATTCCTGCGATAATGGTATAATCGACAGACAGAAGAAAAAAAAAAAACTTAGCCATGAGACACAGAACAGATCTCTGCGAAAGAGCTAGCAGCAAGGAGTACCACTTCCGAGTTTGCGAGTTTTATTCTCCAATGGAATATTGCAAGCAGACGGGATAGCAGTGTAAGCGTGGCTTCTTAGGGCCAGGTCGAACACGTGACAGGCCGGTAAGGGAATTTCATCCAGGTCACAATTCACTTAGTGCCACCCTTGTATACAACAGAGAAATACCGTTAAGCTTAACCATGTCAGCGTCATGGTTAATGGAAACAAGAATCGAAAAAACCCTGCATGCACACGACGAAAGGAGTTATGCTGCCGAGAATGGCGTGTGCGTTCAAAGGAAGGTATGCACTACCCTCGGGTACAGTGAAGTGGTTCGCCCACAACGGAAAGAAGCACAGGACAGGAATGTCAGACCCCTGTCGGAGTCTGCACTAGTTGGGTCACGGTTAAGTATGTGTAATTAAAGGTTAAATTTCTATGTACAATATGAAAGGACTTGATATAATACTTCTTTTTTTTCTCCTCATCATCTGCACCGTTTCAGTGGCATTACTCCAACGCCACTCATTCCAGGTCCCCCCACACACCTCCACACCCAAGTTCGTCTGTAACGTAGTTAGAACGCCACCTACTAAGCCCCCTACTGACGACAATTATGTCTTAGTCGCAGAGTCAGACTGAGTGAGCGTCCCTCCCAGAGTGGAGACCACCACCATGTCCCTCTAACAAACTCCATGAATCCACTGACTCTATTCAATACTTCGTTGTTGCCCTGTCGAATTCACTGCATTTCTATTGTGACATTAAAAAAAAAAACCTTTTAACCACCAAAATACATCAATGGCATACTATACTTAACACTTTCACTGCCATTGGCGACTTTAGTAAAGTAGAAAGTGCACCGCCACAGGCAACTTTTGTCTACATCAAGGGGGCATATTAAAAGGACCATTTTTTACACTGTTACAAAGCTTAACATCTGCAGCCAGTTTCATGGGCAACAGAACAATAAGGAGCATTTGCTCCTTGCCCAAGTTTAAAGTGAACAAGTCCACTGCGTTATTTTCACAGGAGCAGATGCCTGTGAATGAGAGCTTTGTGTCTAAAATATCTGGTGTTCGGAGTGTTTTTCACACAGAAACTGGGCAGTGAAAGAGTTAAACCAACAAACAACATCACTGGCCTCAACTTCAGTATGTCTTCCTGATTACTTTGATGTTATTTTTTTAATGAAAAGAAGATGGTGCAGATATACAAATATATTTTTTCAGGTTCCTGTGAATAAATCTCTTCAGAATATTTGTTCTGATGACCGTGACCTTCTTTTACTAAAGGTCACACTGAAAGGTCGCAGGAAAGAGTCACTAGTCACTGATGTCTGTTTTTACAGTCAACGTTTCTCATGAAGACTCAATGACTCGTTTTCAAAAAAATGAAGAAAATCAGTTTTGAATAACTCTGTGTGTGTGTGTGTGGTGTGTGTGCGCGCGCGCGCGCGTGTGTCTGTGTATGTGTGCGCATGCATGCATGCACATGCATGTGTGCATGTGCATGCATGCATGTGTGTGTGTCTGTGTGTTTGTGTCAGGGGAGGAGTGTAGGGGGGTAGAGAATATACGGGAGGAAGAAGTGGAGATGTCAGTATCGTCTGGCAAGCCACGGGAATGTTTGTGAACTAAACACGGTTCACCATCATGTTACACGTCATCCACTCCGCTCACAGAAAACAAGCCGGCCTGCCCACAATTCCGATGAGACAATAAACCGAGGTCCCGTGTGCTAGCATGCACTTAGCGCACGTAAAAGAACCCACGGCAACAAAAGGGTTGTTCCAGGCAAAATTCTGTAGAAAAATCCACTTCGATAGGAATTAATAAAACTGCACACAGGAAAAAAAAAAAAAATGGGTGGCGCTGAAGTATAGCGACGCGCTCTCCCTGGGGAGAGCAGCCCGAATTTCACACAGAGAAATCTGTTGTGATAAAAAGAAATACAAATACAAATACAAGTTGCATCCCGAAGAACACAGGAGAAGAAAGGACAATAGAAAAGACCCCCAGACTCAGAATGAGCAGCGTGGGAGTAATGCCACTGAAACGGTGCAGAAGATGGGGCAGCAAAAAAAAAAAAAAAAAAAAAGGAATAAAAGATAAAAGACCCCCAAGTATTTTACCTGCAGCCAGGTATCTTCCTGTCGGCAGTGCCGCAGGTGGTACCAGGGTCGAGTCCCCGTCAGCATCTCATGCAGCACGCATCCCAGACCCCAGCTGTCCGTTTTGGGTGTCAGCTCGCCGCCTTGCACCAGAAGCTGGGAAATAACAAAACAATGATTATAACAATACTAACAACAACAATGATAATAAGGATAGGAATAACAATAAAAACAATGACAAGAACAAGAAGAACAAGAACAAGAAGAACAAGAGAGGCAAGGCCTTCAAGACTCACATGTGATACACACTTTATCCAGTTAAGAATCATGATAAAAAAAAAACAAAGAGATATTTTAAAGAATCGTTTAAAATGTGTTCTGTATAAAATATTGTTAAGCTTGAGGGGAGGGGGGAGGCATTTTAGAGGGATTGAACCACACATTTACAGGTTGGAAGCAGGTGGACTTACAGCACTGAAACGCATCTCCCAACAACCAACCAAAACTAATATCTAAGTTAATGGTTTTCACCGTGATAAACTGAATTTTGTATTCGAGGTGATAACACCATTTAAATCATTCAAAACAGTTTTTTCCATCATCACAAATTCATATCTCTGTCTCTAAAAAATGATGTGACAGTTACTTCACTGTTTGCACACCTTCGGTGGTGCTTTCCATACACAAACACAAACACACTATGCACTTCTTTACTGTTGTTTCCCATACACAAACATGCACTTAAACTAAGTACAATTTCATGTTGTTTTCCGTACATAAACCCACACTCATACTACTTACAACTTCACTGTTGTACACATGTACAAATTCAATGTTGCTTTCCATATACAACACTAACACACACACTGTGTACAGCTTCAACGCTGTTTCCCATACACAAAACACACACACTATGTACACCATCAATGTTGTCTCCCACACACAACACACATACTATGTACACATTCAGTGCTGTTTCCCAAACACAAACACGCACGCCATGTACACCTTCACTGTTGTCTCCCATACTCAACACACTCACACACCCACACTGCATACCTCAGCAGGAACGACATCAGCAGGTAAGCTCAGCTTTATATAGCCTGGGTCAGCGGTGCCACTGGACAACTCTACTGAAGCCACAAAGTTGGTCAGTTTCACTGTGTCACATCTCTTGTCCATCAGTAGATTTTCACCTGTGCAGAGCATGAGAAACAACAGATTTTCACCTGTGCACCCCATAAGAAACAACAGATTTTCACCTGTGCACACCATAAGAAACAACAGATTTTCACCTGTGCACACCATAAGAAACAACAGATTTTCACCTGTGCAAAGCATGAGAAACAACAGATTTTCGCCTGTGCAAAGCATGAGAAACAACAGATTTTCACCTGTGCACACCATAAGAAACAACAGATTTTCACCTGTCCAAAGCATGAGAAACAACAGATTTTCGCCTGTGCAAAGCATGAGAAACAACAGATTTTCACCTGTGCACACCATAAGAAACAACAGATTTTCACCTGTCCAAAGCATGAGAAACAACAGATTTTCACCTGTGCACACCATAAGAAACAACAGATTTTCACCTGTGCAAAGCATGAGAAACAACAGATTTTCACCTGTGCACGCCAAGAAACAACAGATTTTCACCTGTGCACCCCATAAAAAACAACAGATTTTCACCTGTGCACACCATATGAAACAACAGACTTTCACCAGTCATAAACATCAGAAGTTACCTGTGATGACAATAAGAGAACCTAGAGAACCATAAAAAAAACAGCCAATTTTCACCACTGAGGACCACATGAAACAGCAGGTTTTCACCATTGAGGATCAAATGAAACAGCAGATTTTCACTAGCAAGGACCACATGAAACAGCATATTTTCACCAGTGGTGACCATACTAACCAGAGAGACCGACACGATTTTCATACAGAGAAATGTGTTGTGATGAAAAAAGTAATAAATGCAATACAATACAATGCAATACAATGCAACAATACAATGCAATGCAATGCAATGCAATGCAAAGCAATGCAATACAATACAATGCAATGCAACGCTACAATACAATGCAATGCAATGCAATGCAACGCTACAATACAATGCAATGCACAACAATACAACACCAGCTGACAACAAACAACGACATTCAAGAACGCAAGAGTTCACATCGTTCAGTAACACTGACATGTCCAGTTGAGGAAGACAATGTCAAGGTCGTGAAGATGTTGCGTAGCGGAGAGAATGTGCTTCCAGTAGTGGCACGTCTGCGCCTCGCTTAGCTGCCCCTGCTGGTCCAGAAGGGTCCTCATTGACACACCTGCACAGTACAATCATACAGTGCAATGACACAGTACAATACAGTACAATGACAGTACAACAACACAGTACAGTACCACAACACAGTACAATGACACAGTACAGTACAAGGACACAGTATAACGACACAGCACAGTACAACGACACAGTACAATGACACAGTACAGTACCACAACACAGTACAATGACACAGTACAGTACAATGACTCAGTATAACAACACAGTACAGTACCACAACACAGTACAATGACACAGTACAGTAAAAAAATAAATAAATAAATTTTTTTAAAATGACGCAGTGTAACGACACAGTACAGTACAACGACACAGTACAGTACCATGACACAGTACAATGACACAGTACAGTACCATGACACAGTACAACGACACAGTACAGTACCATGACACAGTACAACGACACAGTACAGTACCACAACACAGTACAGTACCATGACACAGTACAGTACCACAACACAGTACAATGACACAGTACAGTACTACAACACAGTACAGTACCATGACACAGTACAGTACCACAACACAGTACAATGACACAGTACACTACAATGACACAGTGTAACGACACAGTACAGTACAACGACACAGTACAGTACAACGACACAGTACAGTACAATGACACAGTACAATGACATAGTACAGTACCACGACACAGTACAATGACAAAGTACAGTACCACAACACAGTACAACGACACAGCACAAAGACAAAGTACAGTGCAAGACACAGTACAATGACAAAGTACAGTACCACGACACAGTACAATGACAAAGTACAGTACCACAACACAGTACAACGACACAGCACAAAGACAAAGTACAGTGCAAGACACAGTACAATGGCACAGTACAGTACCACAACACAGTACAACAGTTATTACCTTAAGAACTCACACAAACACAACTTGTAAATTAACACACTGAAAATAATGGGGGTTGTTCTTACCTGGTAAGAACCCACAAAAAAATAACTAGTAAATAAATCACTGAAAATAACGAGGACCGACTGATTCTTACCTGGTGGGGAACCCATGGAGATAAAACTTGTTAATACACAATGAAACTTATTGGCATCATGGGTGCGGGTGTGTGCTGATTATCTGGTTGCGGTTTTCCGCAATTTATCTTTATTCTTATCTTATCTGTCTATTATAATCAATGTGCAGTATAGTAGGCTATATTTATAAATTATATTCAAATAATATTTCTTAATTCTTTCTGTTTTTACATTAAGAATACTAGTTATTACCTGCAGTGTGTGGATGTATGTATGAAACGGTGTATGTGATATTTTTTACATTTGTATCTTCGTAATATTCGTAAAAGCTGTTGTTGACTTTTACAGTTATGGTCCCCATGTTGTTTACTTGTCTATGTTGTGATACTGCACCTGACTAAATTTCTCCAGTTGGAGATAATAAAGTTATTCTTATCTTATCTTATCTTATCTTATCTTAATTTACAGAAATACAACTTGTAAACACACTGAAACTTACGGGAATTCTTCTTACCTGATAAGAACTCACAGAAACACAACCTGCAAATAAAACACACTGAAAATCATGGGGATTGTCCTCACCTGCTGACGGGCGCAATAGCCGAGTGGTTAAAGCGTTGGACTTTCAATCTGAGGGTCCCGGGTTCGAATCACGGTGACGGCGCCTGGTGGGTAAAGGGTGGAGATTTTTACGATCTCCCAGGTCAACATATGTGCAGACCTGCTTGTGCCTGAACCCCCTTCGTGTGTAAACGCATGCAGAAGATCAAATGCGCACGTTAAAGATCCTGTAATCCATGTCAGCGTTCGGTGGGTTATGGAAACAAGAACATACCCAGCATGCACACCCCCGAAAACAGAGTATGGCTGCCTACATGGTGGGGTAAAAACGGTCATACACGTAAAAAAAGCCCACTCGTGTGCATACGAGTGAACGTGGGAGTTGCAGCTCACGAACGCAGAAGAAGTCCTCACCTGGTAAGAACTCGGTGCACACCACCACAAGTTCTGCTGCATAGGAGGCCGCCATCCACACGTGGGGAACGATGTGTGAGTGCTGGAGATGTCGCAGCTTTCTGTACACTTCAAGCTGGTTCCGCTTCTCGTGAAGGCAGGCCTGCGGTTTGTGACACACACATGGAGTCACATCACCATAGGAAACAATAGATTTTCACCCAGGAAAAACATAAGCAGCAGCAGATTTTCACCAGTGAGGACAATAAGAGACAACAGATTTTCACCAGTGAGGACAATAAGAGACAACAGATTTTCACCTGCGAGGACCATAAGAAAGAGAAGATTTTCACCAGTGTGAACAATAAGAAACAGCAGATTTTCACCAGTGAGAACAATAAGAATCAGCAGATTTTCACCAGTGACAACAATAAGAAACAGCAGATTTTCACCAGTGACAACAATAAGAATCAGCAGATTTTCACCAGTGAGAACAGCAGCTTTAATAATAATAATAATGGATACTTATATAGCACACTATCCAGAAATCTGCTCTAGGTGCTTTACAAAAACACTTTTGTTAACATACAACATTACATCAATGTTACATACACACAAAAATGTGACTACACACACACACACACACACACACACACACACACACAATGCATGATACATTTTAACATACACATGTATCTAACAGCTACCCTAACACATACGCGCACATAGGCAGGCACAAACTTACATAAACACACGCACACACACTATACACATTCATATACATGCATGTAGTTATGTACATGTACATATATATATACACACATAGTCAAGCACAGCTAACGCAATGGAAGTGGACCTGCCGCAATTGAACTTATTGCTGAGGGAAAAGGCGAGTTTTCTGTACACTTCCAGCTGGTTTCACTTCTCTTGAAGGCAGGCCTGCTGCTTGCCACACACACATGGAGTCATTTCACCTTCCACAGGTTTTTTTGTTTGTTTGTTTTTTGTGTGTGTGTTAAATGAAGCAACACAATGTTAAACACTGATGTGTCCGTACGTGAGTGTATGTATCTGTGTGTGTGAATGTGTGCGCATGTGCATTAAGCTTTGTTCTTGGAGGTGGAAGGAGGTTTGGTAAATGTAAAAACCTCCATGTTGGAACACTTAAAAAAAAGCATGAAAAAAAAAAGAAACGATCATGCTACTGAGGAACAAACACACACACACACACACACACACACACATACAAACGCACACACACGTACACAAACACACACCACCACCACACACACAAACACACACATACGCACCAAACCTTCCCCCACACACACACACACACACACAAACACACACACACACACACAAACACACACACACACACAAACGCACAAGCTGGGGAGAAAACTCTCACCACTTTGACCACCCAGTGCTTGTGCGGCCAGATGGGCAGCAGCGGCGTCACCCTGGCGACGGTGAAGGAGGGTGACAGGGGGCACAGGGTCAGCCAGTCCTCCCACTCCTTCGGCGCTCTGTCCCCCGGGAGGCTGTCGTCCATCTGGCGTACACAAAAACCGTAATCATTCATTTCTTCTTGTATACTCTCTTCTTCTTTCTTTCTTCTTCTTTTTTTTTTTCTTTTTTTTTTTTTCTCTCTCCAGTGGTTATCCCGCAGTCTGGGAGGCACACGCACCATGCGGCTGAATCAGACAAAAAAACAAAAAAAAAATCTGAGAAAAAAGAATTTGCACAGAATGTTATATAGGAAGTGTTGGGGATGAATTTCATTTTGTTTTAGAATGCCTTGAAAATATTGTAATTTGAAACAAACTGATACCACGCAAGTATCAGCCGCATATGTCAATGTTCGAATTATGCAATTTATTTCGCGCTTGGAAGAAAACAGAACTTAATTCAAGCAAAATTCATAAAACTTGGAAAGGGTGTGTATTTTTAAGTTACATCCAAAATGTACTTGCCAATATGTTAAAGTTTGAATAGTTCCAAATCATTATTATACAAGAGTGCAGGGTGTGTGTGTGTGTGTGTTGCTTGTTTTGGTGACATTGTTGGGACTGAAGTTGTGATTCAATGAGTCTGCATTGTAATTGTATCCTCCACACCCCAAAAGGGGCAAAAGGATTAAATTTCTTTGAATCTTGTATTTGTATTTGTATTTCTTTTTTTAATCACAACAGATTTCTCTGTGTGAAATTCGGGCTGCTCTCCCCAGGGAGAGCGTGTCGTTATACTACAGCGCCACCCTTTTTTTTTTTTTCCTGCATGCAGTTTTATTTGTTTTTCCTATCGAAGTGGATCTTTCTACAGAATTTTGCCAGGAACAACCCTTTTGTTGCCATGGGTTCTTTTATGTGTGCTAAGTGCATGCTGCACACGGGACCTCGGTTTATCATCTCATCCGAATGACTAGCGTCCAGACCACCACTCAAGGTCTAGTGGAGGGGGAGAAAATATCGGCGGCTGATCCGTGATTCGAACCAGCGCGCTCAGATTCTCTCACTTCCTAGGTGGACGCGTTACTTCTAGGCCATCACTCCATACACAAATACAATGCATGTGATTGCATGCATGTTTACACACACACACACAAAACACACACACAAACACACACACACACACACACACACACAAAACAAAAAAACCACACAAAAAAACCCCAACACACACACACACACACACACATGCATCACGGATGTTCAGTGCTGGCACTTTAGTTGGCCCAGCGAAAGTTCATGAACCCAGGAAGTAGGGCATGGATATAAATAAACGTGGCTGACAAACAGGCCGTGCCAGCGGCACTCGCTGTACGCTTGTTCAGCGGTAAATCTGCTTTGTTTCTTTCGCGCATCATCTTCCCGGATGGATTGGAAATAACGACAAAAGAAGTGGGTTTCTACAAAGAATGCAAAATGAGCTTTCCATTGACTCCAAACACAATATATTTTCTTATATAGCAATTGTTGCGGCAACGGTTGAAACATGCATGAAGAAAGAGAAGAGAAGGTCAAGCAGAAACATGATCGCAAAAATCGTAAAATTTAAATCCCTCTCTAAGAAAACATACGCTTATTACAATGAAATCGTAAAAATCACCAAAACATTTAGCATGCCTGCATGCAGATCAGCCCACCCTTTTGAGTTGTAGATTTTTTCTTGTCAGCACAACAAGTGTTTAAATGAACACACTGTAGCATGGTGAGTGCAAGCAGCAGGGGCATGTAGAGCAGGGTGAGTGTAATCGCTGCAGGAAATGTGTGGATGCTATGGAAGCGTGAGAAAAGTGGGGCAGGGGCTGCGGGGCCAAGTGAAACAAAGAAGGCAGTGTCCAGGTTTGGCACGCGGGGCCAGAAATACCGCGCGCGGTGAATGCGCCGGCCAATGCAGAGTGTGGTGGGAAAGTCTGGCATTAAAAAAAGTTTGACCCCAGACGCTAGACGCTGCTCGGAAACTAAAGAGGTGGATTTTGTGCTCGGCTGAGCAGCCGTGGCATGTGAATGACAAGAGTGAGAAACATCTGAATAACCCGTGCATTTCCAAAGACAGAGAGAGAATTAGTTTTACAATACAAAGTACACAATTATTCCTGGTGATCTGTCCACAAGAAATGCATCAAATGCATGTGCGCATTATATTCATGGGGAAAAACATCATAGGATAACATAAAAAAAAAATTTGTTTCTTTCAGATACAACTGTTCATTGAAAATATAAATGTAAGATAAAATAAAAAAATCATAATCAATGAATTTTTTAAAAAATCATAATCAATGAATTAAAATTAAACTTTTTTCAAATCTTTAAACAAAAGCAGCAAAGCAACACAAAACCTGTGATAACCACTACTAATGCGTGTGATGTACCAAGTAAAAATCTACTGAACTGACACTCAAATTATTTTTTTTAAAAACCAATCAAATTTCAAACAAAGTGGATGCACCATTTCTGGAAGAAAAAAAAACCATGTCATTCTGACAAGAAAGTATAACTGGGAAAACAGATTTGTGTTGTTTAACAAGAATATTTGACACTAGAATGTAAGTATTTGATATGCACTCATAGGAGTACATGCACATTAAGTATAAAATGTTACATGATGTTTTGATGGAGGGGGGGGGGGGGGCGGTAAAGAAAAAAATAACGGTGTTGTTTATTTGTTTATTATGTCTGTGTGTTGTCAGTGTTATCTTGCAACAAACATTCACTAAAAACATGTGTTAAACAATCCAACGAACTTTACTGTGCAGCTTGAACTACAAACAGAAACCAGAAGACTGTTATTATTGTTCCCCTGCGCACCACGCTGCGCATACTACCTGAGTTACCTTTTCCATGACATTGAGTTACCTTTTCTTTTACACTTTCGATATTACAACAGGACAGTGCTGTAAAGTGGTAAGGTGCTCTCCCCGAGGACAGCAGCTCCAATTTCATACAAAGAAATCTGTTGTGACAAAAAGTAACACAACAGAATCCAATACATACATGATCCCAACAACACAGAGGAGTTGTGTACCTTGACAAAGACGTTGAACTGACACTCGGATGACTCCGGCAGCAAGGTAAGCAAAGGTGAACCCAACAGTTCCATGAGCGCTTGAGGAGTCTTCTCCTTCCTTGTCGGGTACCTGCAAACACAACCCACTGCCTTGACTCATCCTACCCCACAGCAACAAACATACCTGCTACAGACTCCACTGGACCAGCACTATATGAGACCACTGCAGTAACAAACAAAAACAAGAGAGGCAAGGCCTTCAAGACTCACTTGTGATAAATTAAGTCCCCTAGCATTAATTACAGAGTAATTTCCCTTCTTTACTATCTGCACCAAAACGTTTGCAAAATAAATAAAAATTCCATGCTCAGCAAAAGAAGTTCCTGTTTGAACAAAAAATGATAATAATGACTCCTCTTGTTGTTGGGTCAGAATAAGAGGTCAAAGTGCCAAGTTTAGAGAATACAAAAAATATAAATATAACAGTAAATGCAGTTTGCACATAATTAGGCTTCTTTTTATTTTTTTTGTGCCCATCCCAGAGGTGCAATATTGTTTTAAACAAGATGACTGGAAAGAACTGAATTTTTCCTATTTTTATGCCAAATTTGGTGTCACTGACAAAGTATTTGCAGAGAAAATGTCAATGTTAAAGTTTACCATGGACACACAGACACACAGACACATGGACACACACACACACACAAACACACACACAGACAACCGAACACCGGGTTAAAACAGACTCACTTTGTTTACACAAGTGAGTCAAAAATTGGGTGGTTCATTAAAAAGAGGGGAAATCAATGGAGAATTGTTGATTTAATCAGTAAAACAAAGCTTCGTTTTCATGCTTCCAGAATCCGTAAACATTTCAGTTTAGAATGTCAACTGTACCAAGCCAGAATAAACAAAATTTGAATAGTGTGTTGGTATGAGAATACTCATATCTGGTCCACAGGGGAATTTATCATTGTATGAGTTAATTCATACCTGGAAGAGAATGGGTTAAAAAAAAAATAAAAAAAAAAAAAAAACAAGCACACACACACAGACACACACACATCCATACACACACATTGTTCCATATTGGTTTCTAGCATTTGAACCTGGCTTTGCGCGTTGATGATTTATACATGTGAAATACACTCTACTACAGGCTAAAACGCTCAGCTTGTATCACAGATCGACAAATATTTACAGTTGGGCCAGCTGTAAAATGAGAGCTGTATGATCAATGGTTTCTCCACTCCAATGGGAATTCATTTACAGCTCAGTCTTTTGTGATGGACTATGATTCTCAACCTAGGAGACAAGATTGCACTGGCTTTTTGTGCCGCAGCCTTTGGGGCTATCCCAACACCAACTCTCCTAAAACCCTCTTGACCAAGAGATTGGGGAGAGACTGACTGACGGGCGCAATAGCCGAGTGGTTAAAGCGTTGGACTGTCAATCTGAGGGTCCCGGGTTCGAATCACGGTGACGGCGCCTGGTGGGTAAAGGGTGGAGATTTTTACGATCTCCCAGGTCAACATATGTGCAGACCTGCTAGTACCTGAACCCCCTTCGTGTGTATATGCAAGCAGAAGATCAAATACGCACGTTAAAGATCCTGTAATCCATGTCAGTGTTCGGTGGGTTATGGAAACAAGAACATACCCAGCATGCACACCCCCAAAAACGGAGTATGGCTGCCTACATGGCGGGGTAAAAACGGTCATACACGTAAAAGCCCACCCATGTGCATACGAGTGAATGCAGAAGAAGAAGAAGGGGATGTAACTTGAGCAAGGCACTTTCCATAATTATCAAATGCTAGCCCAGATAATCAGGACAGCTGTGGCCTCCACTGCTGTTCTGATGGTCATCGTCGGACATGACTGACCATCACACATACTTCTACTTTTTAATTTTGGAACTTCATTTTTTTTTTTTTTTAAATCAAATTTTGTGTGTATCTTTCATCATTGCATTTGTCAATCCTTTATGACACATGAAAGAGCACGATAACAGTGCAGGTTCATTGTTGCTAAAGTCGGTTTTTTGGGGTTTCTTTCTTTATTGACTCAAGGCCTCACTAAGCACATTGCCTTTCACTGCCAGTCAGGCATCTGCATAGCAGATGTGGTGTAGTGAATATGGATTTGTCCGAACACCTCCTTGAGTATCTGAATTGAACTGAATGCTCTTGGTCTCTTTTCTTGAAATAAAAGAATGTTTAAATCATACGAACCATGACCAAACATCACCACAACAACCATTACTACTGCTCGCACTCTACAGTTTCCCTCCTAAAAGTTGATGAATGAAAAATTATTTGAAAAAAAAAAAAATAAATAAAAATAAAAAATAAAAAAAACTATTGCTGCACACACCCACCACCTCTTTTGCCACCACAACCACCACCATAGCCCCGCAATAATCCTCCCCCTCCCTCCCCCACCCTCCCCCTTCCCACCCCCACACCCTCTATCCCCTGACACCGGACGTCACTGACCGGTAGAAGACATAGCGACACCAAGGCACGGGGCAGCTGGGCAGCTCGCAGGTGTTGTAGTGTTCGTTCAACAGGTGCAACAGGTGCAGGTCCTCACCACTCAGGTGAATGGGGCCTCTCTTCAGGGCTTCCTCCAGGCTCCGCAAACTCTTCTTGCCCTGTGGTGGACAAGGGTATTTGTTGACTCTTTCACCACCAAATTTATGTGTGAAAAAAAAACACTCCCCAGCGAAAAAATATTTTTAAAAACAATGCTCTCAGTCACAGGTTTCGGTTCATGTCAAAAACAACACAATGGATTTGTGCACTTCAAACAAAGTCAGCGGGCAAAGATAAATTATTGTTCTATTGGTGGGGAAACTGGCTGCAGCTGTCGAAGTTTTGTTACAAGAGAGGCAAGGCCTTCAAGACTCACTTGTGATAAATTAAGTCCCCTAGCATTAATTACAGAGTAATTTCCCTTCTTTACTATCTGCACCAAAACGTTTGCAAAATAAATAAAACTTCCATGCTTAGCAAAAGAAGTTCCTGTTTGAACAAAAAATGATAATAATGACTCCTCTTATTGTTGTGTCAGAATAAGAGGTCAAAGTGCCAAGTTTATTAGAATGGATTTTATAACAAAATTTTGCCAGAGACAATTCTCTTGTTGCCATGGGTTGTTTAACGTGCGCTGAGTGCATGCTACAAACGTTACCCTGGTTTATCGCCTTGTCCATATGATGCAAAGATACAGCACAATGACATGACACAATGTCACAACATGACACAACACAGTGATATGACACAATGACAATATGAAACGACACAACACAGTGAAAAGACATGTCAACATGAAATGACAAAATGACGCAAGATGACATAACACAACAACATGACACAACATCACATGGCACAGTGACATAAAATGGCACAGCATGATGACACAACATGAAATTACACAACACAACATATTGGCACAACAGCATTACACAAAAGCATGACACAATGGCACAACCTGACCTGACATGACAACAAAACACTACATCACACAAAGATGCAACAGAACATGACACAATACTGTGACATTACACAACAATACAATATAACATGACACAACATGACACTATGACATGACACAGCAACATGACACAACATATCTACAACACACATGCAACAGCACAACGGCATGACATGACAACGTGATACAATGACATGTTACAGTGACATGTTACAAAAGAACTGCACAACATGGTTACACAACACAATGACATGACACAACACAACATGACACACAGCAAGACACGACACAAAGACACAACACAACACAGTGACATAGCACATTACATGGCACGGACAACATGGCACAACACAAAGACATGACACAACACGACGTAACACGAAACAACACAAAGACACGACACAACACAACAAAAAGACAAGACACGACGCAACACAAAGTCGTGACACAACACAACAAAAAGTTGTGACACTACACAACACAAAGTCATGACACAACACAACACAAAAGTGTGACACAGCACAATATAATGTCGTGACACAATACAAAGACGTGACACAACACTACACAAAGACGGGTCACAACACAACACAAAGACGGGACACAACACAACACAAAGGCATGACACAACACAACACAACACAAAGACATGACACAACACAACACAACACAAAGACATGACACAACACAACACAACACAAAGGCATGACACAACACAACACAACACAAAGACATGACACAACACAACACAACACAAAGACATGACACAAAACAAAGACGCGACACAACACAACACAAAGACATGACACAACACAACACAAAGACATGACACAACACAACACAACACAAAGACATGACACAACACAACACAAAGACATGACACAACACAACACAAAGACATGACACAACACAACACAACACAAAGACATGACACAACACAACACAAAGACATGACACAACACAACACAACACATGACACAACACAACACAAAGCTATCACACAACACAACACAAAGCTGTCACACAACACAACATAACACAACACAACGCTGTCACACAGCACAGCACAACACAACACAACACAAAGCTGTCACACAGCACAACACAACACAACACAAAGCTGTCACACAGCACAACACAACACAAAGCTGTCACACAGCACAACACAACACAACACAACGCTGTCACACAGCACAGCACAGCACAACACAACACAAAGCTGTCACACAGCACAACACAACACAACACAAAGCTGTCACACAACACAACACAACACAAAGCTGTCACACAGCACAACACAACACAAAGCTGTCACACAACACAACACAACACAAAGCTGTCACACAGCACAACACAACACAAAGCTGTCACACAGCACAACACAACACAACACAACACAAAGCTGTCACACAGCACAACACAACACAACACAAAGCTGTCACACAGCACAACACAACACAACACAACACAAGGCTGTCACACAACACAAAACAAAGCTGTCACACAACACAACACAACGCTCACTGCCCCGCACCAGCATGCAGGCGACATCGGTGCACCCAGGGTAGGAGCACTGTGACAGGAGCTCCAGCTGCTCTACAAGGCTAGGATCTATGCTGCCGACGCTCACATCACTGCTGCTGGGAATACACACGCTGCTGGACATCTCCTGTCGGAAATGAATTATAAATCACCTGGTCACTTTTGTAACACACACACACACACACACACACACACACACATGCTCTCTCTCTCTCTCTCCCACAGACACACGCATGCTTTTTCTGTCTTTCTGTCTCTCTCTGTCTCTGTGTCTCTGTCTCACACACACACACACACACACACACACACACGCTTTCTCTCTCTCTCTCTCACACACACATACACTTTCTCTCTCTCTCACACACACACACACAAACGTTCTCTCTCATACACACACACACACACACACACAGACACACACACATGCACACACTCAGACATCTGCTCACACACACACACACACACACACACACACACCTTCGCTACACACACACTCACACATTCACTACACATACGCGCTCTCGCACACACACACGCACACACACACGCACACACACATACTAAACAGTGAAAAGACCTTAAAACCAAAGAGAAAAAAAGAAACATATAATTGCAAGCAAATACATGCATGCATACACACATACTGACACACACACACATGCGCTTGCTCACACACACGCACGCGCGCACGCGCGCACGCACACACACACACACACACACACACACACACACATCCACATGAATAAAAAGATTCAGAATGACATTATTATAGCTAAACTTGCTCTTGACTTAGTCAGTAGAGCCAAAAACGCATTGTTGTGTATTCTACAGAAATTATACAAGCTAAAAAAATAATTCCATGAATACGCTTTTAAAGTTATTTGATTCACAAGTTCAACCCATGTTACAATATGGTGCTGAGATATGGGGCTTAGATAATGCAGCATTTCTTTGTGAAAAAGTACATTTGTTTGCGCTCAAGAGATTTTTAGGAGTAGAAATGCAAACACCTAACGATTTTGTATATGGAGAAACAAACAGGTACCCTATTTATATAAATTCATGTATAAGATGTATTAGTTATTGGCTTAAGTTAACGAGAATGAATGCATCTAGATTACCACACAAATCATATCGAACCTTGCTCGATCTGGATGCACGTGACAAAAGAAACTGGGTTTCGAACATCCACTGTAAACTGTATATATATGGATTTGGTTACGTTTGGTTAAACCAAGGCGTAGAGAGTATTGACGAATTTCTTAGAGTATTTAAAGAAAGGGTAGTTGCATGTAGATGGCAGGAATGGGATTTTCATATTAGTAATAGCGAGAGATTTAATGTTTACAGAACATTCTGCACCGTACCGGATGTCAAAACGTATTTATTTTTAAACATAGATCGACATTTAAAGTATTCAATGGCAAGATTTAGGCTTGGTATTTCTGATATTGTAGTACATTATTACCGATACAGAACACATAATGCAACTGATCTAAGGTGTAAACTTTGCAACAAGGAGGAAGAAAATGAAGTGCATTTCATCCTAACTTGTCCTGTCCTGCATGACTTAAGAACAAGGTATATATCATCCAAATTCTGTAAATTTCCCAGTCAGCATAGATTAGCATTACTCACAGAGAGAGAGAGAGAGAGAGAGAGAGAGAGAGAGAGAGAGAGAGAGAGAGAGAGAGAATATTCTCATTCTACAAAACAGAATCCCCCAATTTCAAAAACCAAAATATTCAACAATAGCGTTGTAGCTTACTGCTTTGCTTATACATGGTTCTCATCTGCAAAACTTTACAAAAATTTAGAGAAAACTGGACTGACAAGGCAGCAACAGAGTAAGAAACTAAACAACACTGCATTCAGACTTACATATCCACAGCAAAACATCTCTGTGTTCAACAGAGGGGCAGAAAAATGTGAACATGCTGACATGTATGCAGGTTTCTCCCGAGACTGCTAACTCGTTCACTGCCACAGGTGACTTTAGTTGACAAAGATAATGCACCGCCACTGGTGACTTTTTTACAACATCTAGGGGTTATGCTGCATGCTGATAAGACCAATTTTCACATTGTAACAAAGCTTGACAGCTGCAGCCAGTTTCCTGTCAACAGAACAATGACTAACCTTTGCCCCCTGACCCAGTTTGAAGTGAACATGTCCGTTGTGTTGTTTTGACATGAACCGAAGCCTCTGACTAAGAGCATCATTTCTACAATATTTGGTGCTGTGGAGTGTTTTTCACACAGAAACTTGGCAGTGAAAGAGCTAACTGGTAAGCAGCTCAGGATATGTGCATCTTTCTACAGTGTTTGTGAAATAAAGATACATTCAGAAAAACGCAATCACAAATCCAAAAATAAATGTTTAGCATATCACTCTGTATCAAAATATGGAGAAGAAAAAAAAAAGATGATAATAATGATAATGTATTCATATAGCCCAAACTCCCCATAGTATGGGCTCTCAGCGCCTCACGTGAAACAACACATGTACAACAGAGCATCATTCAACACAAGACCACATGAGGACATAGGAGTGAAAAGCAAAATCTATACACATAATGTTAAATTCATCACTTGATATCAAAACATCCAAATATTTCAAACATTTCTGCTATCAGTAATGTCAGCATAAACCGTACAACAACAACAACAACAACAGAAGAAGAAAGCAGCAGCTCACATCATCCAGAATGGCCGGCAAGTCCCGCTGGTACCTGGCCGGAGGAATGTTCCCCTGGTTCCCTGGGTTCGATGCCCGCTCTTGGTCACGCCCATCGACCACATCGCCAGGACGCAACGCTTCCCTCTTCAGCTGCTGGGCGGCGTTCAGCATCATGGGACACAGCGGCATTCCGAAACCTGGAAAGGGATACTGAGGCAGCGGTACGCCTGCAGGTCTGTTTCCTGGGGGTCTGCTGTTGACCTGCTGGGCGTTTGGCTGATGCGCGGTGGGAGGAATCGGGATGAAGGGGAAGTTCCCCAGGGCTGCTGGCTTTCCCAGGACGTTGGGCACGCAGAGGTTGTTGGTGTTGGTGGCTGCTGCCACATCTGGCGTGGATCATAAGGAACGCTGGTTTGTTTTAGAATAATGAATAATAATAACAGTACTGGTATGTTTATGATGGAGCTTACCAAACTCTCAAAGCTCTTTGCAATAACATGTCAGTCAGACACGAATCATACACACACACACACACACACACACACACACACACACACACACACAACATGCATGGAAGAAACAAATTTTGATCCATAGAATGCAGATGGAACTGAGTGCTTTAATTATGTAGAAACTGCTCGAAAAGAAATGATTTTAGGTTTGTTTTAAAGGGTGTAAGCGAAGGACTGTAATGGACCTATCAACAAGGGAAGGAAAGACTAGTCATCATGGCAACATGACTAGCATCATGGACTGACGGCTGGCTGGATGCAGGTTCGATTCTAAGTAGACGTGGGTGTTTTTTCAGCCCATGGCCAGCTCCTACATGAAACAGAGTGTGCTGTGGGTTTAAACAGGAAGTCTAGGACCACATAGTCAAGTATCATTCAGTTCATGGATGCATTTCTGGGTGTGTTCCCTGACCAACACTGCAAGCGTCCATATCTCTTTGGCCTGGTTAACACTGGACCTCCAAATCTTCATCATCATAATCATTCATATTCAACACAGAAAAAAAAGGGGGGTCCCAAATTCTGTGGCCTTCCATGTTTTTCTCTTATGATGACTTCAGTTTCAATCCCCCTGTTGGTCCATGCTTTCTCACAGTCCCACATTTTCTCTCACTTTATGAGAAAGTGTGGGATTGCAAGAAAGCATGGTCATTCTCACACACTGTGAGAAAGTATGGGGGCACCCCTCACTCTTTCTCACAATTGTGAGAAAGAGTGAGAGGTCCCCCTTATTTTATTTTTTTTATATCAAAAACATTTCCTTTGTCATCAGGGATGGTTTCTTGTCTTTTTCATGAACAATTTTTTTGTGAAAAACAAGTGAGAGAAAAAGAAGAGAGAAAGAGGGGGATGATGGGAACGATGATCATGATAATGCCAGTGATGTTAGTGAAGATGTTGACGGTGATGTATCTCCTTTTGTATTGTGCTAAAAAAAAATTGAAATTTATTGCCCCTGAATCCTCAAAATTCCCTGGCAATGGGACAGCACTTTTCTTTTTCTTTTTTTTTTTTTTACAAAACTGCCTGGCACTAACGGGTTAAACCCAACAGTTCAAATGATTAAGATTATTCATTCAATAAAAACAGAGATCTATTTGCCGTTGAAAATGCTTTCATGAAAAAAAACAACTAAAAAGATCTTTTTAATAGAGTGTCTTTAGTAACAAACTCTTGACAATATGTTCTATCAAATAAAGTGTTGCAGTAAATATTAAAGTATTGCAGTATTTTAACTTGAATGCACTTAAACATCATTTATAGTCTTCCCGTTGAAAAACACTCACAATTACAAACTTTCAATTTAACAGCAAGTATCTAATTTGTTAGTTTCAGGTTCCATGAAACCAGAGCAAAGGTGAAAAAAAAAAACAACCTAAGAGCACACACATGCATGCATGCATGCACACACACTTGCTTTCATGCACACACTTTTCTTTCAGAACTCTTCTTAGATTTCCGATAAAATCAAAATGAGTTATTCCTTTACTTCCCATGTAAAGAGGAGCTGAATGAATGGCAAATCAGAATATATTAAGTAACCTGAACCAACTCATCAAATACAGGCAATTGTTTAGCATCAAGGACAATGTGTATTTCATCAACTTGACATAATTAGTCAGTGGTAATTAAGAAACTGCTGTTCAAACACCACTGGATGCATTTTTTTTTTTCTTTTTTTTTTATAAATGTGCTCACATATGTTGAACACTAAATACAAGAAATATAATACAAAAGAAATCCGGTATCTTGTTTGAAACAAAACTGTTCATACATAATTAAATACTTTCAGGTCAAAAGTCAAGCACTGATTATCATGAAGAATTCGAAAATACAGATCAATGAATATTTACCAGGTGAAATCCTCTGTGGCGACTTCTCTGTAGTGAAAAAGGGGCTTCTTGGGGACGGTGTCAAAGCTTCTCCTATGTTCTTCCTGACCCATTCAAACAGGTCATTGATGCTTTCTTTGCTGGGATCAAACTTCAGCATTTTCTCCTCAAACAATCTCTTGTACAGCTCTCGGTGGATTTCTTCTTTAGTTGTTGGAGAGCTTTTGTTTTCAGAGCCCTCCCCTTCAGGTGCTCTGAAGTCTCTGCAGGGTTCAAATATACACGGGAATTTGTCCATAGGTTGAGGAGATGGCATGGGGTGATTTGCATGTCCTTCCCTTACAGGATTTTCAGATGTGTTCATGCCGCAGCCTGGAAACTTTCCTGTGTGCACGTCAGAGTAGAACAGGCCGCTGTTTTCTTTTGTGGTCTCAAAAATACTGAGGTTGGGAATGTCATCCATGTCCCCGGTACAGTGAAAATCAGGCACATTCTGTCGGCGCCAAAGTTCAATCTCGTCGATCTCCTCTGGGGTCTGAGGTTTACTGTCCACAGGGGACACCTGCTGCTTGTTTTCCCTTTTCTCTGGTTTTTCTTGTGTTTCAGCTCTGTTTGCTTCTTCTTCACTGTTGTCTATATTACCGTCTGTGATGGTTGTGCAGAGAGAAGCATCATCAGCATCAGCACTGGAAAAGATGGACCCACGCTCACTGGACACATTGCTGCCCTGCGATGCCTGAGAGTTGTCTGACTGTGAGCCGTACCCACTGCTACGGAAATGAGATCTCACTTCTATGCCTCTTGGAGACATGAACCTAACCATCTGCACTGCCGTTTCAAAAGTGACAGACTTTCTCCTTTTGGTGTCTGGAGCTGTGGGCAGTTGATCGCAGCGTACAGTTCCTTCAAAGTTTTCCTTCTTTTCTCTTCCCTCTAACAGTGACTCTGTTCCCACAGATGATGTGCCGCTCAAGATAGGTTTGACAGGCTGATGGTCTGGGTTTGGAATCTCAATGACAGAAACCACATCAGGAGAACTGTTTTCTGACATGGACTGTCGCTCAGGCACAATGTCAGGCAGCGTCGCAGGAACGCTGAAGCTGCGTTGGTAATGCAGTTTTCCCTTCCATTCCTGCCTCGACCTCTCACCTTCTGTAAACACATTGTCTTCTGTTGGATACTCAAATTCATTTGGGAGATCGATAGATTCCTGTTTCACTGATGACCAAAGTCGCCTCCTCTCAAAACACTTTCTTCCTTGCTCGCCAGAGTCACCACACTGAGGAAGTGGTTCACTGTGGTGCTTTCGTTCTGGCAGACAGCTATTCTTGGCAGCAGTTTCAAACTGTACTTCTTTCTCTGGTGGACTGTCTTTTGATCCAGTAGACAGAGGCTGGCAAATGTCTCCTGCATCAGAAGCCCTGCTTCTGTGTTCTCCAAGTTCTTGAGCCATCTGTGCCATTATTGCAGGTTTAGCTTGCAAAATCACTGTAATTTATTAGGAAAACTCCCACAGAGTGCTCCATATATTTTTTTAAAGGATTTTTCACCTAAAAATGATCCAGATATTGGCAATTAGAAATGAAACAGGTGCGGGGAAGTAGCTGTACTCTGTGGCTGGACAGCAGGTATGTGGTAAGCTGACCTTCCATCATGGTCATGACCATGTGACGAGTCATGCTCCAACCTTCTCCTGTCAAAAAAATAAAATAAAAGTCAAAATTTTACTTAAAGTGGGTTTAACTAATATAAAGTAGACGAAACTAATGACACAAAAGATATTCAATACTCTGTGTGAATTGTTCTATGACCATCCAAATATGTGAGAACTGTCTTTATCATATAATATTTTCTAAGCTGAACAAGATACATGTAATATCATCAGTAATCTTATCACTAAAGGAAGAACAGGGACTCAGTGAGTGAGTGTGTGTGTGTGTGTGTGTGTGTGTGTGTGTGTGTGTGTGTGTGTGTGTGTGTGTGTGTGTGTACCCTGCATCATTTTGTGCATGTAAATCTGTGCATAGATATATATACAACTATCATCAGTATCGGTTTCTCACAAAATAAAGTATATCCATCACTATAATCCTTTTCACATCCCAAATAATTTCCTCGATGTAAAATAACATTTTATCTGAATTTACCTTTTGTTTCTTAAATCAGTGCTCACAGGACATCTTCAATGTATCTACCATCAACAAGTCTGAATTAAACAGACTGACATACAAATAATAAATTAAGAGATGGGTGCTATGATATACAGGTTCATGCATGGGATAGCCTTGTTGGGGTTTTTTGGTTGTTTGGGTTTTTCACTGTTCTTTTATTTTGTTTTGTCTGTCTGTCTGTCTGTCTGTCTGTCTGTTGTTGTTGTTGTTGTGTGGTGGTGGTGGTGGTGGTGGTGGTGGTGGTGGTGGTGCTGCTGCTGCTGCTGCTGCTGTTGTTGCTGTTGTTGATGGTGGTGGTGGTGGTGGTGGTGGTGGTGGTTTGTGTGTGTGTGTGTGTGTGAGAGAGAGAGAGAGAGAGAGAGAGAGAGAGAGAGAGTGGTAAGATGGCTAATACTTTTTGCGGATCCCTTGATGACACTCTAACAGATAAGCGGTAGTATCATTAGCAGATTTAGGGCGGCTGCCAGTGCTATATAGAAGACGACAGATGAATAAACAATTCTCGGGGCTTTTCTTCGTATTCATCATTTTTTCAAAAGACATTAATAAGTCATGACGTAATATCGGAAGGAACAAAATTTCAACAAGCAAAACCACTGACTCAACAACCAGGAAGTATTTTTTGCCTACGAAAAGATGCTGCAAAATACAATCAGTGGTTTTGTCGGTGACATCAAGGTCAGGGTAAGCAAATAAACATATAATAAGGATGAATGCATTGGCACTGACGTTAACATAAACACATATTACCAGCGCTACATCCCAAAGCACAAGGAATGAATCATGCTGGATAATGTTGGCCATAGCAGACGTCGTTCGTCGAAGACAGCGCTGTTTCCCCGAAGTTCTACCGGAAATTGTATGTGCGTTACCTCCCCCAAAAAACCAATTTTTCAGATTCGGCCAATGAAACTACTTCTTTCAACAGTTGCATCAATGGTGGGTACTTTGAACATGGTAAATATTTCGTTATTTTCTTTCACCTTTCATGATGGCATAGGAAGATGTTCTGACTGAGGGCTGAGGAAACAGTATGAAATAGGCGTATGAATAAGCGAAAGTCATGTCAAAACAAATAGCCATATGAGAAAAAAATATGTCACAATCACATTCAGTCACTGACTCATCTGTTAGGGGAAGGGGGGGGGGGGTCTTCACGATACGAAAGAACAAAACGAGGAACAGCTGGGCTTCTTCTTCTTCTTCTTCTTCTTCTTCTTCTTCCATGTGACGACCAACATCAGTATGCTGATGAAACTGTCGTTTTATGAGGGCTTGCTGTTGGACGCGATTTGACTGGACTGCCGAGGGATGCGATTTTAGTTGAGAGGGCAGGTGGGTACAGGCAAGCCGCACGTCAGTCAACTTGTGTGTTCGTGTCTCCGGCTACAGCAGCGGTCCCCGGGAATATTCCCGACAGGCACAGCCCAAGACTTCTATGATACTACTTCCCTGGGGGATGGGGAGGGGGGCAACTTAAGACACACAAGGGGTGTGTGGGGGTTGAAATGTACCTTGAGTCACAGGCAGAAGGCAAGTCTGGACTTGAAACACTCCAACAACCTGGCTATGACAACCTTCTGGGGCAGTGTGTTCAATTCTTGGATATCAGAAACAAAAAATGGGTGGCTGACAGTGTAGAAATGCATAAAATAAATGTAACATTGTGAAACTAATTTTTACCAAGCTTAGAGAGAGAGAATGGGCATGGATGGATGCATGTTTGTTTCCCTGTGAGCAGTTAGGATTATTCATGGTTCAGAGTGGGTGCTTCACATGCAAATTAGTATTCATACAGGATGTGCTGAATCACATTCATCCAACCAAACCGCATTTTGATAGCTTTCATTGGAGAATCAGTAGCTGTAATTTTGTCTGTTCAGTGGTGGCTGGAAAGGTAAAAGGCAACAGTTTGTTTTTTGGGCTCTGTCAACTTGATAGGGGTACACTGTCTTCTTGTGTGGTCAGTGTGTAGTTTGCAGTTCTAGTCCCTTGTTCTTTAACCCCTCAGTTTCCTATTCCTCCCCCGTATTTCATCACATTCCCTGTTTTAATAAAGAATGTTGAAAACCACTTGTAGCTGGGGCTGATGTGGTGAGAGGACCCACCAAATACATTAACATGCATATATATCAGCATGGGTATTCTATATACTATAATGTTATATACACACAAACAGTATTATTTCATGTACCGGCAGGTTTGCACATTGTCATGATGATTGTGACCTGTAAGATCAAATAAAAGGAAAAAAGCACCCCCAACATACCATGCTGCCAGGATTCAAACGCAGCCTTCATTTATATTTGGGATTTGGGAAAAACACTAACCACTTGGCTACCATCCCTTTCACCAAGGAAACATTACTCCCAAGTTTGAATTTGAATAATGGCAGCATGATTTCTCCACCACCATTAACAAATTATCTTTACAGTTTTTGACACTAAACACATGGCATGCTGGACTGTTTGTGTCAGATGGTGAACCAAGACAGTTCAGTTACTCAAGGGGGCATCACAGCATTCGGACAAATCCATAATATACGTGACACCACATCTGCTAAGCAGATGCCTGACCAGCAGCATAACCTAATGCGCTTAGTCAGGCCTTGAACAAAAAACAACAACAACCCAAGACACTTTTTACAAATGTTTTTGTTTGCAAAATGTCCTAAGATAATAGTAAAAACCAGAGAACCCACAACTGAAAAGGTACCCATGTCTAAAATGTGTTTAAACTATACTTAAATTGCAAAAGGATGTGGATGTGGCAGCCTTATGTTGTCTACCTTCCTTAGTGGGTTAGACTTTGTTGGAGAAATCTTTTGTGACAATAAAAGTCAATACAGTAGTTGTTTATTTACAGCCCAACACCATGTACTCAGAATATGATGAATACCAGAAACAGTGTATTTCCTTGCAGCATCCACGATCATAAATAGGATCCTGGACTGGCTGTCAGCACCTAGCAGGCTAAGATGTCTGACAAGGAAAGCACCCTGTCGTCACTTCAGGCCATCAGAGCCAAGCTGCAGCAGCTCCAGATGCAGCAGCACCAAGCGCCGACAGAGCATCGGAAGCACAAGGAGCAGAACAATGAAGCCAGCCACACCAACTCTTTCAGCACACCCTCCTCCACTGAGCACAGCGAAACGGGCCTCTTGTCCTACCAGAACACCGCCACCAGGAGTCTTCACCTGCCCGAGAGGGAACAGCTCCTCTCCAATCCAGAACCTGCTCAGCTCAAAGGCTTCTCTGTAAAGCAGCCTTCAAAGTCACAGTGGCAGGGGATCCACAGAGCCAGCGACACGGCCAGTGGTTTGTCCCAGGGTCAAATGTCTGGCAGGAGCGGTGCGAGCACACTGCTCAACACCAGCACAAACAGGACAGCTGATCTGACGGACAGGAGCCTGTCTAGCAGTTTGCACGTGGCTGATTATGTTTCCAGCTCTGGTTTGGGAAAGGAAGGTAAATTGTGTTGACAGCGAGTGAAATTTATTCAGATTGGTGCCTGTTTGAATCAGTGGTTTTGTTGTTTTTGTAAAAAGTGAAAAGTATATCAGTTTTCGTTTCTTGTGAACATATTTTAAATGAATACTGAGATAGTTAGAATATATCAGACAGAGTTACAATAGATTTACAGTAATATTAAAAAAATATTAAAATATATTTATGATCAAATAATGCTCATAGTTCTTAACTTAAAGGCCCACAAAGCGCTCGCGAAAAATCCCTGGGATATTAATTATAATGCAGGCTCGCGGTTGAACAGTTTTTTGTTTGACCACTCCTGCTCACGCTTCACTGACAGGCTGTCCTGAGTTGGGGGAACCTGTTTCTGGCTGCAAGACATGGGAAAGAGAGTCTGGTCTGTTGATAATATCATTTACACTGAGTAGCAGTGTCCCATACCACTGTTACTCTCACTGACACACTGTACGCCTCATACCAGTCTAACGGTCAAAACCAAAGCTCCCATGTCCCACACACACACACACACACACACACACACACACACACACACACACACACACACACCTCCCCCTCCCCCCCCCCTCTCTCTCTCTCTCTCTCTCTCTCTCTCTCTCTCTCTGTGCTGGTTTGAGAAAAAAACAATAACATTGATTCTGTACTTCACGCCAACGATGGGTGCTAAACTTAGAACCTACATGAAGCATATACAGACTGGATTGGTCCGCCTCTTTCCTTTTGCCTGACAGAGCAAATTTCAAAAGCGGAAGAAGGCCAATGCACAACTATTTTCTGAAACTCGTTAAGCTGAGAAATTTTGCAGTAGATTTTTCATTCAAATGTTAGGGCAACATAAAGAGTGTACTTATTCAAACTTATAGCTATGTTTGTGGCCTGGCAGTATGTTAATTTCCATGATGAAAATCGATGTTGAGCTGTCATTTTCCCATCACAACCTGAAAAGGAAAAGCTGAAGACACACCTCTTTTTACATAGGTTTTTTTGTGGGTCTTTAAGAAGTGATTTTAACATTTATGACATTATTTTAAAATTCATGACAAAAACAAACAACAGGATACAGTCCATGAGAAAACAGCTTTTTTTTTAATCATGGGTTTTTTGTTTTAACAGCAAACCACAGGAAAGTTGTGGGTTTATCCAGCAAAACGGCAAACCAGGAGAGGCCCCCATGTGAGCGTGTGCCTGTTCATTCAGGCAAGTTCTCAGAAGGCAGTCACAGTGCTGCGCACATTGGTCCGGAACAGAAGCCACAATGTGAGCATGTCATGTACACATATTGCGTTGAAAGTTTTCGTTTCAGTTTCTCAAGGAGGCATCACTGCATTTGGACAAATCCATATACGCTACACCACATCTGCTTGGCAGATGCCTGACAGCAGCATAACCCGCCTGTCAGGCCTTGAGTGCATTGCGTATATTGTGCACCTATCAAAGTGAATTTCCTTAACAGAATTTTGCCAGAGGATAACAGTTTTGTTGCAATGGGTCCTTTTTCAATGCTTCAAGTTTGTGATGCGCATGGGACCTCGGCGTATTATCTCATCCGAATGACTGGACACTCTGATTTTCCAGTTAAACTCTGGAGAAAGGGCAAGAGCGGGATTCGAAAAAAAGGATTATTTATTCATAATGCAAAGCTTCCAACCAGTGCACTTCTTTTTTTGAGTGATTTTATTACATAGTCTGAACTTGATATTACGACACAAGTCTATGCTTGAATTATGACACTTTTTGAAAAGGAGATGAAGAAAATTGTCTTTTTTAAGAATGTGATGGAAAAGTCATAATTATATAGGTCATTTTTCAATGCTAGTCACAAACTGGGAACTGGAGACAATAATCAAAACTGGTTAAATACAGTTTAAACTAGTTGTTTTATATGACTTCTTTTTTTTTTCTTTTCTTTTTTTCTTTTTTTTTTGCAAGATATTTGTCAGGCAGTTATATTTTTGTAAATATATATATATATATATATATATATATATATATATATATATATATATATTATCTTTGACTGGCTTAATATATTTTGTAAACTTTTTTTTTTTTTTTTTTTTTTTTTTTTTTTAGCAGTGTCTCAGCTCATGGGAAGAAGTAACAACCAGAATACTGATGAATTTGAATTCAAAGTGCCCAAACATGCGTCAGGGTAAGTGTACTTTGGTCACTGGATGATCAATCAATTATCAAATATTGCAACTGTGCATGTTGCATGCTCTCTTTCTCGGTCTCTGTCTCCTCTCTCTCTATCTCTCTCTTGCTCTCTCTCCCCACTTTTCTCTCTCTCTCTCTCTCTCTCTCTCTCTCTCTTTCCTCTCCTTCCCTTCTCTCTCTTTCTGGCTTGTCAGTAAACAGTTTTAATCAGTGGAACAGTTTTAATCTACAATCACTAGCTGAGAAAATATCTCTAGAATCCTTTAACTCATAAGATTGTTAAACCTCTTCAGTACCCCGGGATATAAATATCCAGAACAATGCTTCACTATTTGCTCCAGGACATACATATATGTCCACATCATTTCAGGATTTTTTACAGTAAGTTTTATATGGACTGAAGTTGATGTGTACCAATAACCACCAGTCAGAAAGCTTGATATGTCTGTTCTCATTATCCACAAGGAACAATGGCCAAAAATCATGCTTTGTATGGTAATTACAGGATGTTATTGTCAGAGCCCCTATCAGAAATTAAGTCGACACTTTCAAAATGGTGTACGACAAAGCACAACCAGGCCCCAGTGGCTTGGAACAGCAGTGTGTTGAAAAAAACCCTTTGCAATTCCCCACACACAGGCAGGTGTAACACATGAAGGACGTGTGTGTATATGTATGGTTTGTATTTCTCTTTATTTAAAAAAAGAATTAAAAAAAAAAATCAAAGAAACATTTTGCCACCTTCATGTCTGTTGCAGTTCCCAAGAAACTGTGAGTGTATGATAGGCTGAAAATGGGCAGAATACTTTAAATTATAATTCTCTCTCTCTCTCTCTCTCTCTCTCTCTCTCTCTCTCTCTCTCTCTCTCTCAGAAATTTGCATACATGTTTACTGATTGATTTAATTGATTTATACTTGATTAGTATCCCTTATGCTGTGGGCTTTGCTGAAGCTTGTAATGTTGTATTAGGATCAATGTATTTATGAGATAAAGATTCGTTCATTCATTTCTCTCTCTCTCTCTCTCTCTCTCTCTCTCTCTCTCTCTATTTCCTCCTTTTTCTTGCCTGATGTTCTCCAGGTACACGGATTCTCAAATGGAATTGGGGCCCAGCACAGGGAACCTGTCGACGGACGACATGAGTGTGACCGACCTGCCATCGTTCACCCACCCCTCCTCGGCCAGCAAGCAGCACTCTATGCGGCACACCAACAGTACCCCTGACATGCGCTCTTCTGCCTCAAAGTTTTCCTCCTCACAGCTAAAGCTCAGGTATCAATCAATAAAACCTTGTTCCATGTGGTGGTAATCTTGTCTTTGTGAATCACATTTGTTTGAGGTGTGAGAAAGAAAGAAAACATTTCTGTGCCAGCATTTCCAGAGTTGAATTGTCATTAAACCTGAGAAGCACTGTTAAAATAAGAGGATTGCTGGTACAGACTCTGAAGAAGATTAGTTATTTCTTTTCATGTACATTTTAAAGTTGTCCTCACATGTTTCAAGTTTCCAGCTTGGAGTGATAAAACATTCTTGTGAAAACTGACATGGCATTTACAGAAGAGAGAAGCAGCTGATGCCCTCACCACTGCAAAAACCAGAAAATTGTGGCAGTCCAGTTCAAATAACACAAAGTGATTTACATTAGCACACTGACCACTGCTAACTTATTTTTTTTAATGCTTTCATTTTTCTGAGAATGAGTACCACACTTTGTTGAAGTCCTTCAAACTTCAAGCAGTCTGCTCTGGACACAAGCTGGAACCAGAAACGTTTTAAGCTGTTTTAAACCTTGGTGGGATGCTGGCAGTCTTTCAATAGAAATAGCAATCTCCCCCCTGGAAATTCTGTGTTAGAAATTTCCTCTTTTCTGTTGCTGTCTTTGTTTCTGCTTTTTCTCCCTTCACAATTGTTAGCTTTTTCTGCCTCCAAGTCCATTTCCTTTTTTTGTTTTCCCAGCAAGACTTGACCGTTTTTTTTTCTCTCCTTTCTGCAGTCTATGATGTACTATTTATGCTGTTTTGCTCAATGATTATGTTGTGATGTAATTTTTATGCTGGGATGAGAACTAGCTGCCCATCCCGCAGTGTTATTGGAGTATATGGCCCTTTTTTTCATTCTGTTTTTTTTTTTTTTTTTTTTTTGTTTGTTTGGGGTTTTTTCTTCTTCTTCTTCTGCTTTGAAGTACTTTTTAAATCAGTTTTTACTTCTTCTTTTTTTATATAATTTGGAGATAATAAGGGCTAGCGTCTTCAGCACAGCCTAGTCTTATTCACCTTAAGAAGCTTAATTGTTAAGATAATGTCATGGACTGTGTTGTTGTTTTGTAGTTGTTGGTGTTTTTACTTCTGTTTCAGATGTGGCAGAATTTTTTGTTTAATGTGTTTTTGTTTGTTTGTTTAGTTTTGTTGTGTTTTAGTCCTAATAATATATTATGGCCCTGTGCAGTCGGCTGGACAAATGTCAACTGTCAAAGCTGTACCATGACAGAGTTTGGCTGCTCTCCATTTTCAGGAGTCTGGGGAACCTGGGGATGCCCATGCGGGTGCGGAAGCACCAGCAGCAGCAGCACCCTGTGGCCCTGCTGAGCGAGGAGAAGGAGGATGACAGCGACCTGATCAACTCGTTCAAGCCCCTCAACCCGTCCTCCCATATCGCCACGGGTGGGTGCAGTTTTGCTGTCAGTGGTCTTTGTTGAGCAGGACGCTTCCTGATCTGGACAGCTGTTGTGTCCCACTAACCCAGGCGGTTACATCATTCATCCTTGAAAAAGGTCTCTTCACCATCTCCGTGGCATTTCTCCCACACCGCTCATCCCCAGTCCCCCATACACAGCCACATCTGGGTTCGTCTGTTGCAGTCCCAGCACCAGCAGTCCACAGAGAACCAGGGATATTTCTTTATATATATATATATATATATATATTATTCAGGTTTGTATGTGTGTGGTTTTTAGTGTGTGTTTTTGTTGTTGCTGTTTGTCTTCCCAAAAAGATAACTGTAACAACCATAGAACACACAGTTAAAGACTGCAGAAAGAATTGTCGTTTGATAAGAAAACAGACAAAAATTTGCATTCACCAATGGTTTTTGTGTGCTTAAATGTAGAGTCCCCTCTACCCCACCCTCTGCCCCACTTCACCCTCACTCCTGCCAATGAAAAAAGCCATGTGAAGCACTTGCAAGGAAAAAAAAGTGTGCTCCATGGTTTGGATGCAACTGAAGTAAAAACAGCAACAACAACAAGCCCTTGTTTCCAATCAGATCTTGCAGTCTGTCTGACTCTCTTTCTGTTTTTTGGTATTTTGGGGGCAGCGGGGGGGTCAAGAGGAAGAGGAGGGATACCATTGACGATTCCTGGATAGCTCTAGTTTTTTTGCATGTATCCATCAAAGCACACTTTAAACGCCTAACATTGTTTGCTTTGCAGGGCGATTTGCATCACTGGCATCTTCAGGTTACCATAGCGATATGACCATAACAACAGAGAATTCCATTCCTGACCAGCCAGCAATCAGCGCCAACAAAAACCTGTCTCTGACAGCTGGGTCAGAGGTAGCTGAACTCAAGGCTGTGTCTAAACCTGTTGAGAGGTACTCTTTCTAGTTCTGCACATGTGAATGTTTTTAATGTTTTATCAACAATGTCCTTGTAGGTAGCCTCTTTCCTGGATTCATAATGAACGCAGGAGTGATATGTAAATCTTTAAGACATGAAATTTATTCCAAGATCCCCTTGAGGCACAAGAAATGTGAATAAGAATATTACTCGTGAAAAAAAAAAAAGAAAAAAAAGTGGGAATGATACTGTCTTGTCAGGGTAGTAGAATGTGTTTATTTCATTATCTATGTGAACCTGATGTCAGCAATGAAAATCAAGCAATAGCTACGTGGAGTGAATCTTTGCTATCCAGATTTCATATTATATTCTGAAATTTACCAGAATTATCTAGCATGTGGATGGGTTAGGAGAGGGGGGGGGGGGCACTGGAAAATTGAAAAGAAAGAGAGACAGCAGACATGACATCATTATCCATCACTGAGTCTTTCCCTTGTTTTCAACTGAATATTGTGATGTATTATTTTGTTCACAGACGCGTGTATATGGTAGATTTCTTCATTGTGACCAAAGAAATGTTTGCATGTTTTTCATTTGTTGGTTTTGTTTTATCGTTTCTTGTTTGGAAACATTACATGACAGTGGAAAATAAAGAAACAGGAAAACATGAGGTGTTTCTATGTACAAAGGTTCATAAGTATGCAAATTAGCTGTTCCTGACAGTGTAAGGTTATGTTGGGTGGTTTCACGGTTTGTAAACCTGATGTACTGTCTGTATGGCTAGGATATATGTGTGTGTGTGTGTGTGTGTGTGCTGTTTATATTTCTGTAGGCTCAGTTGCAACAATCAGAACATGATCATCAGTCCATGCTCAGTTACTTAACCTCTTTTACTTTTAGTGACTGAAGTGTAAAGCAGTATTATTGGGAGTGTAAAGTATTGTATTGTATTACATTACATTTTGTCACAACAGATTTCTCTGTGTGAAATTTGAGCTGCTCTCCCCTGGGAGAGCACCTCACAACAGTGCAGCACCCTTTTCTCTCTTTTTTTCTGCCTGCAAGTGAATTTGTTTTCTCCATCAACATGGATTTTTCTGCAGATTCTTGCTAGGGGCATCCCTTTTGTTGCCATGAGCACTAGGTGCATGCAGCACATGGGACTTCATTGTATCTTCTCATCCAAATGACTAGTGTCCAGAATACCACTCAAGGTTTAGTGGGGGGTGGGGGGGAATACTGCCAAGCGTCGGATTCGATCCCATGCGCTCAGTTTGTCTTGCTTCCTAAGCAGACATGTTACCTCCAGGCCGTCACTACAAACCATCAGTGTTGTTGCAGTAAAAACCACGCACCACTGTCCAGCCATCTTCCATCATCAGTGTCCACTGCTCGGCCGCTGCAGGGGTAAGAATTGCATGGTGTCAGGTGGTCTGTGTTGTCACCACATGTAATGTTTGACAGACACTCGTGCAGCTGAACACATGTACAGACCTGATTGAAAACGTAGGGTTTTAGATCTAATATCTTGATCCACCATGTAATGGCTGCACACAAAGTGTAGGACAGGTAAAGAAGCTGTGATATGCTTGCGTGCACAGTCAGCTCTGAATCATCCAGTCTCCAAGGGACTCTGTCTTTGACTATAAATTGTATATATTCAGAATCATGACTATAAATTGTATGTATTCAGAATTTCAGTTTTAAATTTTAGGAGGAAACAATGGACACTGGAATGAGGACTGATCATACATTTAAAAAAGCAAAAAGAACTCTTTTTTTTCTTCTTAAACAGGCGGCAAGTACACTCATTAGGATTTGACAACTTAGTTTTCTTCAGAACACAGCTTCATGAAAGGAAAAGGACTTCAGTACACTGTCTGATAAATGAAACAAGCTGTTTTGAACAGGGCAAATTTTTTTGGGGGGTTGTTTCAGTATACCTCTTATGTGCAGGCCGATGGGTATCACTAAACAGCAGTGATTTACAGTTGTGGGGCTTTGTCTCCCTTCAAAGAACAGGAGTTACTGCACTTGTTTCTTTGTCAGCGTTTAGCTCCCTTTGTTTCATTGACATTGCCGTTCAAAGACAGCTTTGCCAATCATTTAGACGTGCCCAGTTTTCTTGATGAAACTGTATTCTGATGAAAGTGAGTTTCAAACAAGAGAGAAAGACCTACTGGCCAAGAAACCGAGAAAAGAGGGCACTGTTCATTGATGGTATTTCCCTGAGATATGACTGATTTCATTGTGTAATGATGGTGGCCTAGGAACAGATTTGTTCAAGAGACAACATGTCTCAATCATGTTAATGTTGTGTTTGTTGTGAAGGGTGCCTCCTGTTATGTCTACACCTTCCTGTAAAGGTCCACAGATTCAACCAGCAGTTCTGCACACACCATCAGGGGTGAGTCAGCCCACAGTGTGGTGTGCAAACACCTTTCTTTTTTTTGTCCAGATAAGTTTGCAGTCGTGTTCCAGGCTAGCACAAAGGATAAGATAAAAAGAATTTTTTAATATATCCCCATATGAAATAGAATGTTTTGATATATATATATATATATATATCCCCATTAATACTCCTACTAGAGAAGTGCTTTTAGCCAGATGTCACACTGAATTTAGTATTGGATTCAGTATTGGAAGAAGGTAATTATAATTCCATGTTGATTTCTGTGTCAGTGTACCATACTTAAAATTGACATAATAATAGAAAAGCCACGTTTGGTTTTCCATCTTGTGGTAGGCCCAAAAGTTATACAATTCATCCACTAAATCAGCAGTTGAGCAAAACCAGAGGCAACAGAGTCAGAAATGATGACATCAGCTTTGTGTTGTACCTGTCAAGCAGTACATAGCGCACCTTGGCATAAAGTGGTTTGTTCACCTGACAAGTTTCTTGCCGGTCAACCAGCCAGCCCTGCAAGCCTACAACACCAAGCACTCAGGCTTCAGAGCCAGAGGAAGACCCTACTGGCAGTGGGACAGCAGAGTTTCAGACCAGATCCGTACCCACAGCATGACGCTATTCCAGGCCTCCTGTCTTGCTGCAGATTGCCAACTTCATCTCCATGCAACACCTCCCTGGTAGAAGCAAATGGACAAAAGAAAAAAATGAAGACTTAATCAGTAATGAGCATTAACATAAGATTTGTTTTTTACATATAAGATTTTGAAATTCCTTTTTCATCCAAACATAGACAATTTTCATCGCCTGTTATCACATTTCACTAAAAGTTAGGCTTGGCAGAGACAGAATTCAAAGTCCTGTGATGGCAGTGAGATGAACCGTTTTTAGTTGTTTTTTTCAGGAGGCGATTGACACAGTGACAGTGAACGGGGAGCAGTACTGTGTGCTGAAGAAAGTGGGGCGTGGCGGCTCTGCACAGGTAGGTCGTCAACTGCAGTTTGCTACGTCACTTAAATGCCACAGAGTCAAACTTGACTTTGTATATAATGTGTGTGTGCTTAGCTTTGTGTTACTTACTTCTACATTGTGTGTATGAGACATGTTATGTGAAGATCAAATGATAATCTTTTGAATAAAGAATCAACAGCTGCAGGTGGTCAGTTCAGTTCAGTTCAGTTATTCAAGGAGGCGTCATTCATTCGGACAAATCCATATACGCTACACGACATCTGCTAAGCAGATGCCTGACCAGCAGCGTAACACAACGCGCTTAGTCAAGCCTTGAGGAAAAAGAGAAGGAAAAAAGGTTAGCAGAAGAATAATAAAATGAAATACAATGAAGAAAAAAAACTGAAGAAAAAACAACCAAAAACAGATAGATAGATAAATAAATACATGGATAGATTTTTTTTATTAAAGAAATTTTTTTTTTTAAATTAATAAAGAAAATAAAAGAGAATAAAATAATTATGATAATGATAACAAAAAGACAGTAATGATGAAAGATAAATGTAAATAAACATACAGACACGCACACATACACACACACCCATGCACAACAGATGTGCACCAAATATGCAGTTTCAGAGATATGAAATCACAAACAAAAGTGCACAGGACCAAAGCTACACATAAAAAACACACAAGCCCCAACTCACA
>NC_134898.1:44123296-44145796 GCF_041734735.1 Babylonia areolata | reverse complement strand
ATTCATTTTCCTGTGCTTTTTTTTTTCATATGGAAATTTATAGTTTACTTAATTCTGAACCTTTTGACACCAAATACATGTTCAAAATAATCCTTGTTCTAAAGTTCCAAGCATGCAGTTGTATGTTTTTTTCATGAGCCAATTTCTGCAGTTGTTCTTTTGGGGCACACCAACTTTGAAAAAAATTATAGAAAAAATACTATGTTAGATAGATCAGTTCTGGTGGGGGGGGGGGGGTTGTTAATCGGTGATTTTAAAACTTTCTGAAAATACATAAATGTCAAAAATGATAAATTCCGATGTAAGCCTGGTTTTTGCTTGCTGTGTCACATATATACACTATACAGTGTGTTCAGCCACATTGTAGCCCTTTATGGCTGACTGGCTGGCCAGTTAGTGACAAAAGATGATACAGATACGAGACAGATATTTACAGTGTGTTCAGCCCCTGGCTTTGGCTCTGTGACATTGGGCTATAACTATAAGCAACAAAAGATAATGTCCACTGCTATATATAGTTTCAGTTTCTCAAAGAGGCGTTACTGCATTCAGCTAGATGCATTTACACTACACCACGTTTGCTAGGCAGATGCCTGACCAGCAGTATAACCCAACACGCTAGTCAGGCCTTCAGCACATGCTTTGTATACTTGTGTACCTATCAGAGGATTTCTTCTACAGAATTTTGTCAGAGGACAGCACTTTTGTTACCATGGGTTCTTTTTCAAGGCATGCTGCACATGGGATGCTGGTTTATCATCTCATCGCATGACCATACACTCAAGTTAGATTTTCCAATCAAACTTGGGATTTGAAAGAGCAAGACCCAGATTCGAACACAGACCCCCATGGACACTGTACTGACAGATAATGATGAGCGCCCAGTGGCAGCTGTCAGTTGGCTCTACTCTAGTAGGCAGGCAAATGACCCCAAGTTTGCTTTTCATATATGCAGCCTGTTGTGCAAATGACCTGGAGTTTATAAAAGCGCTCAGAGCCTGGTCTCCGACTGAAGATAAGCACTATATATGTATCCATATCATCATCATCATCATCATAAGCGTCTCAACCCGTCTTCCCTCCTGCTCACAGGTGTGATCCACTCTGACCTGAAGCCGGCCAACTTCATGCTGGTGGCGGGGAACCTGAAGCTGATTGACTTTGGCATCGCCAACACCCTGCAGCAGGACAAGACGAGCGTTCTTAAGGAGTCGCGCGTCGGCACTCCCAGCTACATGAGTCCCGAGGCTATCATGGCCGCCTGTGATGATGGCGCTGACGATTCAATGGAGGAGAAGGAGAACGAGAGCCAGGCCCAGCCCAAGTATAAGGTGTGTGGGGGGAATCTGGTATGGAGGGTGGGGGCGGGGGGGGTTGGTGGGTTTTTTTTGGTGTTTTTTTCAATGCATGTGTCCATTGCTACTCTATTTTTGGGGAGTTTAGTTTGTTTTTTGTTGTTTCTTAAGTTTGAAAAAATCATTTCATATTTGGTAGCTGAAAATGCCCAGCAAAAAGAGAGAGAGAAAATCTTGATGCATTGTTCAAATGTTTAAGGTTGTTTTGGGGTGGTTTTTTTTTTTTTTTTTTTTTTGGTTTTGTTTTGGTTTTTTTGTGGCTGTGGGGTTAAGATTTTCTTTGTAAATCAACACATATTTGAATATCATTAATCATATGGAATACTGTCATACATGATAAAATTCCATAACTGTATTCTGTGGATCTGTGTCTGTTTCTTCCATGTTTGTGTGTGCATACATGTCTTTCTCTGTTCTTGTGTGCTTTGTGTCTGTCTGACTGACATGTTGTTATTGTAAGGCACTTAGAGGTTTGAAAATGCTTTATAAATGTATTAGTAGTAGTATTAATAATGATATTATTATTATCATTATTAGTATTATCATCATATGAAAAAAGCATGGGCGCTATAACCGAGTGGTTGAAACATTGGACTTTCAATCTGAACATATGTGCAGACCTGCTCATGCCTGAACCCCCTTCTTGTGTATACACACGCAGATCAAATTCACATGTTAAAGATTGTATAATCCATGTCAGCGTTCGGTGGGTTGTGAAAACAAGAATATACCCAGCATGCACACCCCCGAAAAAAAGTATGGCTGCCTTCAGGGTGGGGTAAATAAACAAAACGGTCATACATGTAAAATGCTCCATGTCTTTCTGAGTGTGTATATGTGCATGCCTGAAACCTGATTGAATAACACAGGAAACAAATGATACACACGGGTGTTCAGTGCTGGCACTTTAGTTGGCCCTGCGAAAGTTCGTGAACCCAGGAAGTAGGGCATGGATATAAATAAACGCGGCTGACAAACAGGCCGCGCCAGCAGCACTCGCTGTACGCTTGTTCGGCGGTAAATCTGCTTTGTTTCTTTCGCGCATCATCTCCTCGGATGGATCGGAAATAACGACTAAAGAAGTGGTTTTCTAAAAAGAACACAAAATAAGCTTTCCATTGACTCCAAACACAATATGTTTTCTTACATAGCGGTTGTTGCGGCAACGGCTGAAACATAAATGAAGAAAGAGAAGAGAAGGATAAGCAGAAACATGATCGCAAAAATCGTTAAGTTTAAATCCCTCTCTAAGAAAACAGGCGTTTAGCACAATAACATCGTCAATACACACAGAACATATAGCATGCCTGCATGCAGATTAGCTTACCTTTTGAGTTGTGCGATTTTTCTTGGCAGCACAACAAACGTTTAAATGAACACACTGTAGCATGGTGAGAGTGAGCAGCAGGGGGATGGAGAGCGGGGTGAGTGTCTGTCGGCTTATGGCACTGCCGTGCCCTTCATTCCACGAGAAAGACGAAGAATTTTAAGGTAAAAAAAAAAAATGAAACGATGATGTTGATAAAATAATGAAATTGTGTAAATCAACTCAAACTGCACTCCAATAATACAACCAGCAATAGCAATAATTCAACTTTCTGTAATCGCTGCAGGAAATGTGTGGATGCTGTGAAAAGGTGGGAAAAGTGGGGCGGGGCTGCAGGGCCGAGTGAAACAAAGAAGGCAGTGTCCCAGTTTGGCGCGCGGGGCCAGAAATACCGCGGCGAATGTGCCGGTCAGTGCAGAGTGCGGTGGGAAAGTCTGGCATTAAAAAATTTTTGACCCAAGACGCTAGACGCTGCTCGGCCAACTATTGTGCTTGGCTGAGCAGCCGTGTACAGTGCCCATAGGCAGCCGTCAGTCAGCTTTACCCAGGTAGGCAGGTTGTGCAAGTGACACCGTGTTTGTAAAGCACTTAGAGCTTGGTATCCAGCTGAAGGTAGGCACTCAAAGATGCCAGCTATTATGATTTCACTGTATTTTGTTACGCTCGAATGCAGTTTGTTCTGACATGACCCCAACGTCAGAATTGTTCCGACGAGTTCATTTTTGACAACATAGATTGGTCATATGCTTTCCTGTCGTAACATTACCCAGACTCTCTAGACCTATCGATCATGAGGCCAGGGCAGTCACTGCTAACCTTGGTCTCACGTGATGATGCTTAGCTAATCACGTGCGTGTTTACATTGAAACAGCATTGAGTGGACCAGTCAGTTTAATCGTTTACCCAAACAAAAGAGAATGTGGCTAAATCAAGTTGCGTTTCAGTCAAACAGCATCTGTGCCCGGTGGTTTAATTAAGCTATGGAGTGCAAGGAAGGAACAAGTGGTTCGGAACAGAGAAGTCAGCCATGGATTCTAATTGTGAGAAACTGGAGGAACAAAGACCAGGGAAGCGACACAGTGCCACAGATGTGTAAGCTGTAAAGAAACAGCAGCGGGACAGAAGTTTCGCCAAACGTACACTGAAAAATATCCATTTGCTGATGAGGCTTGGAGTCCGAATGTTCCTACCAAATTCAGTATGTTTTTACCAAATTTCCTGATTGTTCCTACAAACACTTGACAGGGGTTGGCATCTCTGGGCGCTATGTAAGTATCCATATCATTCATCATCATCATTCAAATGAAAATGAAAAGTGACACAGCCAGGTGTGTGTGTGTGTGAGGTCAGGTGGGGGTGCGGAGCGATGTGTGGTCCCTGGGCTGCATCCTGTACAACATGGTGTATGGGCGCACCCCCTTCCAGCACATCAAGAACAACATGGCCAAGCTGCAGGCCATCACCAACCCTGCCGTGCCCATCAAGTTCCCCGACCTCCCAGACCCCCATGTCATGGACGTTCTGAAGGTCAGGGTCTTTGTTGTTGTTGTGTTGTTGTTTTTTGTGTGTGTTTTTTAAGTTGTGGCAAAGGTGGGGATTTTTTGTTTGGGGCTTTTTTGTTTGTTTATAAGTTGTGGGCAAGTTTAGGAAGCTGTTGTGAGTGTGTTGGGTTTTTTTTTTTCCTGTGGGAAAGTTGTGGTGGAGGTGTCTTTTGTTATCAATGTTGTTTTCAAATCTTTTGGGGAAGTTTTGGTCTTGTTTTTGTTTTGTTTTGTTTTTTGTTTGTTTTTTAATGGGAAGTTGTTGAGGAGATTTTACTGTGGAAGTTTTCGGGGAGGGTTTTCTATTTTCTTGTTCTTCTTTTTTTTTTCTCTCTCTCTCTCTCTTTTTTTTTTTTTTTTTTTTTTTTTTTAGAGAGTTATTGTGGAGGTAGTGTTTTTTTTGGGTGGGGGTGACATTGATGGGTAGGTTGTCTTTTTTCCTTGGAAAGTTGGAGGTGAGATTTTGTTTTCTTTTGTGTCTTGTTTGTTTTCTTTTGTTTTTTCTCTTCTTCTTTGGTGTATCTGTTGATTTTGTCTCTCTTAATTCCTTTTGTCTTCAGTATACATCAGGATAATACTTGACACAGTTGGGTGGAGAGTGACGATTTGTCTGTTCATGACATTTAACTTTCGATTTCACTGTTGGAGACACTTTATCACTCCATTGTTGTTTGTTTCATGCAATGAAAGAAAAGTATTGAAAATCACTGCAGACTCTGCCAAAAATAAAGAAATCTTCTCTCTTTCACATTTCTATGGTTAGTGTTCATCATAGCATGCATTATTTCTCACCTCCACCAATTCTGAGGCCCTGTTTTGGCATGGTAGTTGTGTTATTTGGACGGGCACGTTACTTTCAATTTTCCTCACTCCACCCAAGTTGTGAATAGGTATCTGACCACCTGGGGAAGGTTAGAACAGCGGATGAAGAGGATTGGGCCCTGCCTTCCTACGCTGAAACCCTAGACACAGTGGATAGGAGTTCACTGCTCTGATGGCCTGTGAAAGACTGCAGGGCCTTTAACCTTTCAAATTCTCTAACTTTGACTGGCGCAATAGCCAAGTGGTTAAAGCGTTGGATTTTCTGTATGACGGTTCCGGGTTCAAATGGGGGAGATTTTTCTGATCTCCCAGGTCAACACATGTGCAAACCTGCAAGTGCCTGAACCTCCTTCGTGTGTATACACACACAGAAGATCAAATACATGTGTTATGAAGATCCTGTAATCCATGTCAGCGTTCGGTGGATAATGGAAACAAGAATATACCCAGTATGCACACACACACACACACCCCACCCCCCAAAAAAACAGAGTAAGGCTGCATACATGGTGGGGTAAATAAAGAAAATGGTCATACATGTAAACTGTTACATGTCTGAGTGTGTATGGGCCCGTGACTAAAACCTGACTAAATGACACAGTATAACGAATGATAAGCGCCTAATGGCAGCTGTCAGTCGGCTCTACCCAAGTAGGCAGCCTGTTCTGCAAGTGACTCCATGTTTGTAAAGCAATCAAAGCTTGGTCTCCGACCGAGGAGGATAGGTGCCATTTAAGCTAAAGTATCCATATCATCATCATTCATCATCCCCGAAAATGGAGTATGGTTGCCTACATGGCGGGGTAAAAGCAGTCATACACATAAAAGCCCACTCATGTTCATACAAGTGAAAGTGGGAGATGCAGCCCACGAACGAAGAAAGGGAACAAAAACCATCATTATAACCTTTGACGTCCGCCAGAAATGTCTGAGGCGAGAAGTGAAATCGCGCGCCACCACAGCTGAGCTGCTGGCCCACCCATACCTGACAAACGGAGACAAGCAGAGTGAGGAGTGCCACACGCCTCCAGCCAAGGTGGCCAGACGGCCCCCCCCTGCCCAGGGCTCAACACCGCTCGAATCCCGCCGCCTGCAGGAGCTGCTGAGGTCACAGCTGGCCCAGGGGTCATCGCCTGGCACCGCCAGTGCCGTCAGCCGTGTGGTGGTATGTGTGTGTGTATGTGCTGGGAGTGGTGTGGTGCTGTGTGCTGTTAGCTGTGTGGTGGTGTGTGTGTGTGTGCTGGGAGTGGTGTGGTGCTATGTGCTGTTAGCTGTGTGGTGGTATGTGTGTGTGTGCTGGGAGTGGTGTGGTGCTATGTGCTGTTAGCTGTGTGGTGGTATGTGTGTGTGTGTGCTGGGAGTGGTGTGGTGCTATGTGCTGTTAGCTTTATGGTGGTATGTGTGTGTGTGTGCTGGAAGTGGTGTGGTGCTATGTGCTGTTAGCTGTATGGTGGTATGTGTGTGTGCTGGGTGTTGGGTGGTATGTGTGTGTGTGCTGGGAGTGGTGTGGTGCTATATGCTGTTAGTTGTGTGGTCGTATGTGTGTCACTGTGTGTGTGTGTGTGTGTGCTGGGAGTGGGGCTGTGCTTTGTGCTGTAAGTTGTGTGGTTGTATGTGGGTGTCACTGTGTGTTGTGTGCTGTCAGCCATGTCGTGCTGTGTGCTGTCAGCCATGTCATGCTGTGTGCTGTCAGCCATGTCGTGCTGTGTGCTGTCAGCAATGTCGTGCTGTGTGCTGTCAGCCATGTCATGCTGTGTGCTGTCAGCCATGTTGTGCTTGTGTTGTGTGCTGTCAGCCATGTGGTGCTTGTGTTGTGTGCTGTTAGCCGTGTGGTGCTGTCAGCCATGTGGTGCTTGTGTTGTGTGCTGTTAACCATATGGTGCTTGTGTTGTGTGCTGTTAGCCGTGTGGTGCTGTGTGCTGTCAGCCATGTGGTGCTTGTGTTGTGTGCTGTTAGCCATATGGTGCTTGTGTTGTGTGCTGTTAGCCGTGTGGTGCTGTGTGCTGTCAGCCATGTGGTGCTTGTGTTGTGTGCTGTCAGCCATGTGGTGCTTGTGTTGTGTGCTGTTAGCCATGTGGTGCTGTGTGCTGTCAGCCATGTGGTGCTTGTGTTGTGTGCTGTCAGCCATGTGGTGCTTGTGTTGTGTGCTGTTAGCCGTGTGGTGCTGTGTGCTGTCAGCCATGTGGTGCTTGTGTTGTGTGCTGTTAGCCGTGTGGTGCTGTGTGCTGTCAGCCGTGTGGTGCTGTGTGCTGTCAGCCATGTCGTGCTGTGTGCTGTCAGCCATGTCATGTTGTGTGCTGTTAGCCGTGTGGTGCTGTGTGCTGTCAGCCATGTCATGCTGTGTGCTGTCAGCCATGTCATGCTGTGTGCTGTTAGCCATGTCGTGCTGTGTGCTGTCAGCCATGTCATGCTGTGTGCTGTCAGCCATGCCATGCTGTGTGCTGTCAGCCATGTCATGCTGTGTGCTGTTAGCTGTGTGCTGGGAACAGTGTGGTGATAGTTCTGTTATGGAGGCGTTGAAAAGAGAATGAGGGTCCACTCTTTGCTGTCTGTGTCACTCAGTCTTTTATTGTATCTCTTTCACTCTCTCTCAGTCCCCTGTCCCACCCTCCCACTATCTCTCTTCATTACTTGCTGTTTTCTTTGTTTTGTTTTGTTGGTGGGTTTTTTTTTGGTTTTTTGTTTTGTTTTTGTTTTTGGGGGTGTGTTTTTTGTTTTTTTTGTTGTTGTTGTTTATTTGTTTGTTTTTCAGAGATTATTATTTTATAAAAGAGAAGAAAAAAAGGGAGTGACAAAGAAAAAGCATGTCTTTCCCTTTGTCTTCAAGGCTTTTCTCAATAAAAATTTTACATACTTGTGTAATGTACGTCAATGAAATAATGGAACAACCTTGCCAGTGCTTTTCTCTATGGCAGCTATCTGAGAGAGGGCTCTGTCACATGCAGGCAGGAATCTGAAATGTGCTTAACGCACAAGCATTGTCATGTGGTTTAATGTATGCGCAAGTCTTGTGTTTAGGTTTTCACATATTTAAGATCTCAGTTTACTGACAACAGCCTAGGTTTTTAGTCAGTTTGTAAGAAGTCTTTGTCGTATTGGATGACATTATTTTCGAACATTCAAGGAAGGGAATAGCCCTGTACCTGTATAGCTAAACAAATAGAATTTCTTATATTCATTATTGCTGCTGTGTTGTGAGCAGATTTGAACACTTTTGTTTTGTTTAAGATTGGGAAGAATCAAATTGGTGAAGAGAATGCAAGAATTAATCTACAACTAGTACCACAATAATATGTTTATGCAATCTGTTTTCTTTTGGTTTTTTTGTTGTTGTTTTTTGTTGTTGTTTTTTTTTTGGGGGGGGGGGGTTTTTTTGGTCGTTTTCTCCAAGGATTATTTCTTAGTGACTGAGGTTCGCTAAATGTACACTTTTTTAAGTCCAGAAAGTATTTCAAATGCTTGTCTCATGTTTTTTTAGCACTGGTCAGGCCTATTATGCTTCCATACCACATTTATTAAATAGGAGTGTGTGTTGTATGAAATGAATGCCTACATTGCTGATGCTGAACGTTATGGACACTTTGTTTCTGTTGTTTCACAGGGAATGTTACAGAAGCTGGAGTCTGGCAAGCACTGAAATCAGTCCAGCAGTCTGATCTGTGAGTGTGATATTTTGGTGTGATTGGTGGAAAGTGGTCCAGATACATAAAGGAAATGTAACAGTGAACAGTTCATCATCTGCCAAGTAAATACAGTCCACAGTTCTCCATTGCTCCAGTCATTGTACAGCAGCTGGCACACCAGATTTTAACATCTTGAGTTTCCCTTCAAAGGAGGTGTTAAAGCATGCAGACTTACCCTTATATGCTACACCGCATCTGCTTCTTTTTTTTCTTTTTTACTCAAATTAATAAAAATCAAAAGCGGACATCTTGAAGCCTGTGACAAACATGGGCAGACTCGAGTGTGCCCATTGAATGCACCATCTGATCATGATGACCTTAAGAGTTTAATCACTGTAGTCGTAAAATCACAAGAGTAGTATGTACAGCTTAGCTGGTTCAAGGTACCTCACAAAGCATCCACATAACAGGCTCATTAAACATGTATTTCAACAAAGAAACAATACAAAGCATGTTGGGTTGTTTGTTTGTTTTACAATGGACCCTCTTTACAGTTACTGTCTCCTTACAAAAATCGGGTGACAAGAGGAAGGTGGCAGAATGGTTAAGATGCTCATGAGAGTCCAGGTCTCGCCATTTCTCCCAAGTTTGACAGGAAAATCAAACTGAGAGTATAGTCATTCGGATGAGATAAGTCAAGGTCCAGTTTGCAGCACACACTTGGCACACTGGAAAATATCCTGTGGAACCATGAGTGTTGTCTTCTGACAAAATTTGTAGAATTTGAAATAAATCCAGTCTGATAGGTACATATATATGCATGCACTCAAGACCTGACAAAGCATGTTGGGTTATGCTGCTGGTCAGGCATCTGCCTTGCAAGATGTGGTGTAGGCAGTAGCGAGTATGGATTTGTCTGAATGTAGAGACACCTCCTTTGAAACTGAAACTGCTTACGAAGATCACAATTGGCTTATCTGGCAGTACAGTGTCCATGAGAGGGTGGTTTCAAATCCTGGTCTCACCCTTTCTCCCAAGTTTGACTGGAAAATCAAACTGGGCATATAGTCATTTGGATGAAACGATAAGTCAAGGTCCAGTGTGCAGCACACACTTAGCACACTGAAAAAGAACCCATGACAAAATGAGTATTGTCCTCTGGCAAATTCTGTAGAAGAAATCCACTGAGATATGTACAAAAATATATATGCATGCACTCAAGGCCTGACTAAGCATGTTGGGTTACATTTCATGCTGCTGGTCAGGCATCTGCCTAGCAAGATGTGCTTTGTAGCGTATGTGGATTTTTCTGAAGGCAGTGGCACCTCCTTGAAAATGAAACCCCTCACAAAGATCACAATGTCTTAAGGATGATTGGTAGTGTACGACATTCCCCCAAATCTTACCAGTAACTAAGTGCAATGCCTCCATAACATTCAAAGTGTGGTAATGGTTCTTTTGCAGGGGGGGTGTGGGGGGGGGGGGGCTTTGGGGGGAACATGCCTTTTTTAGAGCTTATATCTACTTGGAAAAAATCTTTTGCAGATCTTTGTGCATTTTTTCCCATCTTTCTTGTTCCTTGGTAATTAAGTTTACACTAATGCAGTGTTTGGTGTCAGAAACAGAGAAATGCACATTCTGGCAGTTGCTTCACATTCTATATTTCCATGATATTGATTCAGGATAAAAACTAGACCATCAAAGTTCCAACTATTAAAGTTCAAAGTTAAGAAGTATTTCTTGTTTGATTTTATGCATGTTTTGATATGCATAAGATATTACATAATGTGAGTGCATGTTCATGAACATAAGTTTTGATCCATCAAGCACAAGCATTTAAATGAGTACAGAACCTCAGTGTGTGTGTGTTGTGAATTTGCATGTATATGACAAGATGTGTGTGGGTTTAAGGGGAAAACTGAGTCGGTGTGTTCTGGTGAGTGGAATATGAATAGTGTGAATGGACATTTCACTTAAAAAGACTTTTTTTTAAGTAACTACTGATTTATACTCTTTGACTTCATGTATTATTTTATTCTGTAACCAGTGTTAAAACTTTCTTCTTGTCCATCAGATCTGACGACATCCTGAATACACAGACAGGGGTAACCACATCCCACAAACAAGTGGAGGGGCAATGCCATGTCAACAGCAGAAAACACCAACAAAAAAACACCTGTCATCACATGATGATCACTTTAAAGTGACCGTAAATACCTGGGTTTAGCCTGTGACTTCAGCAGTGATCTCAGGAGGAAAGGAAAGGGCAGAGTGATAAGAGAGCCAAGTGGAGAGGTGACTTCAACCCCTTGACTGCTGAACCCTGAGGGAGTGAAATCTGTGGTACGACTTTGTAGTGCAAGAGCTGCTACTTGGGTGCTTTCAAGCAATCGTAACTGATTTTGCTGAACAGTTTCAGTTTCAATTTCTCGAGGAGGCGTCACTGCGTTCGGACAAATCCACATACACTACACCACATCTGCTAGGTAGATGCCTGACCAGCAGCATAGCCCAGTGCACTCAGTGAGGCCTTGAGTGCATGCACTTATGTATTTGTGTATCTGTCAGTGGATTTCCACTTCAGAATTTTGCCAGAGGACAATGCTCTCGTTGCCATGGGTTCTTTTTCAGTGCACCAAGTGTGTGCTGCACACAGAGACCTTGGTTTATCGTCCCATCCAAATGACTAGACACTCAGTTTGATTTTCCAGTCACACTTTGGAGAAAGGGCAAGAGCGGGATTCGATCCCAGACCCTCACAGAATCTCTGTATTGGCAGATGATCGTCTTAACCACTCTGCCACTTTCCTCCTGCTCACTGAACAGAAATGATGCAGTCCCTAGAGGAAGGAGTCCAAGTAAAGGATGGTGACCTGTAACCTCCATCGTACCACAGTCAGCATCAACAGCCCTGGACTGATGAGCACACTTGTCAGCAGCAGTCAAGGGGTTAAAGCTTGTCCCCGTTACCTGCCACATAAGAAAGGATCTCCCTTCATTTCTTTTAAATTGTCCTGTCACCTGCCACATGAGAAAGGATCTCACTTCGTTTCTTTTCTTGACTTGGCTAAGCTGGTACTCATTAAGACAAGCTGGAGTGGCTGACAACCAGTTCTTTGCAAAGCAGTCATGGATTCTCTGAGGATCAACACACAGCTCATGTGTAGACATCGCAACACACATTCACACACACAAAGCCTGCGATTGTGGACCTGGATAAACGTGGGTGTGGGGTGAACCTTTGACACATTGCCGGTCTGTAGTTAGCGGCTTCTTGCATTAACAAAAAAAAAAAAAAGAGAGAAAAGAAGAAAAAAGCTGTGAAGGTTTTCAGAGATTGTATTGTGCTAATCAAAGCTGGACTCTGTGTGTGTGTGTGCACAGACTGATTTTGAGAGAAGGGGGTTTAAACCTGGAGGCTTTTCCTACCTGAAACAATTTTTCTTTTCAGAGACAGTCTAGATCATAGCCACAGCTTGTTTTTGCCTACAGATTTTTGTTCAAGAAAAAGAAATAACGCAGACTTTTCCCTTCTCATGAAAACTTTTTTTCCACAGATATTGTAGACCTGGTGCTTCAAGGGGGTGAATACTTGACCATGTATTTATGTTCCCCACCCACCTTCTCTCCCCCAGTTTTCCAGGCCATATGGGACATTGCTGGAATGGTATGCTGCTGGGTTTCAGTGTCAGAATGTGCAGTCTGATTCACATATGCAAAACCACATCTGCATAGAAATCTTTTTTTTTTTTTTTTCTTTTTTTTAAAGCAATTCCTGACCTACACATAAACCCAGTGTTTGGTCAGGCCTTGAGAGTCAACCTCAGGTTTGTGTAAAACATAAAATGAATTGAAATAAATCAAAACTATAGGAAAATTTGGGCTGGGAAAAGTAGGGTATGAAGCAAAGGAGAAAACTACCAATTACTTTACATGGAGTTACACATCTGTGTGACGGGCGCAACAGCCGAGTGGTTAAAGTGTTGGACTTTCAATCTGAAGTCCTGGGTTCAAATCGTGGTAACGGCGCCTGGTGGGTAAAGGATGGAGATTTTTCCAATCTCCCAGGTCAACATATGGGCAGACCTGCTTGTGTCTGAACCCCCCTCCTGTGTATATGCAAACAGAAGATCAAATACGCATGTTAAAGATCCTGTAATCCATGTCGGCATTCGATGGGTTATGGAAACAGGAACATACCCAGCATGTGCACCCCCAAAATCAGAGTATGGCTATCTACATGGTGGGGTAAAAACAGTCATGCACGTAAACCCCACTCATGTACATACAAGTGAACGTGAGATTTGCAGCCCACGAACAAAGAAGAATACATCTGGGGATTGAGAGGAGGGGTGTGTGAAAGAGAGAGCAAAATGGGTGGGCGAGGGGACATTAATAAGCCGTATAAAACTGGTTTAAGGGAATGGGAGGGTGCTAATGGAAGGGGTGGGGTGTTTGGGAATTGGGTTTAAAACTTACACGGACACCAATAAATGATGCATGAATGGTGGGCAGTGAACATGCTGCATTTAGTTGTTTGTAAGAGTCTTCTTCGTTCATGGGCTGCGACTCCCACATTCACTTGTATACATGGGTGGGCTTTTACGTGTATGCCCAACTTTGCCCCTACCATGTGTCTGCAGTCATACTCCGTTTTCGGGAGGTGTTTGTGGGAGTGAGCAGAAAAGCTTGTGGCATTGCCAGGAATGGACAGCTGTGGCTGTGAGACAGATGTTGTGGAACCAAATGAAACTGCTGTAACATCCCCCACCTCCACACACACACACACACTTCCTCCTACCCCCCTGCCCTCCCCTCCCCTCCAGCCTCATTCCCCACAAAGGTGGTCCTGTTCTGAACTTTTAAAAGTAACATATACAAACACACCAGTTAAGACTTTTCTTTTCTTCTGTCTTTTTTTGTTTTGTTTTTGCTATGAGAGCACAGTAAACATGGGAGTTTATGGTCAATACACTGAGTGGTTTACTTTTTTTTTTTAATGATTACTTTGCTTTATCCGTTATGCTATCATGCTGATGATCGTTTCTATGTTCTCCCTCTTTGCTAACTTTCTAGCATGATATATAATTCTTTTTTCATTTAAAGCAATTAAAAATGTGTACACAAGTAGCTTGTTACTTTTACCATTTTTAGAGTATGTTTGTTTCATGGCTAGTGTCAACTTTTTTTCATTGATAATGATGTTTTAAACTTTGTGCATGTTTTGATGCCAGCTTTCATTGTGATAAGATTTCTCCCATGTCATAGCATTGGCATAGTGCTGCACAATGACACTGACAGCCTGTTTGCACTGACCTGGGTGTGTTGCCTGCCTGGGGCTGTATTCAAGACAGAATTCATTTTGCCTAAAGGCAAGATACCTTTGACATGGTTGGCAGCTGCAGGTAGAATTTACATCGAAGGTTAAGTTATCTTGATATTCAAGACATGTGCGGTGCACTCAGGCAGCTAACACATCCCGGTGATTCCCTTCTGCGCATACACTGTTGCTTCTCACTGCACCACAGTTCAGAGTATTGTCAAGAGAGCAAAACACGGGCTATCCGCAAAGCACACCCATTTTCTCCTCAACAGAATCAACGTTACAGAAGGATCCACCTTATTTACGTCTGCTTCATGGGCAGTCACCCTTGGCAGATAGTGAGGGTAAATTGCCTTCGGGTTTGTAGACCACAGGTAGGCTTTTGTGTTCCTGAGTACTGGATACTGCTTACCCTTGGGCAGTTTGCTTTGCCACAGGCAGATTACCCGCAGGTTCACATTTACCCACAGGCATGATGGTCTCTTGAATACGACCCCTGGTCAGCTCAGAATGTATGTTACAGTCATGTTGGTCAGCAAAGATTGTGTGTGTGGTGGATTTGTGTGTGTGTCATGTGTGTATGCAGTAAGTTTTATCTGTTTTTCTGGCATTGAATATGAAAGTATGTAGCTCAGTGTTGTATATATATATATGTATATGGATGTACATGTGTATATAGATACAGTCATCATCAGCTCTGTCTTTTCCTTTTCTTTTCACTCGTTTTTCACACACCTAAGTATCATGTTCCATCGACCTCCATTGAATTCTTTATCTTGAATATTATGCTTTGTGAAACTCAAATGCCATAAAGGTGGAAAGTGCTTGTGGTGAATTTTGTGTATGTGTATTGCATGCCTATTATCTGGATAGTAGTAAGCAGGCCAGTAGCTCATGTTATGAATCTGTTTTGCGTGTATGTGTTTCTGTGGCCCTGAATACCCTATTCTTAGGCTGGCCTTGGTTTCTGTTTCCCTCCACTTCCATGTCTGTAGAGTTCATGTTAAAGTCTTAACTCCCGAGAACAAGGTTTCGGTTGCGCATGCGCACTAGAGCCTATCCATAAAAGGGAAAGGGGCGGAGTTTATCTATAAAAAGCGCGAGCACGTGTCCGGTAGGTTAGTAGATCGTCATATTTCTCTCCGTTTGCATGTTTTACAAACAATGTGGTCGTTTACGGTTGCCAACGTCGAGGGGCTGTCTGCATGCTTTCCAATTCTCACCGGACAGTACCACGTGCTGGTGCTATTTTTATCTGACAGACACGTCTAGCGCAAACACAAACGGCTCTAGCTCCGCCCCTTTTCTCTGCATTCAAATTTTGTATTACGTGTAGCTGACACATTTTGTACTTTCCAAAGTCAATTCAGGTCTAGATTGGAAGCTGCTAGGCAAATCTCGCTCTCTGCCATAAATGAAGCCAAACCGTAGCTTTATTAGGCTTTTATTTTGAATAAACCTTCACCGACGTCACAGTGTCAGACTCTGGTGAGAAACTGGCTTGATTCAAATCGCCCGCCATTTATAGTCCGGTTCAGGCTTTAAGGTCCAAAGTGTCAGTAGGTGTGTGGGAAGATCTGAATGATGTAGTGAGAAGCCCACTTTTAGGATTATGTTGATTTATTCTGGATCTACAACTAAACAGTCATCAGTAGTGTCCTGCATATTTTGAATGAGACCAGTGGCTGGCAAAGTGACTCATGAGCAATGCAGGATCTTCAAGTTTTAAGGTATATTATCACTATATCAGCTGATAGAATGACCTGTATTCTAAATAATGAATTATGGAACTTTATGTGTATTTTACTTTCTGCATGAATATACAAATGAAGGAGGGTGGAGGCACTAGCAGGTCATCATGTATGTTGACCTGGGAGATAGGAAAAATCTCCATCCTTAACCCATGAAGTGCCAATTCCAAGATCGAACCCAGGTTCCTTTGATTGAAAGTCCCAACGCTCTAACCACCCAGCTGTTGCACCCATCAGTATGGAAGTGATTATTTGTTGATCTCTGTCAGTGTCGTTAAGTATTAGTGGGATTTTGGGGTTTGTTTTATTTTGCTTTTTGTAGTATTTTGTTTTGTTTTTTTCATTTATTGTTTTGGAACAAATTACCAGATTTTTATCCTCATATTTGTTCCACATTCTTTTTTGTTGTTGTTAAAGTAAAAAATGATTGACATGTATAACACTCGGACCTAAGAAGACATTGTTGTTTACTGTATATCTGAGTGGCAGAGTCAGGGAACAATTTTGACTTTGTGACAGTGACGGTGACAACATTTGCTCTTTGCTGTTGAACTCTCTCTGTGTGTTTGGGCTGGTGGCCTTCACACACACTCCCTCTCTCCCTCTCACTCTGTTTCTCTTGATTCTATCTCTTTATGAAGTGTTTGTATGTTCTCTGTGCCTTTGTCTTATAAACATCCCCTTTTCTTTTATCTGTCTTTGCCTTGCTCTGCGTTTTTTTCATTCAAGAATAAGAACAATTCATTGCAAAAAGAACTTTAAAACTGTATTATTATTTCAAATAGCTGTGTATATGAATGGTTTGGTTCCTTTTTTTTTTTTTTTTTTTTTTTTTTTTAGTGGTATTTACTGACAGAGAACTATGGTGAAAAACAATCTTATTTGAAGAAAGTTGTGAAGCAGAGACTTATGAAACGCATCCAGTCAAGCTCTTGAGATGAAATGTTAGCGCTTGTGAACAAACATTCTTTGAACAAACTTACGTGACTTGTAACAAGGTAACTTAATCATTCTTGATAGTAAAAACAGAAGGGAATCTGTCATTAAAATGTCTTTCAATAATTGATGTGTTGTATTTTATTTGCACAAATGTTTGTGAATGTTATTCTCATCATTAATGACACTTTGAACATGCATACATTATTTGACATTATTTTAAATCATGTTACTTTAGGAGTGTAATACTGTGTTTTAGAAGTTCAGATCACACAAAACGCAAGCCACCATGGTAGAGTGGTTAGCATCACGGAGTGATAATTGGGAGTATATGGGTTCAAACTAAATCAAAGGCATATCATTGTGGGATACGTTTTTGAGCCTGCTGACCAGCTCATTTCCATAGATTCAAGAGAGCTGTGGGCTGAAATAGGATGACTGGAATGGGGAATACAGAAATATTGCGCCATATTCTGTGGATATTCAAAGATTGATACCTTGCTTTCACAGTGACCTCAGCTTCAAGGGCCCTTTCACTAAATCAAAGGCATATCATTGTGGGATACGTTTTTGAGCCTGCTGACCAGCTCATTTCCATAGATTCAAGAGAGCTGTGGGCTGAAATAGGATGACTGGAATGGGGAATACAGAAATATTGCGCCATATTCTGTGGATATTCAAAGATTGATACCTTGCTTTCACAGTGACCTCAGCTTCAAGGGCCCTTTCACTAAATCAAAGGCATATCATTGTGGGATACGTTTTTGAGCCTGCTGACCAGTTCATTTCCATAGATTCAAGAGAGCTGTGGGCTGAAATAGGATGACTGGAATGGGGAATACAGAAATATTGCGCCATATTCTGTGGATATTCAAAGATTGATACCTTGCTTTCACAGTGACCTCAGCTTCAAGGGCCCTTTCACTTTCATGCCCATGGTGAAGTTGATGTCTGGGGGATTTTTTTATATTTTTTATTTCCATTCAGGGATGAGGGGGGAGAAGTCTTTGGGGTTTTGATTCGTTTTGGGTTTTTTTTCATCAGTTTTCAGTGTCAGCAGAATCGTCATGGTCTACACTCATGGGGAGTAGTTTACTTACAATCTAGCACCGCAATGAAGTGACTACTGTTATCACATATGGAGGGGAGGGGTGAGTACTGCACACAACTGAACGCCACCAAAGTGATTCAACTATAGTGCACGGTCACCTCTGGTGTGTGTCTTGTGATGACCTGACAGTGTGTGAGGACTGTCCAGTGCTGTGACTGCAAGGCAACACACACACAAACACTCGGAACATCATGCTCAGACACACACACACACACAGATACACAAACTTGCATATATATATATATATATATATACACACACAATCCATCTCACACACATATACACACACACACACACACACAGGTTTGGGGTGTTAAGGATAAGAAGTTGTGGGTTGTGCCATTGAAAACAGATGGGCCAGGCCAGGAAATAATTACAAAAACAAAACCAGCACCTACCCCCCAAACAGACACTGTTGTTAATATTTCAGTCTTCTTTTTTTCTTTAACTTGGTCATACTATAATTGTTACGCAATTGTTTCTTGTCCATCATTATAGTGCAGTAACTTGAGGACTATCAGCAGTGCTCTGACCCTGCCCATCATGGAGTGTTTTACCCATGATTGATGATCCTCCACTCACATGATTTGTTTCTACTCTGCACACAGTATATGATGTGGTGGTGACTTGTTTTCTCTCAGTTTCTATTTAATGCACGCTTCACTCTCTTCTCATCACTTTTCACACACGAGCGCGCACGCACACACACACACACACACACACACACACACGAACACACGTAGCGCCCCGGGAAAAGAAAAAGTGGGCGTGGCGTGAGATGTCAGAGTTACGCGGCTTGAAAGCAAAACCGGAAACCCGCTTCTGATGACAGTGACAAGTCAGAAGCTGTGATTGTGTGGATTCAAAAACACCAAAACATTCAAATAATAATCGTCAGAAAGCTCTGGAACTTTGATTACAATGGATAAATTAAAACGAGCTCTGGCTGGAGAAGATGAACAAGAAGAGAAAGGTGTAATGGCACAGGTAATTGATTGAGCGGATGGCTAGGATCCGGCTTGCAGTGTAGCAGACGACTTGAAAAGTGAAACAAATATAGTTTTCCACTGGAACAGAGATAGTATTGTAGTGGGTCCAGTCGAAATACTCGTTTTTTCCTCATTTCTTCCCCTCTACTCCTCTGTATGACTGGCGGAGTGAACCCCCTCCTCTTTTTGAGACTGAAGCGTCAGAATGATGATTGTGGTCGCTGAAGAGGAGGAAGTATTGTGAACGCAACTCACTCCGTGGGAAAGTTGTGGACATTGCGGTTTTCAAATCAGCATGCATCTCAGAAACACCCCAGAGCCTTTCTTCTTCTTCTCTTCATTTCAGTCATTAACTTAAATTTATCCTCAGTGGAGTAGTTTTTACAATAAACATGTAACATTACCAGTGATATAAAACATCTCATGTCAAACATATAATCATAACTGCATCTTAGAAATAAAAAGGAAAAATATAAACTGTCTTGTTTCTGTTTTGAGTTCCATACTGGTATTTCCATTTATTCGGAAAGGATACAGTTGTTTTTAGACAATCCTTGGCTTTTTAAAAAATTCAGTGTTTCAATCAATGCTGCATACTTGAAACATAAAAAATATATTAATTGTTTATTAATTTCTTCTATTTTGTCATAGATAGATACCAAGATAGACCCCACATTATTATCATTTTGAGCATGTACGCCAAATCTTGAAAATAAGCCCTAGGCTTTATGTATACAACACACATGTAAATATCAAAAAGGAAAAATTGAACACAAGATACCAGACATTATTCAAAATTATTCACCCCCCCACCCCCAACCCCCTCCCACTCACTGCATTTATTGTCCTGACATACTCCACCCCAAAAGGGATGTCATCACAGTGTTCTGTGTCCAAAACATCCTGTCTTGATTAGTAAATATATGGTGCCCTGCATTTGTACATGCTGATCTGGGTGATGATAAATAATACTGATACTGTGTTTAAAAAGGTTAAAGGTTCCATAGCTTTTTACAACCATCAGAGTAGTGAACTGACATCCAGTGTGTCTAGAGCTTGGCACAGGATGGCGGGGCCCAGTCCTTTCCTTCTGCCATTTTAAGCTTCACCAACAGAAATCGGATACCCATTCACACACTGGAGGAAAGGGGAAAATCAAAGTAAAGTACCTTTCCCAAGGACAACATCATGTCAAAATGAGGGCTTCGAACCCTGATCACTGGTGGCCACTTGATCAGAAATCCAATGCCAAATGGATTCTAACAAAGCGCTTCTATAAAGTGCTGAATCTTTTGTGTAAAAAAATTCATATTGTTTCAAAATCTCCATATTTAAGTCAGTCAGTCAAGCATAGTTTGAGCTTAGACCATAAAGTATCACAAAGACAATAATACATGTATAAACAATTGTATATATGTAGGGTCTTTGATGTCACAAAACGAGGCCCCACACTTTTCACACATAGATCAGTCCCTGAGTTTTGATGACGCCTCCTTCAAACTGTAAATGAAACTGGAGGATTTTGGATGGGTTCTCCATGTCACCATTTGGACCCAAGTTGCAGCACTCTTTTTAACAAATTTTGATTGAAATGTTGCATGATTCAGATCAATGAAGCCTGATTGAAATGTTGTGTAAATTCAGATCAATGAAGCCTGATTGAAATGTTGCGTGATTCAGATCAATGAAGCCTGATTGAAATGTTGCGTGATTCAGATCAATGAAGCCTGATTGAAATGTTGCGTGATTCAGATCAATGAAGCCTGATTGAAATGTTGCGTGATTCAGATCAATGAAGCCTGATTGAAATGTTGCGTGATTCAGATCAATGAAGCCTGATTGAAATGTTGCGTGATTCAGATCAATGAAGCCTGATTGAAATGTTGCGTGATTCAGATCAATGAAGCCTGATTGAAATGTTGCGTGATTCAGATCAGTGAAGCCTCCACGTTAAGCTGGAGTACGAGGATCAAGCTGTTTGCCGTGTGTTTCATACTGGGGGCTACACTCTCCATTTTGGTAAGTGCCAGATTATAGTTTACATTTAGGTTGGCTGGTGTTGATTGAGTCCACTTTGCTTTACTTTATTGATATCCTTCTTCATTCGTGGGCTGCAACTTTTACGTTTTACTCGTATGTACACGAGTGGACTTTTACGTGCATGACCATTTTTACCCCGCCATGTAGGCAGCCATACTCCATTTTCAGAGGTGTGCATGCTGGGTATGTTCTTGTTTCCATAACCCACGGAACGCTGACATGGATTACAGGATCTTTAACGTGCATATTTGATCTTCTGCTTGTGTATACACACGGAGGGGGTTCAAGTACTAGCAGGTCTGTACATGTGTTGACCTGGGAGATTGGAAAAATCTCCACCCTTTACCCACCAGGCGCCGTTACCGAGATTCAAACCCTGGACCCTCAGATTGAAAGTCCAACACTTTAACCACTTGGCTAATGCGCCCGTCAATATTGATACCCACTTTGCTTTATTTCATTGATTCCACTTTGTTTTATTTTATCTTTTCTAATCATTCTACTTTCCATAACTTTGTGCCATGACAGAGTCTGTTCTGTATATTATAAAAAGTGTTTCTTACAAAAAGAGCTATATGTGAATAATACATAGTGGGGGAAAATCAGATGAGAAGAAACTCTAGTGTATACAACAACAACAATGAAGTTATAGCTTTTAATATATAGTATAACATATCGTGTATGTTGTCTTGTGTTTGTTTGTTTGTTGTTGTTTTTTAAATCATCTGTTCATTTATGGTTTTTTGTTGTTGTTTTTTTCCCCTATATATATATATATATATATCTGTGACAATTTAAGATTTTTTCCAGTGATGTTTTGAAGGGTCTTTGGTTCAGCATATATCATTATTGCACTGATGTACATGTATACACACAGAGGCACAGACAGGTGCACTTACACACACAAACACATACACACACACACACACACACACACAACACACACTCGCACACACACGCACACACACACACACACACACACACACACACAAACACACACAAACACACAACACACACACACACACACACCGCACACACACATAAGCATGGCATACACCAACAGACTCACAGACACACACAAACTTAGACAGACATGCATGCTAGCGCACATATAATCTCATTCACACACACACACACACACACACACACACACACACACATATACATACGCACGCACGCACACGCGCACACACAATCACATACACACACACAATCGCACACTCACTCACACTCACACTCACACACATACACATACTGTTTTTCAGACACTTATGAATAAATCCTAAAACACATAATTGGATGTTCCCATGTCTGTTCTCAGGGCACCAGTCTCATTTTCCTGGGGAAAAAGGGGCTCATAATATTTGCCATCCTGTACACACTCGGCAATGTACTGTCTTTGGCCAGGTAAGAAATCAATCAATCACTGAAATGACTGAAACATCCAGTGCACTGAAATTTTCCTCCAGGTTCATCATGATAATGATAACAACAGTCATTCCTGTTGTAGAAGTAAATCACATTACTCACATGTATAATCCAATAAACTTAGTTATCACAACAGCTTCCTTTATTCGAATAGGTACATACTTTGCCATCAGACTGTGTATTTGTGTGCACATGTCAGTGTGTGTGTGTGTGTGTTCATTGTTTAGTTTAACCCCTTTTCTGCTGCTGACAAG
>NC_134898.1:44085796-44118296 GCF_041734735.1 Babylonia areolata | reverse complement strand
CATCCGTTATGCCAGGTGAGTCATAGGTACAGGTAATCTGTTTATATCGTGCTGTTACATCCCTTATGCCAGGTGAGTCATAGGTGACAGGTAATCTGTTTATATCGTGCTGTTACATCCCTTATGCCAGGTGAGTCATAGGTAACAGGTAATCTGTTTATATCGTGCTGTTACATCCCTTATGCCAGGTGAGTCATAGGTGACAGGTAATCCGTTTAAAATGTGGGTGTTTGGTCTGGGGTTGGTTTTTCTGTTGTTCTACTGTGCTGACTGACTGTTGTGTGCCTGTGAAAGACGTAGAATTGAGGACCACGACCACAGAGTCAAACTTCTGCTCATGTGTTTTGGCAGAGATTTTTTTTTTTTTTTTTTTTTTTTTTTTTTTTTTTTTTTTTGCTAATTATTTACCAGAAATTTTAATCAAACCTAAATGATAATGATAAATCTCTCCGTTTTTTAATTTTAATTTCTTTTCTTTTTTCTCTCTCTCTCTCATTTCAGAGATGTGGTGAAGAAGTGTTGTACATCGTGTTTAGAGTGAAAAGCACGGTGCGTGGTTGTTCCTGGTTCTGTAAGCTGTGACGCCACATCGCCTGCACCCTGATCATGTCAACATTCAGTCGTCATTTTCTTCATCATCATTGTCGTCATCGTCTGTGTTGGCCACAGATTTGCCTCTGTGGCCTTCCTTGCACTGGAATGGCTGTCGAAGAGAACAGTATCAAAATCGTCTCTAATCTTGTTTGGTTTTTATTTTTTTATGGTTATCTTTTATATATTGAGGGATGTGATGATTTCAAACTGCTTTATTTCCAGACGTACAGATTGCACACTCATGCACAAGCACACACTCACACATACAGCACTCACATGCGTGCGCAAAAGTATGCGCACAGACACAGACACATCGACATGCAAATGTAATGAGTCGTGTGCATGTTTGTGTGCATGCAGGTTCATGTTTTCACGCACATTTACATGTATGTGCATAATGCAGCCACAATTTTGTTTATCATGTGAATTATGAAATGTTAAGTAATCTTTTTGTTCTGCAGCCTCAGCTTAAACACCACTGGTGTCTTTGTATTTCCTTGTTTTGTTTTTTCCCCTGCTTTCTATGGTTTTGTTGGTTTGATAAATGAGTATACTGGTTATTCATATGTATCATTGTTTTGGTTATTTATATCAGTTTCAGTTTCAGTTTCACTTTCTCAAGGAGGCGTCACTGCGTTCGGACAAATCCATACACGCTACACCACATCTGTTGAGCAGATGCCTGACCAGCAGCATAACCCAACGCGCTTAGTCAGGCCTTGAGTGCATGCTTACATATTTGTGTACCTATGAAAGTGGATTTCATTTTACGTAATTTCGCCAGAGGACAACACTCTCGTTGCCATGGGTTCTTTTTCAGTGCGCCAAGTGCGTGCTGCACACGGGACCTCGGTTTATCGTCTCATCCGAAAGACTAGACGCTCAGTTTGATTTTCCAGTCAAACTTAGGAGAAAGGGCGAGAGCGGGATTCGAACCCACACCCTCACGGACTCTCTGTATTGGCAGCTGAGCGTCTTAACCATTCTGCCACCTTCCTCCCTTCCTTATATCAGTACATGTCTAGGTATATCTACATACTTGTATTTTTAAAACATTTTTGTTTCTTGCTGGCTGTGAAGTTGCTTTCTCCTTGGTTTTTTTTTTTTTCATGTTTATGGAATAAGACTGCAGAGGAGATAGTCCTTTGAAATACCAATCTATTCTGATCCCTTTATTTATTTAGTTGTTTATTTATCTATTTATTTATTTTGTTTGTTTGTTTATATACATCAGCATCTGAAGATTGATATATGCTGATGGAAGCATAGAGCAAACAGTATTGACGGAACTGAGCAGCTTTTAATCACAACCCTGTTTGATAAAAATGGAACATTTGTGTGCGTATGTGTGAATGTTAGTGTATGTGAGTGGTTGAGCGTGTGTTTTTGATACGTGTAGTCTCTGCTGCTATAGTGTATGAAAGATATAATACATGAAAAAGAAGAGCAAGATGTACTTTTCATGATGCCATTGCTAGTATGAACTTCAACTGTTCACAGTATTGAATCGGTGCTGTGTGTGACAAACAGATATTTATTGTTTGTATATTTTCCTTCTCATCATCCGCGAAAGATGTTCACACGCACTGTCACAGTTTGGTATCAATGCCACTAACACACTGATGGAAAACATAGCAGTGGGGAGGTCACTCCATTTGACAAGCAGAACAAATGCAGTCTTTGACCGTTGGCCTCCCAGTCCCACAGCGCTCCAGGAGCCAGTTGCATTGCTTGCTTCTAACTTTTTGACAGTTACACGTGACTAAATGCCTACGTTGACCAAACTATGCCATTGGTCAGTTCCATACTACACGCAGTTAGTAGCTGGTTACGACCATACTAGGCTCTTCCGTCCGAGCAACGCAACTGGCTCCAGGACAAGTTGTGGGGAAGGGCTGCAGAGACCCCCGGCAGACTGCGGACTTTATAACCTACTTTGGACTTGACCGTCTGAACATGGGCTGGGAATGCTGAAGACTGTTTACTGATTCATGACAAATGTCACACTAGATATTTTCCTTTTTTCTTTTTTTTTCTGATTTGTTGGGCTTAAGATCTGACTCAGAGCACATTGGGTCTGTGCATCTGTCCTGTTCTTTGTGCTGTGGTATACATGGACAGTGGTATATCCCTCAGAAAATTGTTGAGTAAAACTGCACTCTAGAGTAAGGAGTTTCTGCAAGATAAGAGATACATCTCAAGCTCCAGTATCCAAACGTTGAAAAAAATAAAGAAAGAAAGAAAGAAATTTTAAAAAAACAAAAAAACTCTTTCATTTCAGAAGGAGGTTTGTTTGTTTGTTGTTATTTTCTGTTTGGTTGGTTGGTTTTCTCTGGGAGAGAGGAAAAGTAAAGAGGGATTATTTGAACCTTTATTAGGACACTGGTTATTTCTAAAGCTATAGAATAATGTGTAAATGAATGATAAATGTACAGTTTCTTTAGGATTAAACGCAAGCTGCAGCTTTAGTTAAACATTTGTTATAACATTGCTTTTGGGTTTTTTTTTAGCACAATAGAATTATGTGTAAATGAATGATAAATGTACAGTTTCTTTAGGATTAAACACAAGCTGCAGCTTTAGTTAAACATTTGTTATAACATTGTTTTTTTTAAACACAATAGAATTATGTGCAAATGAATGATAAATGTGTGTCATGAAATTACTTTATTTTTTTGTTGTTGTTGTTTTGACATTTTGATTAAGCACAAGTTGCAGCTTTTTACTGTATAAAAGATGAAAAGTCTATGAAATTTGTTCCATATTAAGATACCTGTTTGCTTTATCAGACAAGAAAAAATATTTCGATTCCATATCCTCTTCTTTTTTTTATATATAGATTTTATGCGAAACTTTACATTTTTTTTACTTTTATACAACTACTTTTTTTTCTTTTTTTTTACACACAAAATATAAGCATTTACATAAAGAGGCAGTGATACATATGGCACACTGCTGATCAATATGTTTGCGCCATCTTTATCCATATCTTATAAAACTTTATTTCAGTGCCTTGTATTGTTGATGGTTAACAGGATTTTTATATCACATCTAAGTGCAAAAGATTAATAATGTTCACAAGTTACCTACTAGAGTGATGGCCTAGAGGTAACTTGTCCCCCTAGGAAGCAAGAGAATCTGAGCGTGATGGTTCGAATGACGGCTTAACCGCCGATATTTTCTCATCCTCCACTAGACCTTGAGTGGTGGTCTGGACACTAGTCATTCGGATGAGACAATAAACCGAGGTCCTGTGTGCAGCATGCACTTAGCGCACATAAAAGAACCCATGGCAACAAAAGGGTTGTTCCTGGCAAAATTTTGTAGAAATATCCACTTCGATAGGAAACACAAATATAATAAAAATTTTTTAAAAAACTACACGCAGGAAAAAATACCCAAAAAATGGGTGGCGCTGTAGTGTAGCGATGTGCTCTCCCTGGGGAGAGCAGCCTGAATTTCACACAGAGAAATCTGTTGTGATAAAAAGAAGTACAAATACAGTAAGGGACAATCCAGAAGTTCTCCAAGGCCTGACTTCATCCTGTTCTCTTCAGAAACTGATTTTGCAAACTTTAGTCTGTTTTCTCAAACTGGGGTATTATGCTGCATGCTTCTTCATGAAAATTAGATTCGTTTCTGGTTCCGTTTGTGCTAACTCTGTACTTAGTAAAAACTCAGATTGCAGCCTCTGTGCCACAACACATACAGATTTTTTTTTTTTTTTTTAATTTACAAGAGGATTAATTAATGAATCAGCATCAAAAACAAATGTGGAATGTTTAATCCAAATTTTTTATACATACCATTGATATTTGTAATATGAATGGTTTGTTTTCTTGAAAAATATTACTTTGTTGTTGCAAACTAGAGTACAGTATCTAAAAAATAAAAGTGATTTGTTATTATTCTCCTTTGAGTTATACTGGTGAAGCATAATGCAATATTTTCATCCAGTCAAGCATAAAATTGTATATTTTGACATACTGGTATTTTATTGTGTAAAAAATGTTATTTTCTATACTTTACTGACAAACACTTGAAAATAAACTGAAAGAACTCCGGAACTTTGGTCAGTTCAACAATTTGTATCTGGCACACCCATCATAGGGGAAGCAAGTCTTCTGGAACTGTGATAATGTGGAGTTGTTCCCCTTACATAACTCAACTGCAGGTCTCAGTCAAGCTGGACAGTGCAAAGGGCCATATTTTTCATACAGATCAGGAAATTTGTTCTCTCTCTCTCTGTCTCTCTCTCTCTCTCTGTGTCTGTCTGTCTATCTCTCTCTCTTTATTCAGGTATGGTATGTTTGATAGATCTTTACTTCATCACAAATGCTGCAACTAGTTCAAAGAGGTGTGAAAGCATGCAGACTGATCCATATGTACGCTACACCACATCTGAATTTTTTTTTTCTTAAGCAAATACAAAAAAAAAAGGAGCAGCCCTACACATAAACCCAGCTGCCTGCTGCCACAAACTTCATGGGAGAGGGGTCTCTTACCCCTTCTCTAACTGTGCCTTCACAGAAATATTTGTGTATAAAAAAAATAATTTAAAAATTATGACATTTTTTCTGGCCTTACCTGATTGTGGACCAAGATGCATAAGTCATTACTTTGATGACAAGCAGTGTGTTATATGTTTTCTGTGGTGTGTATATTGAACTGGGGGAAAAATCTATATATATTTTTAGTATTTCTGCAGTTTAGCTTATCTGACAGAGTAATAAATTCATCTGTTGTTATGTATATTAAACTAATCAAAATCAATATTTTTGGTATTTCTACAGTGTGTGGCTTATCTGAGTGAAAGTATTCCATCTGTATTGTTTGAGAGAGAGAGAGAGCATGTGATTTGTTTTGAAAATAATATGATTATAGTATCATTAAATCTTAAGAAGATTTTGACTTGTATTTAACTGGTTTCATTTGCCACAGAAACATTTCATTTTGAAAAGGGACTTACAATTTGTAAGAAACACTTATGATCATATTTAACTGGTTTCATTTGCCACAGAAACATTTCATTTTGAAAAGGGACTTACAATTTGTAAGAAACACTTATGATCATATTGTACTTTACTTTTAGTGCATATTTTGCTACATACGTTTTGTACACTATTTTGTTAAATCCCGTTTCCATGGACTTTTCTTGATCGTATCTACGATCATGCTGTGCCTGATACATTTAAGATGTACATAAGTGTTGTTTTTGAAAAAATAGATATATGTATTATAGAAATTATGTACATGAAACTTGACATATTTGAGGCTAGTGGGTGAGGTGATAGATATCAAACTATATGACATTCAGAACATCTTTGGAAATCATTCTTGTGTTTGAACCTCCTCGCGTTCTTAACAGAAGTTCTTAACCGTTTCTGTACTATTTCTGTTCTTACAGTTTGTGAAAACTGTTCTTGAAGCCCATATTATAAAGTACATTAAGAATGTAGTCTTTCACTTAAATTGTTATAATTTGCTGAACTTTTTTCTTGTTGAAGGCTGTTGTTTTGTATGTTCGTAAAGAAACTGTTATTTTTTCGCATTCCTAAATAAACTGTTGTATCTTCATGTGCATTGAAAGAGAAATGTCTGTTCTCATCATTCTTGCGCAGAAGGTTCCTGCTTTTTGTGGGCTTTGTGAATTTCTGTCTCATTTTATCAGTAGAATAATGTGAAGTTCAGATTATCTTCCACTGTTCATAAAATCTGTTCACACTGTCTCTTGTCTGTATGTCCCCGAGAAAAAGCTTGGTTTTCATTGTGTTCTTGGCTGAGGAGAGAAATGCCTACTGATTTTGCCTCCTCTGCAGCTTTGTTTTGATATTTGCCAAAATGTGTCTCGGACGGTGTGTAATGCAACTTCATTGCTTTACATCTTGTTATAAATGTGTGAGTTACAGTTATAATGAACTTGTGCATGTATGTATGTATGTATATCTGTCTATATATCTATCTATGTATGTATACACACACACACACACATATATATATATAGATATATTTATGTGTGTGTGTGCGTGTGTTTGATTGCGAGTGTGTGTATGTGTGTGTGTGCATGTATGTGTGCTTGTGTGTGTGTGTGTGTGTGCGTGCACACAAAAATCTTGGAAGACAGTATGTTCAGCTATCTTTCTAGTCTCTGTAATGAAGTAACATTGTGCATGAACTCATCATCTTGGTATCCATAAATACACATACTTAACAGTGTATGTCCTACCTATAAAATAAAAAAAAGGGCGGGGTGGGGTGGGGGGAGTACTGCATAATCATGCATGTTCTGACTTAATTTCATTCTTCTAGAATTGTGGTGTTAAACATCAAGTTTTGAAGACCTTTTTAAAGACAGCTCATGGAATTGTTTATAAATGTAAATTCAGGGTGTTCTGTATTGGGTAAGTTTTATGAAAAATATATTTTAAAAAGTTTTTTGTCTTCTTCTGTGTTTGAGGCATTGTATTTTGTATATTTGGTTTTGCTTGGCTATTTTTGTATCCAGTTAACTAGTTATGGAGAGGCAGTTCTGCTTAAATCAGATGTGCGTTTTAAATGTTATGAAAATGATCACATTAACAATTTTGAGGCTGGGGCCATGCTTAAAAAAAATTGAACGAGAAGAAGAAATATTCTCATGTGCATGCTCACAAAACACACACACACACACACACCAGAAAACATATAAAAACAAGACAATTTATACAGTTTTATTTCATTCCATATACTCGGTTATCAAAGATTTTTTTCAACCCTATAATTGTATTTATATTCATCAAAATAAACATTTTATTCATTTTTCCTATTTCTTTAAAATAGATGCGCACTTCCAAGCATGCAACACACACACACGTAATGCAGACAACTGTCAAATGTGACACACACACAAATGTAATGCAGACAACTGTTAAACACATGGAGAACATTTCTCATTAGCAGATGGCAACATTTTTTTTTTTTTTTTTACAAAAAATATTGCCTAAAATAAAGAGTAATGTTTTCACCATGGCCATAATTAATCCACGATTCGTCGTTGTCCGAGAGTAACAGTGAAGCAATCTAGACCCGGGGCGGATGGTGCGTTTCATCTCGACCCAAACACGCCTGGGTTGCGTTGATTCATGAAATTAAAATAAAACGTTTTCTTTACTTCACGCAGTCTGTGGGGAGCAATATTAATGTATGATTATGAAACCTTACAAATAATTTGTGCCCCACAGAAAAAGTGAATGCTCATGAATTTTGTTAACTAATGGCGTAAAAAGAAATAACAAATTAAGAAACCTATCCTGGCATTTGCTTGCCAATAAGAAATATTATGTAAATGAAAAATTAAAAAGCTGGTGGGCTATTCATTTCAAATCTGCATTGTGGTGTGTGTGTGAGAGAGAGAGAGAGTTGGTGAGTGAATGTGTGCGTGTGTGTGATTTGAGTGAGTGTGTGTGTGCATGTGTGTATGTTTGTGTGTGTATGTGTGAGTGAGAGTTCTTAAATTTAATGTCTATTCACTGGAAGTGTTATTAGACTGAAAGAAGAGAGATAGTGGATCAAAGATGGTGGTGTGTAATAAAATGAGGTGTTATAGGAAGGAAAATAGGTGTATGCATATCAAGTATTAACTTACAACAATGTAAATATAAGTAACTACATTAATTAATAAATCAGGTGGTTGGTTTATTGATTGATTAATTAGTCTGTGAGTGAGTGTGTGTGTGTGTGTGTGCACAGTGTTGAAATTTCATTAAACTAACAGGTATGCAATTCCAATAAATCATTATGATATCTGGAAATAAATAGCATTTTAAAAGATTAGCCATAAATTGATCCAAATCAAGTTGGACTCTGTATGAGAATCGTTTTGCTTTAAAACATCCCACACAGCTTCTGACACTGATTATAAATTACAGAGGAGAACAAAAGCAAGTTAATCTGTTATTCAACCCATCAAACCCTGGAAATGATGAAAATAGCACAGAATAAAACAGTAAGCATACTTCACACATGAACAATTCAGAACAATTTCCACAGTTTGGGACATTTCTGCACAGTCTCAAAGTTTCCTGTGCTAATTTTGCCACAAGGTGATTTCCATTCATACTTTTATTCTTTCCCCCCCCCCTCCATAAGTTTATTTTTCCCACACTTGTTACACAAATGTCACTACAACTATGGTCATGCAAAAATATAGATTTCTCTTCCTGATGAAATTTATAAGAATAGTATTTGTTTTCTTATTATAAAGTTGATGAACATTGTATAAAAATGCACACACACATATATCTGCAGATTGTGTAGCAAACGAAATTTTTTTATGTTAATATGCGTGAATGCTTGACATGAAATTTGTGTGCATCAATAGTCTAAACCAGATGAGAATGAATGGCAAGCTGAAGTAAGTACTTGTATTTACTTTGAACTACATACTGGGTGTAAAAAAAAAAAAAAAGTACTTTGCCTTCAAAGATCGTTATTTTTATAGTACACTTTTCCTGTATACAATCCGATGGAATGTATAATTTTTGGACATGTGAATTAACTGATGGAATGTGTATGAGTATGCACATGAATCAGATTCTTTGTATACTTTACACATAAAATATAATCTATAAAACATCGTTAAAACAATGAATATATTTACACAAACACAAACAAGTACTACTCTCCTTGTAAGTCTATCCTCTCTGGCCAAAAAATAAACACGTATACACGAATGCATGCTTGCGCCATGCGTGCACACACACACGCACACACACACACTGTACACACACACAGACAAACAGACACACACACAATTAAAAAAACAACAAACGCTACACACATTCTATTCACCTTCTCCCCCCCCCCCCCCCCGTCTCCCCCCTCTCCCTCTCAGTAATATTAGTCATCCACCATTGCATAATAATAGGAGAACGCGAATATTTCTAAACCTGCAAACAACACAACCATGAGATTACGTACAAAGGAACAATAAGATCAACAACAGTAAAACTACGCTGTTGTTGTCATTGTTCTCTGAGGCAGCGAACAGGTTTCAATGAATCGTGAGAAGACAAAACCACCAATAGGACGGAGTCTGTATGGGGCATGAGGGAGGAGAGAGAGAGTACAGCGTTGGGAAAACATTTCCCACATGTGATCGTGGGGGAGGCCTCCTGCATTTTTTTTTTACTGTGACTCACGCACGCGCGCGCGCGCGCACACACACACACACACACACACACACACACAACATATACAGTCCGCGTCCTCAAATCGAGTGTGTGTGTGTGTGTGTGACCGTCCTTTTCCCTTCTCCCTTGCCCCAAACACCGTGACACACACACGAACGATCAACATTTCTTTGACCATCCGTCCTTGTAATTGCTATATCGGGCTAAAAGCGAACTATAAGCGTGATGCAAGTATTAGTATTTTATCCTTTTCTTAACATTTCTTCAGTCAGCAGTTTCCAGTCCAGCAGAGACAGATGATCAATCGATCGTAGGATGGTGGTGGGGGCGAGGGGGAGGGGCGGAGGGTTGGGGAGGGCTGGCAGGGGGAGGATAGGAATGGGACTGGAAGGATGGGGGGGAGGGGGCGGGAGGCAGAACTCCCGTTGTTACTTAGTGTACACTGGTTGATGTTTTTAATATTATCACTGTCAACATTACACAGCAACCTGACACACACATAATCACAACACTGTTACAACAGTACACCCAAGTTTGTAAAACCAGTCCTCCTTTCACGCCGAAAACCGAAAACAGAAAGAAGGGGGTTGTGGGGTGGGATTTGAAGCGTCCATGGCAAAATAACTAAATATTATCAGCGGCGTAGTTGACTGGCAAAGCTCTCATGCAGTGCGTCAAATGCCCAGCAATCATATAGGTGTCACTTGGAAAGGCAATACCTATTTCATGACGAAGAATGTTTGTAATCAAGTGAATACATAATAATGTTTGTTGACTTTTCTTCTTTCTAACACCGATTTCAGTTACTACAGAACTGGAAACATTTGCCTGTTTTCTAGTTTGCATAACAGTGAGAGAAGGAGAAACGACAAAAAAAGGAACGTCCAGAGTCTGACAGACAAACCAGCATCAGACTTAATCTGCGCAAAGGCTGGGAGAGACTGCCATTCTCGAACAGGACTGTCAAGCCACAATCCTCACTGTGCCAGGAGCAAAGCCCAGAGCACAAGTCCATAGTCCTCCAAGACTGATGAATGCCTAAAAAATAATAAATTTAAAAAATGTTTAATCTAAAAATTATGGTAAATGTCTAGTTTTGATTACTTCTCTCCCTTGCTGTGTCTGCACGTGCATGCGTGTGCAGCAAGCATGGGACATAATTCAGGCATATGCGCACGGAAGACGGGTTGGCGGGGGGCTGGAGGGGGGTGGGGGGGTCAGATAGGTTACCGCGTAGCTGGGGCAAAAAGTCAGAATTTGTACTAGGTTTGCCTCTTTTTCTTTTTTTAAACACAGATCAAAAACAAATGACAGCGACTGATGAACAAAAGCCGCAGAACAGGAATTTGACGAACAATGAGCTTTGAGTTTGTACTGCCATGCACAGAACTACCGGCAGGACGGCACTGTGAAAATGTGCTGAGATCTTGGTGTCTGTGATCAAAAGCACCTGAAGCAATGACAGAAATTGTTGGTGTGAAGCCATTGAGGTGATCATCAAGTTACAGGTGGTTAGGAGGAGATATCTCTCTCTCTCTCTCTCTCTCTCTCTCTCTCTCTCTCTCTCTCTCGCTCGCTCGCTCTCTCTCTCTCTCTTGTTGTCACTCGCTCTTCTCTCTCTCCCACTCTCTTCAGATCTTTACCTTCATCTCTATCTCTCTCTCTCTGATCTCCATAAATCTCTCTCTCTCTCTCTCTCTCTCTCTCTCATACACACACACACAGAGGGATATATGGGAAAACTACGTTTAAACACCAAGATGAAAAACACAACTACAAGCGAGCAGGGCGGCAGGAAAAATGTTTTGGTATAACCACCCTCAGCAAACAACAACAAACAAGCAAAAAATAACACAACACGCAACAACAAGAAAAAAACAACATAAATAACAATTTCCTCCACCCTTCCTCCCTGAAAAAAAATGTAACAATCTTAAACAGTAGACTAAAGCATCAAAAACAAAGGGATGGCGCGGGGGAGGGACTGGGGCCGAAAGGGGTTAACATCTTCAACAAAAAATCTATTAACGCTTTCTCCTCGACACGACTCGCGTGCCCTCGTTGCAAAGCTCGACACACTGTCACGGCTGTCACTATTTATACAGCAACAAAAAACAAGGGGTGAGGAGAAGTGGGGGGGGGGGGGGTGTTAGAAAATTAGTTATATATAGACAAACAACCAGCGATGATGATGACAATGACGATGGTAATAATAATAATAATGATGATAATAACAACAACAACAACAACGATGATGATGATAATAATAATATATTAATAATGATCTTTTTTAAATAACAACAACAATAATAATAATGATGATAAAGATATCATAGCCATCTAAGGCCAATGGGGCAATGAATGTACACAGCTCGGCATAGGAAGGCAGGGCCCAATCCTCTCCTTCCGCCGTTTTAACATGTCATCCCCAACCGGAAGTCAGGTACCCTTTCACACCAATGTGGGAGGAGTGAGAAAAATCGGAGTAAAGCGCCTTTCCCGAGAGCGCAACACCATGCCGAAACGGGGGCCTCGAACCCTGATCACTGGTGAACACTGGGCCAGATGCTGCCACGGCGCCTCAAAATCAAGATGAATATCATCATTAACAACAAATGATGATGGTGATGATCAAAAAGAGAAAGAAAAAAAACCCTGTCCTTTTGAACCTTCCAAATGTACACCAAACCCAAATGGCACAGATAATCTTTCGCAGTCCATAACAGAAAACGGCCACGTGACAAAGTCCAATTCACTTCCACGACATAAAGTTGCAGAAAGCGGGAAACGTGGGAGGGGTAGTTTACTGGGGGGGGGGGGGACACTTTTTTGGGGGGGGGGGGGGGGGGGGGGGGGTGATGGCCAATAGCCCAGGGCATGAGACAAAGAAAACAGGAAGATGTGAAATCTTGACGATGTAACTTTTTTTTACTGAAAGAAAATGAAGAGAAAAGTTAGGGGAGGGGGTTGGGAGGAGGTTGTTGTCGGTTGTTGTTGGTTTTGTTTTGTTTTGTTTTGTTTGGGTTTTTTTTTGGAGGGAGGGGGCGAGAGGGGGTTGTTTGTTTGTTCGTTTGTTTTTCCAGTGAGAAGAAGAATGAGTATAATAATATTATATCTGAATACAGCTCGTAGACTCAGTCTGAGGGACTGATGTGATCATCAGGAGAACACAACTTTCCTTGGTTTCCCAGTCCCTGGAAGTGGTGACTGGTAAATACCATCAAGTTTATGAGTGTTTGATAGCAGCAGAACTCGAACACGCGTGTGCGTGTGCAAGTTGATACGCCGGGCTTCAGTGTGCTGAACACAGCACCAGTCCATGAAGCAGCGAAACACACAAAACACAAAGGAGGAGGTGGTTAGGGGGGAGGGGGGGGGCGTGGGTATGACACGCACTCACAAATAGGGAAGATGGGGCGTTTGGGGGAGGGAAGGGGGAGGGAAGGGGGAGGGTCTCCTCTCTCGCCAAAACACAACGCGTCGACTCTCACAAAAGAGTTAAACCCCTCCTTCGTACTTCCACGAGTCCTTGTCAGCAGAGCTCTTGCCGCCTCCCGACATGGACCTGATGGTGGTTTTGATGCTGTCCAGAATGGACATCACCGCTTTCTCGTCCACCGGCTTCTTGCCCTTGACCTTTCCCGGCGGCAGGTGCCCCACCACCTTCTCCCCCATCAGGTACCCGTCCTCAGAGGCGATCATCTCCACGGACTCCGCGCGAAGGGTGTCTGTGGACGAGTACATGTCGTCGCCCTGCTCGAAGATGGGGTCGAAGCGAATGTAGGTGGAGGATGTGGTTTTGGCCTTGTCCTTGTCTTTGGCGCCCTTGCCGGACACTTTGGTCATTCTCTTCACTTCCGGGGAGGGGGTCTTGTCCGCTCTCAACAAGTTCTGCACCTCGGGCTTCATCTTCTTGCGGGAGGAGTGGATGCCGGCGAAGCCTTTGGAGGAAGAGGAGGAGGAGGAGGAGGGGTGTTTGGCACTGAGGGAGGAGGAGGAGGAGGAGGTTCGGCCAGAAGAGCTGTCGCTGTCGTAGCACTTGAGCTGGTCGATGTCCGTGATGCCCATGCGGCGCGTGTCGCGGCTCCCCGACGCCCTCCTTCCGCCCCACGTGTTGGCGGCGTCCATGCGGTCATCGGACCACGGGTCGTCGTCCCGGGTGGCCAGGCGGTACGAGGAGTTCCGGGTGGCCACGTCCCCCACAATGCCCTGCGTGTTGCGCACCGCGTTGCGGTAGGAGTCCGCGCGCGTCACCCCCACGGCTTCTGCCGCCACCCCTGTGGGGCAGGACAGGCTTTTGGACAGGCACGTGCGTTGCTGTGACTGTGAGCGTGAAGGAGGACCTAGCCCCGCCGTCGTCTCCGCTACAGACTGTGACCGTGTCTTGGGTCTCACGGACCCGTCACCGCCGGGTCTGCTGGTCTGATGGAGCTCGTTGGGTGCTGCTGCCCTGTACAGATCCGACGTGGGGGTGCGTGCATCCAAAGTCTGAGAGACTCTGAGGGGTTCGTGCTTCTGCCCAATCGACAGCTGTGATGGTGGGGTAGAGGTTCGAACCTTTCTGGGATCGTCACTGTACACACCACCCTCTTTACCAACAACGTCTGTATCATGCAGCCGGGTGGTGAGTGGTGTCACGTCTTTGGCTGAGTGCGCCGGGTGGTGGTGGTGGTGATAGTGAAGGTGGTGAGTACCCGCACCAGCCGTGGTGGGCGTGGTGGGAGAACTGAACCCGCTGTCCTCGGAGGGAGTCCTGTTGCTCCCCCGACCCACGACCCACGACGCCGGCACCGCCTGCGTGCTGGCGCTGGCAGAGAAACTGCCCAGGGACTGTCTTCCAGTGGGGGTCAGGGAATTGCTCCGTGACGACGACGATGACGACGACGCCGGAGGGTGGGAGGAGCCGGGCGGTGACTGCCGGCCAGGGCCCCCGGAGGAAGAAAAGGAGGAGGAGGGGAGCGGGGGGTGTTTGGGGGGTGGTCCAGCCAGGGTGACGGGGCTGACGCGGTACGTGTCGTGCTGCAGGCGCGGGGAGTTGGTGGGCGTGGCCTGGTCCCCGGGGCCCAGCGTCAGGGTGGACGTGCTGGGCGTGGAGCGGCCGCTGGACATGGACACGTACGTCAGGCTCGAGTCGCCGTCCACGTCAGACAGCGCCGCCGCGGAGCTGCTCGAGCTCAACGTGTCCCGGGAGCGGTGACCCAGCCCCGCGCTCATGTCCAGGTACCCGCCCTGCCCGCAGTCCGACAGGGAGGGCAGGGAGGACTCGCTGCTGGACACAGACCTCCCCGAGGACCCTGAAGACCTGCTGCCCACGCCCGTCACCTCGGACACGGCGTACAGCTGGGAAGAAGGGGCGGACACTTGCTTGGTCAGTGCGCGGGGATGAGCACCCTGCGAGGACTGGCTCTCACACTCCTTGACGGTGGACTGGAGGTTCGAGTCTCCCTGAGACGCAGACTTGGAGTGGAGCCTGGCTGACAGAGGCAAGGACAATCTGAAGGCCGTGGTCTTCTTCTTCGCCGAGGCGTCGCTGCTGCAGTCCACGGAGGAAGAGGAGGAGGTGGACGAAGCTGGGTGCAGAGGGATTTCAACACCCTGCTGCGTGTGCTGGTCAAACATGTTGACCACGGGAGCGAAGTTGAGAGTCTTTGGCTTCAAGGACTCTGCCGGGGACTTGTCCCTCTTGAGGATCCCCACGGAAGGAGGGGGCTGGTGAGAACGCCGGGAGCGTGGCCACGAGTTGCAGTGGTCAGCCGCGTCCTCCTCCCACACCTTGGACTCCAGGTAGCGTCGCGGCAGCGTGCTGCAGCTGAACACTGTGTCACATCCCTCTCCTCCCTTTCCATCGCCCCCCAGCACAGCACAGCCACCGTCTGTCAGAGATGTGGGGACAGCCACGTCGCCATGACGACCCTTCAGCAGCGAGGCGGAGGGAGCCCTGCTCAGACACATGCTGGAGCTGTCCGTGCTGTCTTCGTCACTGATCAGGCACCACGACGGGATGGAGCGAGCCGTGATCTTCGTCTTCGCTCGCAGCCGAGAGTAGATGGTCTCCTGGTCCGACTCGGACTGGGACGACTCGCCTTGTGCGGCGCTGCTGACGGTGAGGGTGGTGGAGGAGTCCTTGGCCGAGGTGGACACGTCCGCGGCGGCCAGCGCCTCCCCGACACTCTTGAGCGTCTCCTGAGCCTCAACCAGACTGCTCGTGCTGCTCAGCCGACTGCCGCACCTCAGGGGGGGAGGGGGCCGAAGCTTGACAGCACCGCTTCCTTGGGCACTGGCGGACTTCTCCTCCCCTGGACCCTCCCCCCCTCCCCCTCCCAGGGGCCGGAAGATGACGCTGTCGATGGTGTTGCTGCTGCCCATGCTCAGCGTGCTGTGAGCTTTCCTCATGGGCTTGAAGTCACCACAACCACCACCACTACCATCGTCGTCGTTGTCATCGTCGTTGTCGAGAAGAGCTCCGGCGCTGTGCCTGAGACCGCTGTCGTTGTGGAAAGAGGTGTAGAAGCCGTCCTGGTCCAGAGAGTGGACCGACGACAGCTCCTCCTCCAGGCGCAGGAGGGTCCGGTGCGGGGGGGTGAAGGTGCTCTCCAGGGCCTGGATGTTCTGCTTCGTCAGCTGGGACAGCCTCGTCAGGGACCCCGTGACGTCGGCGCCGCCCGCCGCCGCGTCCTCTCTGGCGGCGGCCCGTCTGGCGAGGGAGGCCAGCCAATGCTCCGTGTCGCCGGGGGACCGGGAGGTGAGGGGCATGAAGGTGGAGATGCCGGAGTCCTTGGCCGCCTGCTCGTTCGCATCCCTGAAAACATGACATCAAGCACGCGCGCGCGTGCACAAACACACACAGGCACACGCACAGACGCGCGCGCGCACACACACACACACACACACACACACACACACACACACACATAGATATGTGTAAACGGAGATTTAAAAAACAACAACAAACAGAAGAAACAACTAATAACAATACTTTATTTCTATTGCGTATTTCTTTTTCTTCTTTTTTTTAATATTAAAAAAAACACTCATGCTCATGGCACATTAAACGAGTAAAATATAACAAAAAAGAAAATTTTACACAAAAATCACAACCAAATGTATAAACCAAGGCCAACTAGTCCCCAAGGCTGCAGCACTGAGAGCCAGTGCAGTGTTGCTTCTTAGTTTGAGTCACTGTCCTTCACACAAGACTAAGCTGTGAGCGAATCCCCATTGCAGTAGAGAAACGGTTGGTCATGCAGCTCTCACTTGGCCGGTTGACCAAACTGTAGTGTTACGCCAATCTCTGACATTGGTCAAGCACTGACCAGGAGTACTTGAGTGCGTGTGTACTTAGTTGTGGTACAACTTCACAACTTTTATTATAAACGCCACGAGCTCCCTGCCACGGAGGTGTGACCGTCAGTCTGCGTCCTCTCTCTCTCTCTCTAAAACACACACACACACACACACACACACACACACACACACCTCATCCACCCCTTCCACACCATACAGTCTCGAGTCCCTCCCCAAAAAACGCGCGCGCACACGTACACGCACGCACGCACACACACCTTCACACACACACACACACACACAAACACACACACACACACACACACACACACATATAAACGATAGTCGTGTCCATAATTAAGACAATCGAAAAAACAGAAGCAACAACTGTTGTCCCGACTACCCTGGGCTAAAACTTGGTGAAATGGTGGAGAATGTCTTGCCCAACTTACATCCTCGCCAACAGGGCTTGAGGATAATCGGACACCCACATGCAGTCCGACAAGCACGCGCGCAGCATGTGCACTCACCTGTCATCCCCCCCAGACGGGGAGTCACGGCCAGAGTCCCTCCCCAGGGAGTACTGCGAGGTGGAGGAGGGGAGGGTGGAGGAACGGGCCGAGTCGAGCGACTGACGGTTGCTGCTGCCGCTCCAGTTCCCTGAACACACACACACACACACACACACACACACACACACACACACACACACACACACACACACACACATGTCAATGCCATCAGCCTGTGAGACACCATCCCAATAAAAAAAAACAACGAAAAAAAACAAACAAACAATAAAAACAGTGCGATAAGTCCAAACTTGTTGCTCTTTTTTTTTCTTTTTCTTTTTTCTTTTCTTTTTCTGTCAACACTTTGTGTTCTGAACGCCATATTCTGACTAGTTTCTCAGTTTAAAACTTTTCAACAAGAGTAAATTAGGGTCTATTATTAAGAATACGACAACCTAATGACTGCAGCTATAACAGCAACAACAAAGAGTCGCTCAGTTTAAAAAAAAAGATAACAATAAAAAATATATAAAATTCGCAGAAATCGAGTGAAACTGGGAATAACAGCCACATGGAAGCAGGGGAATCATATATCAATGCAGAGTTCGAATCTCTGAGATAACTGCTATTCAGAAAACACACACACACACACACACACACACACACACACACACACACACACACACACACACATAGAATAAGAGTTTCTGCACACACACACACTGCAAACCTCACACACACACACACACACACACACACTGCAAACCTATCTACAAGTATACCACAATACGAAGCCTGTCCCTGACGAGAACGGTAACTGTCAGTGTGTGTGTGTGTGTGTGTGTGTGTGTGTGTGTGTGTGTGTGTGTGTGTTTGTGTGTGTGCGCGCGCGCGCGCGCGCGCGCGTGTATATGTATGTGTGGATGTGTCTGTGTGTGTATGTGTGCGTGCATGAGCCCAAGCGCGTGTGTGTGAGCTTATCACCGCCTGTTACGGGCGCGATCCGCTGTCTGGAGCGATCATGAAAACAGCGCACAGTGACTCGCACTGAATTCAAACGTCGCGGTATCTGTTCTACGATCCGCGTTCAGACAGCGCCAGGTAGTACCACGGTCATTTTATCAAATAAAAAGTCTTCTGTCATTTTCTCGCTCTCTGGCACGTGGGCCGACGATGCGGGCAGCGCCGAGGAAACAGAGACACGTGACCAGTGTCATGAGGTATGCAGTTTTGATTGATCATCGTTGTTCCCAGTCGGATGAAAAAATAGAGCTCGTCGGATTTCTGCACGACATCCGATTCTCGCTGAGGGGACGTAGTTCTCGGTATCCATTGTCTTGGAAATACGGGCAATGCACGATAGTGGATCGCTCCCTTTAATCCCACGCTAGCCAGTATTTCCTTCCTTTCCACTAAACCTTGAGTGGGTGTCTGGATGACACGATAAACCGTGTTCAGCAATCATTTGGCGCTCGTTAAAGAACCCACGGCAACAAAAGGACTGTCCCTGGCAAAAGAGAAAGAAAAAAAAAGAAAAAAAGAAAAAAAACACCACTCTAGTAATATACCTGTGTATGAGTGCGTGTGATTAAAAGCCTGACTGAATGAATGACTCAAAGTCTGTCGGCTCTACCCAGGTGGGCAGCCTCTTGTGCGAATGATTGTATTTGTAAAGCGCTTTGAGTTTGGCTCTCTGATCGAAAAAAGGCGCGATGTAAATATAAATAATTAAATAGAGGAATGGATAGAAAGACGGATAAAAAACCAAACAAACAAACAAATAAAGACAGCTGTCAGTTGGCTCTACCCAGGTAGGCAGCCTGTTTTGCAAATGACTATTTGAAAAGCGCTCTGAGTTTGGTCTCTGATCGAAAATAAGCACTATATAAATACATATGAACAAATAAATAAACAAACAAATGAATAAGAAGACGATAAATAAATCGATAAATAGACAGATAGATAGATAGACAGGCAGACAAACAGACAGACAGACAGATTAAAAACCCCACAGCAGGTTAATGTTCTTGGCTTCAGAAAGCCCAGAAGACACAACATTCGTACCAGAAACTCAACCAGACCAGCAGTGAAAAGACCACAGCCACGAAACACCTGGGCCTTCAGGGCAGATCGCCAACAGGTCCTTAAACTCATCACTAGAACACCTTGACCTTTAGGGCATCACTGGAACACCTTGACCTTTAGGGCAGGTCGCCAACAGGTTAAACTCATCACCACCAGCAGTCAGGCCACTCACCAGAAGAGGAGTTCCTCTCCTCCCGCCGCCGCTTGGAGATCTCCCTCAGCTTGACGGAGGTGGTCCAGTCCTTGGGCAGCGACTCCCAGGGGAAGTCGTACTTACGGGCCTGCGCCCGCGGCAGCGTGCTGCTGTTGAAGTAGTAGTAGGTCCCCGGCCCCACCTGCTGCTGCTGGGAGGAGGACTCCCGCGGTGACGGGGAGGAGGAGCTGGCCAGGCCGGCAATGTCGTCAGGCACGCTGGGCGAGAACAGCCGCTGCAGGCTCGTCTTGCTGGCGCGGGCACTGTCGGCGCCGCCGCAGCTGCTGTCGTCCTCGTTGTCGGCGTCGTTGCCCAGAACGTCGATGGAGTCCAAGTCCAAAGACTTGGGACGGGGCCGCAGGGTGCCGGCGACGAAAGACCGGATCTTGTTCCCGATGATGCTCGAACGCTTGGTGGCCCGGCTGGAGGCGGCAGAGGTGGACGAGGCGCCCGTGCTGCCCAGGCTGAGCGAGCTGCTGCGCGAGCCGCTGGCCGCCGTGGCGATGGACTTGCGCTTGTTTCTGGAGGGCGGGCCGTCCTGCTCGAACAGCATCACGCCGTACGTGCCGTCGTCTTCGTCCTCCTCCTCCCCGGCCTTGACACAGCGGGGCAGGGAGCGGGCCCGCCGGCACGGCAGGTACCTGAGCAGCTTGGTCTCGCGGCTGGCTCGCTGCTGCTGGGCCTTGATGAGGATAATGATAATGGTAACAATAATAATAATAGTATTACTACAATAATAAGTATTATTATCATTATCATTATTAACAATACTCATAATCATAATAGATACTTGTTGAGCGCTTTCCTCCCATAAAGGGAGCTCAAAGCACTTTACAATAAACATTACACACACACACACACACACACACACACACACACACACACACACACACACACCTTCTCCTCCATCTTGGCGTCCAGCTCGTGCATGTAGCGCAGCATGGACTCGTCACGAACAACTTCAGGGGGCGTGTCCAGGTCGTCGAAGCTGTAGTCTCGGGGCGTGCTGCGCGGGTGCCGCTTCCCGCGCTCGAACACGTGGATCTCGCGCATGATCTGGTCCGGCACGCCCGACACCGTCCGCCGCCGCCCCTTCTTCCGGTCCAGCGAGGCAGTGCCCTTTAGGGACCGTCGGAAGGAGGACATGCGGTGGAAGCCCAACCCCGAGGTGTCCACGGCAACCAGGATGGACGGCTGGGACCTGGACAGACCTTCGCCACTGCCCGCCCCGGACTCGGCGTGCTCCGCGTGCTCGGAGAGGTCCAGGTTCTCCGTGCCGTGCACTGTCCTGGGTCGCTGGGCCAGCCGCTTGTACTTCTTGTTGAACGTCATAGCCTTGCCCTGGGGACACACGAGCGCTGGTTAGCAGTGACGTAATCATCACAACACAATACAATAACACGCGTCAAAAACTCGGCGAGAGTGACTGGCCTATCCGAAACACGTCATCACACTGGCTTAGCGAGCGCGCTTCATTGTGCACTCAAACTGTAATTCTTTCCTCGCGCCCTTCATATGGTAGAACTGCGGTTAAACTTCTACTTACAACGTAGGTCTCGTTTAACCTTTCAATTTCAATGCATTTAAATTTTATACGTTTTGAAGATTTGACGTGTTACCAACCATGCCCACATACACAGAGACGAAAACACGTTGCATATTTCATGTTTCCCTTTTGCACAGTTTTTCTTACATCGAAAGAAATGGCGTCCGAAGACATCATAATGTTCACGTAACGTAATGCTGTTTCGAAGCTATCTTTCAGCTTCACTAATTCAGTGTGGTAGTTGAACTTCGATTTGCATCTCCGACTTAGAACTATGTATCATTCTGATGAAAATCAGATCTTTTCAGGGATGTTTTTCATATACTTTAAATGATTCTGATGAAGACTTGCACGTGAACGCTTGCGGCTTGTGAACCAATATTCACGCAGGCACACTTGCCTATGTCCACGCCCACCACACACACACACACACACACACACAACACACACAATTTTTTAACCCCCCCTACCCACCCCACCCCCCACCAACCCATTAACCGCTTCGCCCCCCTCCCCCCCCACCTCCCATCACCCACCATCCCCACACACATCAAACACACCGCACAACACCACCACCCAAAACATCACACACACACACACACACACACACACACACACACACACACACACACACACCTGCTTCCTGGGCAAGTTCAGGTCGGGCGTCTTGACCTGGTGCTCCCGAAGGACTACGGGCCAGAGCTTGAAGAGGTTGGAGCTCCTCATGCCGTCCTTCCGGTACAGGTCGGCCCCCCGGAGGACCCCCACCGGAGTGACCTCGCACAGCGAGTAGCGGTCCCTGACGCAGTGGGGCCGGGAGGCGGAGCTGAAGAAGGAGCACTCGAAGCCATGCCTGGACACGTGGTGGTCCTGCACGGTGCTGAACCGCTTCAGGTCCCCCAACGCTGAAAAAGGGGTACAGGGGGAATTTTTTTGTTATATGTTTCGATTTTTGTTGGTGTTTTTTGTTTTTGTTTTTTTGGGGGGATTGGGGGGGGGGGGTTGTACGGGGAGGGGGGGAGGAAGTAGGACGAGGTTATATTATATTACGCGTGTGGTGTGTGTGTGGAGAGAGAGAGAGGGGGAGTAGGGAGATAGAGAGACGGGGGTAAGGGGGGCACACAGACAGACAGAGAGAGAGATAAAAAGGTGTGTGTGTGTGTGTGTGTGTGTGTGTGTGTGTGTGTGTGTGTGTGTGTGTGTGTGTGCTCCAAGCCAAGATGTTTTCTTTTTCCATAAAGAAGGGGAAAGAAACGTAGGATTTTTTTTTTAAATAATAATAATAAAGTGTTGGATCATATTCCTTCTACTGCAGTATATCATGCCCCATTCATTGAGCCCCTAAGACATGTGGTGTAGTGTCCAGTATTTAATCTTCCGATTTACTATCATTCCATTAACCGGTCCGACTGTTTCTTAATTCATTTCAGATTAACTCAAGCGGTACCTCACGGATGACAAATGAATTCTAACACTGTACGGTGCTCTTGACAACAACGATAGCATCGCGTCGGTTGTAGTTATAAAAAATACAGTTTCTCTCGGCGACAGGAACTCAATTTTGCACTGCGTTCAGGTTATCAAGGTGTGAAGACGGGCCCAATAGCCGAGTGGTTAAAGCATTGGACTTTCAATCTGAGGGTTCCGGGTTCGAATCACGGCGACGGCGCCTGGTGGGTAAAGGTGATTTTTCCGATCTCCAACATATGTGCAGACCTTCTTAGTGCCTGAACCCCCTTCGTGTGTATACGCAAAACAGAAGATCAAATACGCACGTTAAAGATCCTGTACTCCATGTCAGCGTTCGGTGGGTTATGGAAACAAGAACATACCCATCATACACCCCCCACCCCGAAAGCGGAGTATGGCTGCCTACATGGCGGGGTAAAAACGGTCATACACGTAAAAGCCCACTTGTGTACATGCGAGTGAACGTGGGAGTTGCAGCTCACGAACACAGAAGAAGAAGATCAAGGTGTGACTATAAATTATTCATTTCTGCACATCTCTGTACACAATATTTCTGGGCACACTTTCCTGGCGCATCAGGGTTGGGGAGATAAGGATAATGCTTTAAACGCTTACAAGACTGCCCGCAAAAAGGTCATTGTTGTCAGCAGTCAGAAAGTTCACCACCCAAGTATAATTATGGAGAGGGGTGGGGAGGGTGGGCAGACTTGAATGGGACACAGACAGACAGACAGACAGAACTAGTTACTGACGGAGACATATAATTAACACAGTTTTGCGTGCGCTCACGTATTATGTGTGTAAGCCTCTGTGTGTGTGTGTGTGTGTGTGTGTGTGACTACTGTGTGTGTGTGTGACTACTGTGTGTGTGTGTGTGTGTGTGTGTGTGTGTGTGTGTGTGTGTGACTACTGTGTAAAATAAACAGGTAGGCGCGACTGACAGATGTGAAGAACTCGACGAAAAACATGCCACTTAAAATTTACACCGTGTTTCCACATTCCACTATTCCCAAGGCCCATAATTATTTTTAGTACATGACCTCCCACATACAGCCCCGTATGCAAACAACCCACACCATTGATTTTCTCTCCCTTCACCCCCTCCCCCTTCTCTCCACTTGCCGGCTGATCTTTCCACCTCCCTCCGACAATAGCAGACGTTTGTGTTCGCTGAACCAGCAATGCCCAGGTCACATGGGGCAGCTCACAGGTTCTCACGCACGCACGGACGGACAAGCAGAAATGATATGTGCGCCTGACTGCGTGTGTTGAAGAACTCAGAGTTTATGATTTCAGAGAATTAATATGGGTTGCTGAACAGATCATCTGGGAAAAATCCCCCCCAGCCACCTCTCTCTCTCTCCCCTTAAATTTTCTCCTTTCATTAGTCTCGACCTGTGGAGTGTTGTAAGTATGACAAATTGCCATTTATGTAACCGTGATTATGATGTGCATGCTGTATTGGTGTTATGATTTTATCCTTTGTTTCATTTTACTGTTTCCCTTTCGAGGGCTGGATGGAAAAAAAAAGCATATTCTTGCTTTTTCTTTTACTCTCAGAAAATAAAACCTATTCTACTCTCTCTCTCTTTCTCTCTCTCTCACTCACCACACCACACCACACCACACCACACCACACCACACACACACACACACTCACCACACCACACACACACGCGCGCGCGCGCTCACACACACACACACATTACTGAAATACAAACTTCACAATTTCAGGGCAGGCTCTCAAGGCCAAATCAGCGTGTTGGGTTTATATTAAGCGTATGTCAGGCATCTGTCTGTCTGTCTGTCTGTCTCTCTCTCTCTCTTTCTCTCTGTCTCTCTCTCTCTACGTTACCGTACATCAAGCAGTACAGACGCTTTGACGCCATGAATCTGAAGCGTATTTCGCATGACATCTATTTTCTGGTCTGACTCCTGCTGGCATTTGTTTTAGGTCACAGACCGTGCTGACGGCATGGTCAGCGGTTCGATCCCTCACCAAGAACCTTTATGAATTATCACTGATAGCTTGTGGGCCTTCCTCGTCAGCCCCAGTTCCTCGTAGATCCAAGCCAAGGGCTTCGGGGTGGTGGCCATACTACTGAGTACTACGTGTGTGTACACGCGCGCGCGCGTGCTCTACCATGAATAACAAAAATTAAGATTCAAGCTACCCTCAACAAAGATTTACGCCCACTGAAAAAGAAAATGAAAGGAGGTGTGCGCGCCCGTGTTTGTATGTCATTTGCCTTTGTGTGTGTGTGTGTGAGAGAGAGAGAGAGAGAGAGACAGACAGACAGACAGACAGACAGACAGACAGAGAATGCGTTTAAAAACGAGTAGGAGTGGTGGGTCTAAGTTTGCCAACTGCTGCTTTCTATTTGTTGTCGTCGTTGTCGTCGCTGTCGCCGTTGTTGATTAAAAAAGCCCATTGAAATCCTTGTAGCGTCTTGCTGTTTTGGGGTATCACAGTAGGGTACAGCGTAGGTGGTGTGAATGTAATTCGCAATTCGCAGCTGACGTGATCAGATCGGTGACGTTCTGTATACATGCATGTGCTGTGAAAGGTGTGAAAAGGGACTGCCGTTCATTCACTGACAGAAAGTGTATGGGCGTATGACACATTAGCACTGTCGCCACCTGGCACAGTTTCAAGAATCGAAATGGAGCATTTCGCTGGTCAGCTGCGATTGTTTGTTTGTGTGTGTGTGTGTGTGTGTGTGTGTGTGTGTGTGTGTGTGTGTGTGTGTGTGAAAGAGAAAAAGAAAACAGGAAGACTGTACAGAAAAGAGGAAGTGAAGGAGGCAGAATACATGTTAAGCTTCGAAGTTTGTAAACTGTACACTGAATCAAGCGAGAAGACACTGTAATGCGATGGTGTGGAAAGGCAGGTAAGAATAATAACAATAATAATAATAGTAATACATAGTTTTTCTGTGGCGCGATATCCAGCACCAATGCTGCTCAAAGCGCCTTACATCATAGTTGACTATAAACATGCGTTAAAAAACATATCACCCGCTATCTGACAATGGAAAACAATCAGTGTGTTCATATGAATGCAAAAGGTAGCTAGGGGCAGAAAGGAGGACGGATATTGGGGAGGGGGTAGGAGGGCGCCAACACACACACACACACACACACACACACACACACACACACAATGTGTACAAAACACAACACGCGCACACACACACACACACGCACATATTCTACCCTCCGTCTTCCCGGTTCTCCCGAAATCACCATTAACTCCAACCCCTCACACACACACACACACACACACACACACACACACACACACACACAACCAGAGAGAGACAGAGAAACACATGCATGTGGACTGAAAAGAAAGCAAAGATTTCACGGCCACGGCCATCCATTGTGCAAGCGCCATTCTCGTAAATGAAGACACAGAAGACGGAGAATAGTGTGAAGAAGAGAGAGGACCCTAAGAGAGAAAGGGTGGGGGGGGGGGGGGTGCGATCGGGAAGAGAGAGAGAAAAAAGACAGATGGGAATGGTGGTATGCACACTCGAACAGTCACCGAAGTATTTAGTGTTTTCTCATCGCACTGAAAACACCCATGTTGGGGGAACAGACACGTTCAATGAAGCGAATCAGCGTGCATGATTGAGCAACACACCGTGACAACTGCTCATCCGTGTGTGGGTGGGGACGGCTACCATGCATGCTATTTTTTTCTCTTTCGCACATATCTGACAAGATTTGCGGATCGACGCGTTCGATGAAAGGCTTCGCAAAAGACTGGCAATGACCCTTAAGTATCTGAGATTCAAAACGAACAAAGCATAAAGAAAGAATAAAAAGAAAAGGTAAGAAAGAAAAACAAAAATAAAGAATATAGCTGAAGGGGACAGGAAGGGAGGGGGGAGAAGAACAAAGGCAGAGAGAGAACGGGGGGTGGGGGGGGGGCGAGGGGGGAGCGAGGGGGGGGAGGAGGGCCGGGGGGGGGGGGCGCAGACAGACAGACAGACAGTAACAAAGCTAGAATGAGAAGAAATTCATCTTAACACGTGCATGAATGTGTGCGCGCGCGCACGTGTGTGTGTGTGTGTGTGGTGGGGGGGGGGGTGAAAGAGGGAGAGAGAGCACGCACGGGCGGATTCGTGAGGACTGTTGTGCGGAAACATACGCCGTTTAAATTTCAACTGTACACCCGTTCAGCTTCAAGTTGAGTTGTAAACATGTCACGAACGAACAGAACTAAATACTATGACCGTCCACACAACCCACAGTGGGGGCCAGAAATGTTTAGTTTTCATAGGTTCAAGTATTTTTTTTATCTTAAAAATGAAAATCCCCCCCACCCAATTTCTATTAGCTCTCCCTGAATAAAGAGACGGCTAACAGAAGTAACTATTTGCAGTGCTGCAGTCAGCAGACGTAATTCACTGTATAAGTTGTGCGCGCGTTACAGGTAAAGAAAAAGTAGGGTGGGGTGGAGGTGCTAAAGTGAAATCGGGAGGAGGGATGTGCGATTCAGTCTGCACTGAAGCTGACAACCCACTCACCCCTTTGACCCGTGGAGACAACACTTCCACCTGAAGGTTCAAGGGATGCTGGGGGCCGAACACCCAATTCCACAGGCTGGACACTGACCACTGCACCCACCCCCCACCCCCACCCCCTACCCCCCACACCCACCCCAGCAGCCCCTCGCGGGCAGCCCCTCACAAGAAAGGTTTTCCCTTGGTTGTATACCTGCTTAGGACCAGGAAGAAAGAAAGTCGGCAATACAAGGGCATCCAGGAGTCATGACCTGGGTGCGGCCCGGACCCCTTAGAGTGTAAGGAGTTAAGGGCCGAAACACTTGACTGAGGGGGTTTCTTCTCTGAAGACCTTGTACTGTCCAGCTCTCCCTAGAGTTTCTTATCACTCACAGTGCTCGGTAGAAAAAGATAGTATTGCAAATGCCCATATGTGTAAGCCATTGCACTCTTATGGTGCAGAAACTCTTATTCTATGTTGTTATACTTGTTCAATTTTTGTTTATCAGTTGTCCCGGACAATCGGGCGGGGGGTGAGGGTGGGGGTGGAGGGGTATTCCAAGCCGTCACAGAGAAGAAACTCCTGTCTTACCACCGACGGCCAGACAGCACTGGTCGCCTTCATTAAATCGTCGCGTAAAAGGGCAGTCGTGAAGGTTTGCAAACAGGTGTACAAAGTCCCCCGCTTCCCCCCTACCCACCTCCCCCCCCCCCCCGCCCCCACCCCCACTCCCTCCGTCCCTCTCATTAGTCACACCACGCTGATCTCCCTTGCTAGGGGGAAGAAGGGGAAAGAGAGGACGGGGAAGTGTTCAAGCCTTCAAAGCGGACAAACGATGGGAGTGTCGGCGATTGTTTGACCGTGAACTGCTGATCACTCTGTGTGTGTGTGTGTGTGTGTGTGTGTGTGTGTGTGTGTGTGTGTGTACGTGTCTGTGTCTGAGAGAGAGAGAGAGAGAGAGAGTTTTGTGTGTGTGTATGTGTGTGTGTGTGTGTGTGTGTGTGTGTGTGTGTGTGTGTTTAGTGTACATCTTGCAACAGAGTTGAATTGCCCAGGCCACACAATGCCTGCTTTTGGAAATGACGACCACGCGCCCAAACAGTTTTATCCTTCGTTTGTGTGTATCACATTACATATTCTATGGATCACATTTTCACTTCTGTCACATTACTCTCTCTCTCTCTCTCTCTCTCTCTCTCTCTGTGTGTGTGTGTGTGTGTGTGTGTGTGTGTGTGTGTGTGTGTGTGTGTGTGTGTGTGTGTGTGTGGCTGTGACTGCATGATGTGTGTCTGTGTGTGTATCTGACTGTTGTGGTACCGAAAAGCTCTTTGAAGTGTTTCAAAGCGTTAAGGAGCAATAACAATATAACAGCTAGTAATAACAGCAGCAGCAGCAGCTGCAGTAATAGTAGTAGTAGTAGTAGTAGTAGTAGTACTCATTTGAACCAGTACTGATTCTAAAAGTTAAAAGCTTTTTGTACCAAACTTTCCGAACAGATCATTTGCAGATGTTGGCAATTTATTGTTACTGTCATTTTTTTTTTTTTAATTGCTTGACGATCCAGTTGGACAGTCACCGCTCCCCCCCCCCCTTTTTTTTTAATGCTAGGTTTCCACGTGTGTGTGTGTGTGTGTGTGTGTGTGTGTGTGTGTGTGTGTGTACAGTAAACATTCAGTGAATAAGTGAATTCACTTCCTAATGTTTTTAAGACCTGACTCCGCGCTGGAATTATTAGCTTTCTTTTCTTTCTTTTTTTTTCGGTCTAACCATACACGAATTTGTGAGCCTCGGGTTTTTTGTGTTTTTTTTGTGTTCCCCCCCTCCCCCCAACCTGTTATTATCAATTGTATTCGTCCACGCTACTTCAGGTGCCACATGAAAGCAGGCACAACTCTTTTTTTTTTCTCCGCCCCCCCCCCCCCTACACACACACACACACACTACAATGGCCCACGTATACAATGATGACATTTGTACGTCAAATCGCCCTATGACGGCATGGGATCACTTGCAGCAATTACATGACGTCATCGGCAGACAGAACAGCACAGAACAGAACAGGCGAAACGCGACAGCGATAATGTCTGGGGAAGGAGGGGAACGGGGAGGGGCGGGGGTGCTGGAGAGGGCGGGGGGTACGACACACAAAATGTAAACTGATCACGATTTACAGGGTCATCGGGATAAGCGTAGGACCTGAATGGCACAAACTGTTATGGCTCATCACAAAAAGGAGGATTATATATATATATATATAGATATATATATATTTTTTTTTTTTTTTTTTTTTTTTTTTAAGGATTTATTTTCACGTATCGTATAGTTTTCCGAGGTCATAATTTTGCATGTAAGTGGCGACATGCAGCTGTCACTTGACGCTGGCGACCTTTATGGAAACCATTTTGTCACCGTTCGCGCCGCTGTTCATGTTAGTTTGTTAGATAGAATACGAGAACACGGTGAATTATGATTTAAAAATACAAAACAACTAGAACTGGCACATCAATGTTCTAATGGTTTAGTTTCCCAAATACCATCTTCCGTTTGCATTCACTGGCAAGTTTATCGTGCAAGATGTGGTCATATTACCCCAAAGACACTGCTGACTCACTGATTAATTCAACCATTTAATTTTTTTTAAGTCGGTTTTTCTGGCGTGAATAAACTATTAATAGTTCAATGTGTTTCTTGTGTACTGCAAGTCCGGATATGATTTTCGTGACCGGCAATGGTATAAAATAACGTGAAATGCATAAATGGGTGCCGTTCAGGTACCCGAATCGGTGCCACCCAGTTTGTTGACACGACTCGCACGGGTGGATTATCACTCATGCTGCGTCAGCGAGTGAATTATCGGTTAACACGGCAAGCGTTAACGGCTTACTGAGCTTAGGTACAACTGCAAACAGCAGACCAGTATTATGTCAGCATGGAGTACATGTTTTGTCGGGTGTGTGTGTGTGTGTGTGTGTGTGTGTGTGTGTGTGTGTGTGTGTGTGTGTGCGTGCGCGCGCGCGCGCGCGCGCGTGTGTGTGTGTGTGTGTGTGTGAGCGAGAGAGAGAGAGAGAGAGTGAGTGAGTGTGTGTGTGTATGCGTGTGTCTGTGTGGCTGTGAGAGAGAGAGTGTGTGTGTGTGTTTGTGTGTGTGTGTGTTTGTGCGTGTGTGTATGTGTACGTTATTCTGTTTAACGTTCATCCACAATAGTGATTTTAGACAAAAACCCACCCCCTTTGCCCACTCCACCCATACCGCATTCCTGTTCCTCTCTGCTTAATAGTCATCACTAAAAAGTATAACTAAAATCCTCTCCTGATTAGTCATCACTAAAAAGTATAACTGAAATAAAACAACAAACTAAGCAACTGACTTCTCAACCAGTAAAACCACAGCAGAGCCACTGGAGCTCCTTATAAACTCCTTTGAAACTATTTCAAACTAAAGTTGATTGCAACAGAACATAGACAGATAGATAGACAGATAGATAGATACAAACAACAATGTGTGTGTGTTCGTTCGTTCTTTAGTTTAGCGTCTTTTCACTATCAGTGATATTAGACGGTGGTTGAGTGGGTGGGTGGGTGGGTGGGTGGGTGTGTTTGCTTGCTTGCTTACTTGCTTGCATTGCTTGTGTTCGAGTGTTAACGGTGTGCGTGCGGGTGTGCACATTTATACGTGTGACTGTGAGTGTAATGAGTCAGCGGATGTCTGCAAGGCAGGATGTGTGAACAGCTTTGACATATGAACCGAACAGGCCGAGCCTTGGAGCGATCGGTCTTTAGGCAAGGTGTCACACAGTCTTTAACGTGCACACAGGAGTGTGGGAGGGTGAGGATGGAGAGGCAGGGGGAAGGAAGGAGAGGGGTTACAGACTGAAAAACAGAGAGAGACAGAGACATGGAGAGAGAGAGAGAGAAACTGAGAAAGAGACAGAGAGACAGGTACAACTGAAAGCTCTGAAAGTTTAATGTTCGTCGGCCTTTGGCCCCGACACATACGGCGAGTTTTCGAAAAGCCATGGAGAGGGGCTGGGGGTGATATAAATTATCATAAACAAGAGAGAGGGAGGGCGGGGGGTGGGGTGGGGGTCACTGAACTGAACACTAAGTTATTTTAATGACATAGGCCAACAGCCTGTATCACGAGAAGTGCGAACAAAGTACATTTCTGAGAAAAAAAAATCCACCAAAATATATATGATACAGATGGTGAAGACTCAACACCAAACTACACGCTCGCCCCGTGCCTGATTTTCCGTTTCTCGTTGGTTTTCTATCCCTACCGTCATCATACACATCCTGATACTCACAGCCCGTTTCACTCATTCCAGTACGGAGACAGAGAAAGAGAAACAGACAGAGAGAGACAGACAAACAGAGAGCACACACACACACACACACACACAGGAGACCCAGACAGACAGACAGACAGAGAGGAGGGAGAGAGAGAGAATCGTGCAACACTAGTATTCATGCTTGACATTTCAACCAGCACTATGTCGTGTTCGGGGTGTTATAAATACCGATCACACTTTATCTCTGACGTGGAGGTTATGCTTTTCACTCTGCAACATGTTTGACAAACACGCATGCTTGTGTTTGCACGATTCATTCTCTCTCTCTCTCTCTCTCTCTCCCCCTCTCTCTCTCTCTCTCCGTGTGTGTGTGCGTGCGTGTGTGTGTGTGTGTGTGTGTGTGTGTGTGTGTGTGTGTGTGTGTGCAGGATACAAAAGTAAAGAACACCCTCCCCCCATTCCCCCTTCCTCTTTTATTCTTTTAGCCGATTCCACTCCACCTCCCTCAATCCTTCCCCCAACTTAATGAAACAGAAAAAAACCCACAAGACTTGACAACAGGGAGGACCGCAGACCTCGCAGCTCTGAGGTGTTATTTTCATTCTCTTTTTCTTTCTTTCTTTCTTTCTTTCCTTTCTGTGATTATCTCTTTCCCTCTCTTTGTTTCTTTACTTGGTACTTAAGATCGATTTTTGTTGTTGTTTTTGTTGGTTTGGGGGATGTGTGTGTGTGTGTGTGTGTGTGTGTGAGAGAGAGAGAGAGAGAGTGAGAGAGAGAGAGAGAGAGAGTAAGTGAGTGTGTGTGTGAGAGAGAGAGAGAAGAGTGTGTGTGTGTGTGTGTGAG